>NW_026056778.1:1200000-1575912 GCF_023758085.1 Alternaria hordeiaustralica | reverse complement strand
ATAAAAAATACTTTATAATTAACTATATTTTACTTAGTATATTCTACTAAGTAAGATATAGTATATTATTCTTATTAATAATATAATAATAGTACTTATTTACAAAGTATATAGTAGAGAGAGAGTTATAGAATATTTATTTATTTTATTTATACTATATATCTTTTTATACTAAATTAATTCTAAACTATTTTAGAAATAATTTACTTAGAAATAGCACTTAACTATCTACTAAAACTACTACTCTTAGAGAGAGTAGATAAACGCTTAGAAGAAAAGTATAAGAAGAACTAGTAAGATTTATACTTATTCTCTTTATTCTAGAAGAAAGTATAATCTAAATTTATTAGAAATAATTCTAAATTATTCTAGAAATAATCTAAATAAAACTTACCTTAAATATAGTCTATATTTAGGCTATTAATATTATATATCTAGCAGAGAAGCTTATCTTTAAGCTAATTATTATAGTAGTCTCTAACTATATTAGTTATAGTAGTAAAGTTAAGCTATAAAAGTTAGAAATAATTTAGAAATATTTAAGAAATAATTTACCTATTCTTTTTCTAAATTATTAACTTAGATAATATTCTAGAGAGAGTATTTCTAGTCTTTCTACTCTTTTTTCTCTTTCTTATTATCTAGTGTAGTAGTAGAGTTCTTAAAATTATTATAGTCTAAATTATTTACTAATTAATCTAACTTATAGTCTAAATTATTTAATAAATAATCTAACTTAGACTTATTATTAAATTCTAGCTAGGCAGAAGCCTATATAGATATAGAGTTAGTAGAAGAGATAGAAGAGTTAGTAGAGAGGTTAGTAATAGCGTTATAAGTAGCTATAATCTAAATATAGAAACCTAAATAGAATTAATTAAGAATTAATTAAGAAATAATTTAAATAAACTTATGTATTTTAGCTTAGATCTAGACGTTAGTAGAATTTCTAACTTACTTAGTAAACGCTATTCTTAGCTAGTAAGCTTAGCGTAGATAGTTTCTAAGCGTAGTATAACTTATATACTTCTACTAGAAAAAATATTAGAAATAATTAAGAAATAATTTAGAAATAATTTATACTTTATAAAGAATTCTGCCTTAGATTCTAATATAGTAGTATAGCTAACTTATATAGATAATAAGTTTACTCTATATATTAGTAGAAAAAAGTAGGTACCTAAATAAGTATTAGTTAAGCTAGAGAAATTACTTATAAGTAGGCTAAATTTATTAGAATTATTTATAGATTAATCTAGAAATAGTTTATATATTTTCTTAGAGTATACTCTAGATTTAGTAGGCTATTATAGGTAGTATAGTTTAGTAAAAAGGTTTAGTAAAGTTATATTATTATTATTTAAGTAGAATTATTTCTAAAATAATCTATAATTAATTTGCTAAGGCGCTACTTTAGCGTGTGTATTAACTACGCACAGATGCCTTAGCATGCTATGTCTTAGCGCGCCCTTAGTTAGATGGCCTGCGTCCTAAGACGCGCTACCGCGTGAGTCTTAGCGTTATGGCTCCGGCGGCCTTCTATCGATAAGTAGGCCCCCGGATCTCCCTAGCAGCTCCCATCGCCATTGCCAGCGCCATTCCAGCACTTGCCACCCTTCGATGCTCGCTGCAAGACAACTCATGGAATATTCACACTCCTTCCAGCTCCCGCGAATACCAAACGTCTTATTAATACGGCGGTGTTTACGGAACACGTCCTGACAGCCCCAACCCCACATTCATACCTCCATCACACCACGTACATCGGTCGCTACGAATACCTTCAGCCTAGGTTTACCGGTGAATATTTCATAATCACGTGTTATTTTGCATAATATGGCCTCCCGACACGAGCCTAAGCAGAGCCCAGCTGAGCGGCGGAAGGGCGAGTCTGTAAGTATCAACCCAAGAGAAGCCCGTCTCTCCCCAAGCTGGCTGCTGTACCCCAGATATATTCCTTGCTTTGACACTGCGATGAGTATGGCACGGGACTACTCAATTCCGCTGGGTCATGGTTCGCGCAGAGTAGCACAAGCAGGGGAAACGGGCTTCTTGTAGCACGAAGGCGATCGCATCGTACTCTAGACGGATTAACCATTGAGGCTCCAGACGACGTACTCAGGCTAATGTACATACCAGGCGCTCAGCGAATTCGCCGACTACGTCCAGAAACAACAGGCGCTGCGCCGACCGCCAGGCCAGACCCCCGCCGTCCTCGAACACCACGATGAGCTGAGCATCCTCGACGAGCTCGGCCTCTCCGATGACAACAAGGCGCACATCCGTCTAAAGACGCTCCTTACCGACCACGCCGAAGAGAACGTCGCAGCGCTCGCTGAGCATATCCAGGGGCGCCTGGCCGAGGGCCATGGGGAGGCTCTGTTCGATGTTGGCCTGGAAGACAGCGGTGACTCCATGGGCTTCAATGAGGAGCAGTGGAAGTTTGCCTTGGAGAGGATACAAGTTGCCTGCGAGAAGATCAAAGCCGACTATAAGATGCTCATGACGCGGAACGTTGGTGGTGACGTCGAAGTCGGACCTCGCAATGCGAAGGAGCTTGGCTTAAGCGGCAAGATGATCTTGCGACAACAGCCGCAGAGTGTCGACGATGTGATAGAGACGCGGATAGCGGTTGTAGGAAATGGTGAGTGTCTCCCGGCGCAATTGAGAATATACACTGACAATTGACAGTCGACGCTGGCAAAAGTACCATGCTCGGTGTCCTCGTTAAAGGCGGCCTCGACGATGGCCGCGGAAAAGCGCGCGTCAACCTCTTCCGCCACAAACACGAAATCGAGAGTGGTCGAACCAGCTCAGTCGGCATGGAGATAATGGGCTTTGACAGCAAGAGCGAAGTCGTTGTGTCGAACGTCGCAGGTCGAAAACTTACTTGGGAAGAGATTGGACGGCGATCCGCCAAGGTCATCAGCTTCACTGATCTCGCTGGTCACGAGAGATACCTGCGGACTACCGTCTTTGGGCTGCTGTCAAGCGAGCCTAACTACTGTCTGTTGATGATCGCGGCAAACAACGGTTTAGTGGGCATGAGTAAAGAGCATCTCGGAATCGCACTTGCGCTCAACGTCCCCGTCATGGTCGTTATCACCAAAATCGACATTTGTCCGCCACAGATCCTTGAACAGACTATAACTCAGCTGTCCAAGATCCTCAAATCTCCAGGAGCGCGAAAGATACCGGTATTCATCAACAATAGGGAGGAGTGCATCACCACCGCTACCCAATTTGTGTCGAGTCGCATATGTCCCATCTTCCAAGTGTCCAATGTCACTGGTCACAACCTGGACCTAGTGCGCATGTTCCTCAACGCACTACCGCATCACGGCAATTACGACGCCTCTGCTCCTCTGGAGTTCCACGTCAACGACACATTCTCGGTCCCTTTCGTTGGCACTGTGGTTTCAGGTGTTGTCAAGTCTGGTGAGATACATTCTGGCGACACAGTTTTGATCGGTCCCGACAGTCTTGGCCAGTTCCAAACGACAAAGGTGCGTTCCGTCGAGCGCAAACGAATACAAGTTCCAGGATGCTCTGCTGGCCAGTCCGCTAGTCTCGCGCTGCGCAACGTTCGGCGGAAAGATGTGCGAAAAGGCATGGTCGTTTTGCACAAGGCTGAGAAGCCTGATCCAACAACTGGGATATTACCATCCCCGAAAGTGTACCGCGAGTTCGTTGCCGAAGTCTTGATCTTGTCGCACGCGACGACTATCAAAACCAAGTACCAGGCTATGCTACACGTTGGACCAGTGTCCCAGACCTGCGCCATCATCGACATCGACCGCCAGTACATCCGCACCGGTGACCGAGCACAGGTAGCCTTCCGCTTCGTACAGCGACCGGAGTATTTGACTGTCGGCGATCGGATACTATTCCGTGAGGGCAGGACGAAAGGATTGGGTATTGTCAAGAGAGTCGGTTATGACTCGAAGCATCCGCTGAACCCGGAGTTGCACAAAGACGACAAGAAGAAGGACAGCCAACTGGACGGGAAGAAGATGGAAGCCTCATGACGGGTTAGAACGTAGAAGTCAACATAGATCTCATGACCTGCTTGAGCAATCGCATTAGAAGATTGGTCGACGTCACGTAATCAACGCGCTAGAGACTAGCTGTCATGAATGATATAATGGTTCGAATTCGCATGAGAAAATCCCAGCTGGGACCCAACTTTGCTGTGTCAGCTGTACTGGTGGTGCCAGTATTTCACATGATAGCGGCTGTTGGCGCTCAAGCATGGTATTTGATACGCTTGGTTCGAGGTGGCGCAACGTGTTGAAGATCGCGGTGCTGACAGCCGCGTATCGATAACAGTGTCGCAACGGCGCAACTACTGTGGCCTCATTCGAAGCTTCTGAGCAACACAGCGGCGCCTGTCTTAACTCACAAACCTCTTCATCATATTCTTCATCTCACATGCGAACTTTGAAGTAATCCATCCATGTTAAGATCAACTAGCCGCGATCAGGAGGATCGCAGCACAACGCGGGCGGACTGCCGCACACTGCGACGGCACCTGAGAGCATCGCCACGTTTTTCGTGATTCAAGCAGACCTGAAAACCACTGTGGGATTCTGGAAATTTTTTATTCTCCCACGATGGCAACTACACACCCCGCACAGTCGACGCTGTACCCCAAGATCACGACACACATCCCTGAGATCATCGAGCAGCTGCGGCGCTTGAACCGCGATCCTGCCCATCCAGAAGCAAACATTACTGTGGACCCAGTACCTTTCGTGGGTACTGTCAAACTTCATGGCACGCATGCAGACATACTCGTGTACCCTGACGATCGCATCGTCTTCCAGTCACGCAACATAACTGGTTTGTCCGTCGCAAAAGATAATCAAGGATTTGCGTCACATATGTCAGAGAAGACCGAGGCCATACTGGGACTGCGAGACGTGTATCTGGCACGATGGAAAGAGCTAAACCCTAGCAAAACAGTCGAAGGAGACTCGCCCATCGTGATAGCCGGTGAATGGATAGGCGAGAAGATCCAAAAAGACGTCGCCATCGCACAACTATCACGCCGCTTCGTCATAGTCTCGGTTAACATCAACGCTGCATGGCAGAAGAACGAAGAATACAGCGATATCTGCTTGCCGGACTACGATATCTACAACGCCTCTAGAGCTGGCCTCTTCCATACAAAACTCTACCCTGACGACTACGAACGCACAGTATCAGAAGTCGAACGCATGACCGAAAGAGTCGCCGCTCACTGTCCTTTCGCATCTTCCTTCAGGATATCTGGCCTGGGCGAAGGCATCGTCTGGAAACCCGTACCTACCCAGTACAACGGCGACACTTCTCTCTGGTTCAAAAGCAAAGGAGGAAAGTTCAAGCCTACATTCTTCCGCGTTCCAAAACAACATGAAGGCGCCGATATCATCAAAGAGCGTAGAACAGCAGCCGCAGCCGTGGCAGTTGCATGGTGCTCGCAGCAGCGGTTAGAGCAAGGCTGGGATGTGTTACGCGAGAAAGGTGTTGAGCGCGATGTGAGAGCACTAGGTGACTTTTTGAAGTGGATACAACATGATATTTTGGAAGAAGAGAACAGCCATATCAAGAAGCATGGGGTGGATGAGGCGACGTTGAAGATTGAGATTGCTAAGATTGCTAAGCCTTGGTATCGGGCAAAGCTTAGGGAAGAGGATGCCTCGTGATGTCTAACAAACGGAAGATGTTCATCCGGAAGAGGCTTTCTGAAGACGATTGCAGACGATAAATTAAAATTGGGGAAGGTTTGTGCTCTCACGAGGAAAGCCGCAAACTTCCGACCCGGAGCTTATTAAAAGATATCTTGTCTTGGGCCGAGTAATCTTACCACTCGCTGAAAGTGCTACTTCAGTAGCGACAAAGAATTTCCATCGTATTTTGAGTTTCAATAAAGTCCGAGAAACGCAGGTCTACCATACCGATCAACGACACATGTCTGCGGCGACAGAAGATGCTTTGGCCGAAAAGAGGCCACAGATGCCCGAAAAATACACCTGGCTTCGCAAAGCTGATTCCCTCCAGGAAGGTTGCTGCGTCAGCCTGTGTGTCCCCACCTCCGCCATTGATGAAGCGCGTTCCAAAATGGCTGAGGGTGACCCAGAGGATGACCCAGAGGATTCAGTCGTCGATGCTGTTCTCAAGCGCGTCGTTGCAATAAAGATTCCCGGGAAAGACTCTAAGCAGCCTACCATGCATCACGAAGCACGTGTTCTCGACGACATACGCCGTCAAGCGTATCCTCGCAGCGGCGGTGCGCACTGCATCGAGCTATTAGACCACTACGACATGGACGCCATGGACCGGGGAGAACCAGGTTGGCTAGTCATGGCAAGCTCATCGGTATGCTGTGACCTTGACGCACTCTACAATTTCGATATCGGGAATAAGCTTGAAAAGGCTTTGCTCTGGCTCATGATTGCGCATGTCTACGAAGCAGTCTATTTCCTACACCGCAATTGCGACCCGCCCATTACACATGGCGATATCACTTTCGAAGCCATCCTTGTCAGCTGTCCCTACGAAAAAGGGAAGAACGGCAAGAGTGCGATTGCCAAACGCCCAAAAATCAGCCTGATAAGTTTTTCAGAGAGCGAGATGCATGATCCTAACGGCTCTCCAGATGATGTTGGACGCAAGGCTCGGGCAGAGGAAGAAGATGTCGAAAATCTGGACTCTGCGATCCAAAGACTTGTCAAACGTTGCTACGAGGGTTACGAACAGGGTTTTGTAGGAAAAGGAAAGGCGACATATAGCATAACAAAGAAAGTTTGGAAAGATGATACCCCAGAAGAGGTGAAGAGGTTTATGGCGAAGGACGTACAGGGTTTGAATGGCTTATGGGCTGATATTGGGAAGTTTGCCAAGGAGCAGTTGGAAGATGTTAGTGATGAGGAGTGGGAGGAGCTGAGGGACTCGATCATTGAGGTCACTGAATCGGAAGGAAAGTTGAGCGATATTGTCACGGACCTTCTAAAGGGTCAGCCTGTGGAGGATTAGGTGGCCAGCCCAAGATTATCATGATATTGAGAGACGATTAGATGTTGGTAACGAGCGTTTTCTCATCTGCTACAGATTTTGCATCACATAGTGATGTGCTCATTGTGTGCTTACGCTCCTACAACTTTTCCTATTTAGATCTCTCAACACGTATAAACAAGCTTCACTGTGTATGTTCTGCTCGAAAACTTGCACGTGTTCTCCTCACTATCTACTAGGCTCAGTGGTTTGACTTTTGTTTCTCAAACGTCCAAACCCACTCCAGACAACGCCCGTTCCCTTGTGTGTACTCCCTCATATATCCACTCCGCTTGCACCCGGGAATTACCAGCTCAGCCGCACGAGAGAGCTCCTTCTTCCAAGCATCTAAGTAATGATCTTCCAGACGCCTAGCTTTATTTGCGCTGTCGGTCTCCCCTCGCAAACTCCAATACCACACAAGCATTTTAGTATCATCAACAACGCCAACGAGGTGCACCTGGAGACGACGAAGCTCAGTGTGGCTAGATAAAATCTCGAGGCCAGAGAGGTTAAAGGTAAAGTCTGCCGCGCTGTTGGCAGCTAGTCGCTCATTGGTTGGGCGGACGAGTTTGATACAAACAGTGTCGAGCGGAGTCGATACATTAGCTGTCGCAGCGCTTCTATTGATCTCAGCCCGTGCTACTTCGCTGAGCCGGTAGACTCGCTTCACGTCATCGAAGATCATCGGCCAGTCGCACTGGATGAAGATCTCGTGCGTATGGCATTCTGATGGAGCGATGGCGTCTAAGATATAGCTTTGGGGATGTGTATCTAATATCCGGTTATCCAGGTGCCACGTTGACTTCTGGTGTAGCTGCCGGATGCCTTCGCGCATCATTTGCTTGTTGGTAAGAAGCCATGGGATTTTGTCAACAGCAGATGGTGCTTCAACCGAGTCGTGCCTTCGGTCATAGGTTACCTTGTAGTCTTTGGTATCATACCGCTGGACAAAGGTCTTTCTATCGCTCCAGAGGTAGTCGTAGATGATATCGCGGACTTCGGTTGGTAAGGTATTGAAAAACGGAGAATTCGACATTGGAGCGGTCGATGATTTTGATTTTCGATATGCTGTCGAAGACCCTAGTTAACATTCGCTTCGATTCTTGACGGAGTTGAGAGACTGGAGCAGAGACTTAGGCGAACTATGATCGTGAGATCTAATGGGGCTAGGCATTGTATATATCGGTAAAGGGAGCACCATGAATGCACTGTCCAACGGTGTGGCCCAGCAACACAGCGTGAATTGCGCATTGATGGCCGTGCACACAAAGGTAGCGCAGAAATCGGTCGTATGAATTATAGGTACTGGGTAGTCGAGTAGTCAGGGTGGCGGCTTCGATGCCGAACCCATAGCGAATCTGACGTTTGGCGACGATTGAAGCCATTGAATGGATGCAGCTTACTCCAATTGCAGAACAGACGGATGGCGCAGCCTAGGGAGTAGTTACCTACATATGTAAATGATATCCTCACTGATAGTTGTGTAGCAAAGAATATATTCACACAAGTAGTGGACTGCCAGCCCTTGCTTCGGGTTAGCATCTGCATTCCGGTGTCTTCGAAGCCCGCAGGCAGGAACGATCAACTCCAGTCTCGAAAGATTGCTGAGAACCCTCGGAGTCAGTCGTGGACAAGATGAAATCTCCATGGAAATCCAAATCTGCGTGCTTCTTGTCGAAAATGCCTGGTCGCTGTCAAACTCTTTTCGACTCCAAAATCAAACGCAGATGTACACCAAGCGAGAGGGATGAAAGTGTAGATGAGAATGTAGCCGTGAGTGACCGAAGTTGAGTGAGAAAGCGCACGAGTTCGATGTGCCAGCGTCGCCATCTATCACGGAGATGATGGTAGGAAGAAGGTGCGGAAGTCGCGACTTCGAGCTGGCCATTCTTGGTGCCGCAATGACGTTTCCCACGCGCACCGACCAACCTCGCCAAACGCGAACCTGTCGCGTCCTCACGTCGCGTCAGCTACGCCACCCAGCCCTGTCCCCGCACGGAGAAGACATGAGTAACACTGTTCGCGACATCACAAACAATGACCTTTATCGAGAATGAGCATGTCCATCTCACACAGTGCAAGACATCCGAAGACACGAAGAGAGGATTGTAATCTTTATGATTTGATACTAGGACTCCACGACAGAGTTTACAGGAAAACTATCTACTTCAATACCTCCAGGACACCAGTTCTCGCGACGCTATGATACAAAAGACAAAACAATGAAAGAGCTCTGCCTGCTACACCGTCTAAAACCCAGTATTTACAAATGAAACAAAGGGAACGCCAAATAATGCTAGTGATGATGATGCAGAACAAAAAGGAAAAGAGTGGTTTTAGGGAAGTTTCTAGTTCCCCCTACCGAGCAACTTCTTGCCTAGAGCCTTCGCTTTCTTCGTTTTCGGACCATCGGTGTCTTCTTCCATGACGCTGCCTTCTCGTCCACTCATACCACTGATGCCACTAACACCGGTCGCCACACTCGCAGCTCGCATGCTGGCTGCGCCGCTACCGGCTCTGCCTCGCATGTGTCCGGCGAAAGGTGCGCTGACACCAGCGATGTGTTTACTCAAGCTATGAATGAGATTCGCATGTACTGGCTCTGTGTTGTCTACTCTTGACAGCTCATCAGCAAAGGCGCGACCGTCGTCGACGTCTTCGGGGCCTAGTCCGTTGCTGTGATGATTCAAGCCACCCATGATGGAACCGTGTGTTGAGCGTGCTTGATTGGAAGTTGAAGGTGGTTTTGAGGATTGGAGAGACGAGCCTTCTTCCGAGACGGTGCTGATGAGACTACCTTGGCGGCCGGATGCGAAAGAACGGCGGGGCATGCGCTCTTCGGCTGAGAGGTCGGAGCCGCCGGGGGAGTGGTCGCGCATCGAGTTTGAATCGGTGCCGGAGAGATCGGGAGAGGTGTTGAGCATCGTGCTACTGTTGGCGAGCTGTCTCAGGCGCGACTGTGCTTTTGCTGAAGGTCGATGGTGCGAGATCTTGTTGCCAACGATTGTACCGGCGTGAGAGAGGAGCGCCCTCAGGACGTCTTTCTTGAGCTGTGTGACGAGGTCGAGGTTAGACCATGTCTTGTTGCGGTACTCAATTGTTGGCATCCTGAAGACTAGATCGTGTACATCTTCAAAGTTGCGTGTGCTCTTGCCCTTGTAGGAAAGACACAGTACCATGGACGGGATCTTGAAGTAAGCGACTGTCATGTACTCGCTCGCACGACTCATCATCTCAGTCAGATCATCACTTCTGGCTTCCTTCTTGTTCGTTTTCTTCTCCGCCAGATTGGTGCCGGTGCGGTAGAGTGCAAAGCGTTTTGCAGTTCGATCAGACTCGTTCAGAGTCTGGCTTGAGTTGGTAGTACTCGACCGGACGGAGCTTGGTCTTGTGGAGGTATTGGAGCTGTTTCCCAATGTAGGTACCACCAATGCGGAGCTCGGGTGAAGAGTGCGACGAAGCTCTGTACCACTACGAGAAGGGTTGTTGTCTTTGAAGAAACGGAAATAGTGAGCGCTTGGGCGCTTAACCAAACTCTTCCTCTTTGCGTCAGACTTCTGTACTGGATCGGGCAGCTGAAGTGTGGGCGTAAGTCGTTGTTTGAGCGCCTCCACAGCGCCGTCATCGGCTGAAAGCGAGGCGCTCATACTTGTCGCTCCAGAGATGATGCTATTGGTTTCTTCGTCTTCCTCATCCTGAGTCGGCAGAGTATGCTTGAGTAAGAAGGGCGACGAGTTCGCAGTCTTGCTGTCACCGTACGTAGGGAAGACATATTGCAATAGCTTCTTGCCGATCTGGTACTCCAACTGCACCTTTAGTGGATACAACTCAACTTCAAAGTGCTCTACGACAGGGATACCAGCGATCGATTCAAGCGCCACAAAGTACACCTTGAGGCATTTGGCGTTTTCCGGAAGAGTCTGATCTTGCTCCAGGAAAGGTGAAATCATCTCTGGGTATAGGGCGTTAGGTAGCAGGTTCAGACCTCGCACTTGCTCAATCTCCAAAGAGTTCGAGTTGGATCCATCGTTGTTGTCTGTGCGGTCGAATGCGACGTTCTTCAGTTGGAATTCTGCTAGTGACTCTGCGCCTTCGCGAAGCAGATGCCAAACGATGTCTGATGCAGAGACATACATCCGTAAAAGGCCAGTTGAATCTCTTGCTTGAGCACGATCGTCTTGCTTGCGTTGTGCGGTCGTGATCGCCTTCATGACGAAGAAGAGCTCGTCCTCGTAGACAGCCAAGTCTTTCTCAACTTCAATCCTGTCTTCCCAACCTTGCTTGTCCAGGTATTTCTCGTTGATCTGGAAGACATTTTTGATCTCTTCTAATTGCTGGATACGCTCTTGAAGACCCATGACTAGCTTTGGAGCTCCTGCGAGATCGGTGAAGTCGGAAGCAAGCATAATCTTCTCAAGTCGCTCATTACGCGTCTTTTCCAAAGGCTCGTGGTACAGCAAAAGATCTAATACGATGACGTACATCGCATAGTACTGCCTGGAATCGCACAGGGCCCGCACGTGTGGGAAGTCCACCCATAGATGGTCAATACGGCTCTCCATGTTGTCAGCAGATGTGGCCGAGTCGGCAGCCGAGACATCGTCGTTGTACTTCAGGCGCAGCGCGTTGTGCTTGTCGTAGCGCATGCTGGCTGAAGTTCGCTGTACTACCCGCTGGAAGCCGAATGGATTGCTATGGAACTCGAACATGACCTCGAAAGGTACCCATGGTGGCCACGCTGAGCCAGCTGGCGTTCCGTACATGCTTCCGGAGTACATGTGGATATCCTCCGGACTGCTAAAGGTCTTTGAGTTGGTGACGAAGATTTGCAAGCTGTCCATAGCTGCGATGAACCTTCGTTGAACGAGACCCGAGACCTCGTCCATGACACGGTCCTTGTCCATGATTTGTAGAACCTTGAGCTGCATGCCTTTGGCCGTGACAAGTACCGCAGACTTGGTGTCTTTCTCGCTCTGCAATTGGATCTGCGGTGCAATCAAACGTACGAGATACGAGTTCTGAGAGACATAGTCGTCCGCGACATCTTCATCCGCTTTTGTCGGATTCGCATGTGAAGGGTCACCAGCACCGTTGGATGCACCGTTGGTGCTCTTGCTTTTAGCGTCTTCCTCATCAGCGTCGACAAAATTCCTGCCGTCGCGAAGCAACTGCTCGATTGTTTCGTCAATATCCAGTCCGGCCTCGTTGTCGCCAGCCATGGGTGTTTCGTCAGGTCCAGATGTAGATGGTCCACGAGACTTATTCTGCTCTTCAACAACATCGAGTATGAACTTTACTGCCCTTCGTGACATGTAGTAGACGAATCCTCGACGTTGACTGACTTGGTGTATGTAGCGGAGTATGATGTTCCGTAGGGAGTTGCCCCACTTCAGGTGGATGTTGTGAATGATGAATCGGTTGTTGAAGTCATTGGTGAAGTCCGTGATAGGGTTAGGAGGCGCATCGGCGTGCTTGTGTTCAGGGTCGATAGCATTTTGAGCTTCGTCTGCTTCAAAATACTCATCTTCTGTGTCGGTATCAGGCTCTGCGACAGTGGTGTCTGGTGAAGACGCGGCAGTTTCTAGCCGCTCCAGCAGACTAGCATGCATCGTAGAGAGGAATTCTAGTTTCCGTTGAAGGAACTGGGAATGATTACGCAGAGCCTCAAGACGGCGTTGCGACTCTTGTTGCATGTCTGACGTCTCACGAACGACTTTTAATTCTTGATCGTTGATTGCATGCTGGTTAAGAGCAACCTGCTCTTTCACACGTTCAATCCGTTGCTCAATCAATTGACATTGTACCCGACGTGGGTCATTCCTTGCCGAAATGACACAATGATGAGTCGGCTCGTTACCGAATGCGCTCTTGCGGTGTTTGTCGCCCGAAATGTTGTTGGCATGATCGGTTTGACGGAAGTACGTAAATCGTGGCGCGAATGCTAGCGGCAGAATCTGTGTTTCCGGATGCCGGCGTGACGGCAAGATCCAGCCAAGTTCAATGAAGTCGTCCATATCGACCCAGCCTAGATCGTTGTCGGGAATCGTAAACTTCGACAAGTCGGCTGTTAGATACTCCTGGTTGTAGCTAGCGAGATCATCCGCGGTGGCGTTATCAACATCTTCAGAGCCTGTTCCTGCAATGCTTGCAGACACCGCTCGAATGTCTGTCCGGATGAGGTCAAGCTGTACTTGATTGATGCGCATACCAGTCGTCTTGTTTTGCCTGCTGTTTTGTTGGCCTTCAGGCGCTTGGACCAAAGTTCGGAATTCTTCGCGGCGCTGATGGAGATCGAACATGAAACTGTCGAGACGGGCCTTCAGTCCAGTGGCGGCCACAACGCCTGCACCATAGTCTTCCGCATCTTTGTGCTTGTAGATATGGCTCATGTACAGAGGCGATAGCAAGAGATTGTACTTGATGGTTGCAAGGTGCCGCCCGAATTTCTTGCTAGACTTCTCTACTCCTGGCCACAGCTTGCCCTGGCGTACGGGCAATGACATGGCACCGGAGAACATCGACCACCAGCTGTAGAAGTGTGTGAAGAAGCGTGGTGAGAGATGCACACTGTTGTAGGTCTTTGATGGTTCTAAGTTGGCGACAGACCATTCTCGATCGTATGGAGCAGCGATGGCGATAGACATGTGGATGTGGTGACTGCGGAAGCCTCGGAAAGCGTCATACTCCTGCACGATGTCAGCAAGAGCTTCAAATTCAAGAGACGGGTTGATTACCTTTCCATTGGATGCTTTCGCATACTTTGGATTCTTGAGGGTGACACTGTAGTGGGGTATGAAGTTGAAGGAACGGCCGCCGTCGTCCAGGTTGCGCTCAAATACCAGTCCGGCAACCCAACGCACATTACCGTTCAATTTCATTACTGTTTTCTTGAAGACGGCTCTCTGCCTACGACTAGACATGCTCGATGCAGTATCTGGACGGGCCACAGCTTCAGTCTCCGCGTCGTGACGAGCAAAGTGATTGAGATCCGGAATGGCGAGCACGTAGCTTCCGCTCTTGACGATCATGAAGTTTTTAGGGTCTTCGTCCTCAGCAATGCTGAGTTGCACGTCGTTTTGCCAGCACATGACAAAGCCCGCACCGTGACCTGTGACCATGTACGGATCGCGTGAACCTGCATTCCGTTAATAGAGTGATTATACACGATGTGTTGTGTCTTACCTTTGAGAATCAAATGGACGTCGCCATCGCCCTTCCACGACACGTTGATGCGCGAGTGGAAGGTCAACCTAATCTTGTCCCAGAATCCAACCCTCTCTGAGGGGTCTACAGCTGGCTTTGTGAAATTCTCAATGATTTGCATCATATCTTGGATTGCTGGCTGGTACGACGTGCCCCAAGTGATCCTTGTCGGGTATGCTGAGTTGATATCGATCGCCATGTCAGAGTAAGTCTTCACGGGCGCCACGGTCCGACGAACGTCTACCGCATATCCACGCGTGAGTTCGCCTGCAGAATTCCGCTCCTGAGGCACGACAACGACTCGGCTGACGCGGGAAGACTCGACGTCCCTAAACTCTTCTGCTATCACGAAATCTGTCTTCATCAGGACGCTCGGTAGCCGGGACGACTGTATATTGCCGATAGCCGGGAAGTGCAATAGCGGTAGCGGATAATCGCGAAGGTGGATCTTGGCTTCTCCCATCTGTATTTGGACGTGCATCGGGATCAAAAGAGCGTACTGAGTATCAAATGGCATACCTTTGCCGACACGGTGCAGGAAGCGCGGGTACTCCGAAATGGGGAACGAGGGCTTGTCAATGACAATCTCCAGGTCGCTGACAGCCAGCGCCATCAGGGCTGGGCGTTGCGAGACAGCAAGAATGGTTTCCTTCTGCTCAATGTCATCTGGCAGCTCATCTAAGCCCCAGAATGTTGAGCGGATGTCGTTCATGGATCGATTCTGAGTTGCCATTGCAAAATCGATACGCTTTTTCCACGTCTGGGCGTTCAGGCGGTTCAGCTTCACGCGCGCGTCCTGTACTGATGTTTCATATGACCCACTAAGACCGCTAAAACCATCCTTGTTATACCGCATAGGATGGTCTGAACGTCCCCTTTCTGGTGAGCTATGTCCACTCGAGTCCGCACTCTTCGTGCGCCGGTGGAACCTAAGCTCCTTGTCCCTCTTCTTAATCTTGTTCCGGCCCCGAGGATCATGTGCCGATCTTGCGCGATAACGCGTACCGCCTCGTTGTTCGTCTTGCTGTTGTAATTTCCGCACTTTGAGATCAAAGGCGTGTTCACGAGCAAGTCTCTGCTTCTGCTCCATGAGTCCAATGCGGTAGATGGTTCCGAGCTTCCATTCAAAGGCGTTGTCTTCTAGTTCAAAGAGAACAGCCCGGCTTCGGAGGGATATCTTTGGTACGATCTTGGGACCCTCGGCTTCTTTGTCCAGTACGTACTCATTAGTTCCAGTCTTGAAGCGATGATGCACTTGCTTGGCAGTCTTCGCAACGTTCGCGACGTTGTCAAAGATTTTGTGCATGACCAGTTGATGAGGCACAGCGATTCTTATCGCGTCCGTCGCTATGTCGAAAGACTTTTCGTTCGTTACTGTGTGACCGTACCTGAGCTTGGACTGGCGATAATCCAATCGGAGAGATTTGACACTGACGATTCGACTCCAAGCGCGTTTGATGGCGGGATTCTCGGCAAATAGTCGCACTAGACGTGCCCGAAGGAAGGGACTGGCCCAGCGATGCTTTCCTGCTTCAAGTCCATAGATCTGGAGCATGAGAGGTGGATCTCCAGGCATATCTGCTTTGATCTGGAAAAAGTGAGATTTGACGTCGATCGTCACGATTTCGTTGCTAGTTGAACTGGGTGGGTCAACGAAATCCTCACCCATCGACGGTACGGACAGATGTCGTGGCGAATTGGACGAGCTTGGCTCTGGAGCCTTCGTCTTGCCCGCACCCCAATCAAAGGACCGTTGCAGGACCTGCATTGCCATGCACAAGGCAAAGTGACGATACAGCGAATAACGCAAAAAGAGGTTTTGGCTGTAAGAGTGCACGTGAAATATCGGGCCCTGTTTATCGGAAAGCGTGTGTAGAGCAATCTCCATACGGGGCAGCGACAGCGTTGGTTCTTGTTCCGATTGTTCGTCGCCCTCGATGACCAAGCCTTCCAGCCCGTAGAAATGTAACGCAAGACGTCTACCATCGGTTGGGCCGTTCAATGTTCCTTTCGGTGACTTCGGCGAAGATGGAGGTGGTGATCTAAGCAGATGCTCCTCGCGATTGATGCTTCTACTTGGTGCGCGCCGTCTTGCAGGTCTTAGATCTATGTCTTCTTCCCGCCCAGTTTTGTATTCGGCAGTCCAAGATTCCAAATGCAGAGCAACTCCTCGACTTTGTTTAGATACATCAGGATCTATTCCAGCGACGTCCACGTTGAAGTCCGATCCTTGGAGATGTACGTATGTCATCCAGGCCGGTAGTCTCCGGAGTACGTTGACGCCCTTCTTTCTGGGAGGGCTACGCCGACGGCCCATGTCCTTTGACATCTGTGTGACGATCTGCCGCAGTCCTTCACTGATTTCAGGCCGAACCATGTAGAGAGAGAAAGTTTGTGCGGTGCCCCAGACCTCCACAACTGGGTCGGGAGCCGCACTCATCTGGACCTTGACTTCGAGATAATCGGTCAGGAGCAAGTTGTGCTTCTCGATGGCTGCAGTCTGGTAGTAGAGTTGCTGTGCGTTCATACGGAACGTCGAGCTCAGTGCATAATGTAACTCGCCATCTGCAGAGTGCGATGATTCCACGTCCAAGGAAATTGAGGAAGATGCAGAGATGAGCAGATCGAACTCGTCGGCCTCATGCTTGTCGGGGTCCATTGGTGGAAGAGTGACCCTAATGACAGGCTCATGGATAGAAATTTTGATGTTTGCTTTGGGCAAGAGCCGGCGAAACAGATATCGCTTACGTTGTCTGGTTTCAGGCGGTTTGCGGTGCGACTCATAGTTGTGGAAAATGGCGAGGAGTAGTGGTAGATGCTTGGGGTCAAGATCCAGAGATGGTGATGTGACGACCAGGTTGGCGAATAGTATGTTGGTATTGCGCTCGGCGCTATCTTTGTCATTAGAGAAATGAATAGTTTTAGAAGGAAGGGTCGTGTTCAGGGTCATGGTCGCCATAGGAATGTATAGGAGGCGTTCGGGATGGCCATCGCTGTTGTCGATTCCGACAGATATGGATATGGCGGCAAGAAGAGCTTGGTGGGCAATGTCGTCGGGCGAGAAGTACATGAGATGCGCGGGACTGCGAGGATCGAGGCGGAGGAGGTCCATGCCGACTTCCTTCATGGAGAGATTAAGGTAGACCGGAGGCTCAGAGCTGTGGCCCATTTCGATCTGCTTGGTGAGGCCAAGGAAACCAATCGCGAACTGGAATTCATGGATACCGCGGAGGATAGAGCTGGCGAACTCGCGCGAATCGGACACGGTACGGACAAGGTTCTCTTCGCGGCTGTTGGGGTCGTCGAGCTCTTCCATGACATCGCTGAGCGATACTTGTGTCCGACTGCCCCGAGATCGTTTCCCAGGGACAGGCGCGCGACACTTCTGGGCCCTTTCCATGCACAGCTTGACATCGTCGAGTGGAATGAGGAGGCGACCCAGCTTGAGTGCGATGGACGCATCGCGCAGACCCTCGAGGCCTTTCTTGAGGAAACCGTGGACGTTGAGAGTGCAGTGATCCAGCAGCTCCGTCGACTCTCTGCCCTCTGGGGTGAAGAGGATGCTGCGGGCGGAGAAGAGCCATTCGGCGGGCCACTGCTCCTCGTCGGACTTGGGCTTGTGGTGGTTGAAGAGGCGACTGCGATCGACCGTCTTGCGCCGTGTGTCGACTGCGAGGTTGAGGCCGCCGACCTGGATAGAGCCCACATCGACTACGACCAGGGTGGTCGCATGCGCCACGACATCGACCTGCCTGAGCCAGTTGATGTTCCTGTGCAGACGTTTGATCTTCTCCTTGGCATCCGTCAGCCGCTTCCACGTCAGGCTTCGCGGTGTCTCGTCATCGCCCAGCTCGTCGTCCTCCGCTCCGGGTTCGGGCGTGTTCTGGCCGCTCTTGCCCTTTTGTGTAGTGCCGTTTGCCCAATGGGCCCATCCCGTCTTCTTCCGCGGCTTCTCTCCCAGCGCTTTGAGGTCGACCGTGACCTTGAGCTCGTGCAGGACGATGCTGACTACCGTGGGTTGCGCGAATGTGGGTCGATGAAGGGTGAAGCCGAGTCCGCGGATCTCGATGCGCAGGCCATCCTTGGGCGTGAAGGCAATGCGTCGCAGCCCCCGTAAGCCCAGGCGCTGTATGGAGACCCCGGTGGCTATGCGTATAAAAGCGAATAGAACAAAGGAGAGCAGGTATATGAGGAGCACGAGCCCCGCGAGGAACTGGAGGGTTGGCAGAGCCATGATGCTGCTTCAACCGTATGCCATTGACCGAGTCGAGGATTATCGAACGAGGTGGTCGCGAGTGCACGCGACGTGCCTGAGTAATGGGAGAGTCGGCCGGCGGAACATAATCGAAGGGAGCGCGGGCGCAGGGCTACGAGGGTTGCTGCATCGAGGGCGAGGGTGTACGTAGGTGAAAGCGCGGACTTAACGGTCGGGGCAGATGAAAGCGGCCAAAGCGGCAGGCCCGGATCGCGTCGCTGGGTCGTAGCGGCTGTGGCTAACGAAAAATTCAGGGCGAACAGGAGGATCTCGATCTAGCAAACTTGATGTAGGCCCTCTCCAGACGCTCTGCGGGGCTCCGTATCTGCTTCGCTTGGTGTCTTGTGCTGATGCCGTCAGATTTCCAGGTTCCCACGCTTCGTCGGCACGACATCCCTGCATCGCCAAGACGCACCCGCGTACCGGGAAGGAGCTTAAACGCTCCTGCCACGCGACTGTCACCCAACGACACATCTGCGTGCTGGCTGAGTCACACTCACGTGCCACAGGCTTGCACTGGCATGACTATCTGTTTCCGTGGTGTTAGGCCAAACGGCTTTCCGACCAAATCAATCCGACCATCCATCTAGCCAGTCGTTCCTGCCAAGCACGACCGGTCGCGGCTGTTTGCATACGTGGGACGACAGATCATGGAACCTCATCCCGCATTACGGCCGAACTGCAACGGCGTCGGGAACAAAGAGATGCTATCCTTGCGGTGGATCATTACCTTCGAACCCTTCAAAACTTCTCCAGGTTATCATTTGTACACGCACTGATCCCAGCTCTGTCGGTGAACTTGTCTGGATGATTGTCCCTCGCTGTCACCTTCCTCTGCGCGTTCAATGCGGCTTCCTCGAAGCCTCGCGCCTTCGCAACAGCTGCTCATACCCCGGTATCCGGCAGGAAGCGCGTGCAAGTAGAAAGAAGCGAGCGATGTACCTCAAACTTGGAAACGTCGCACCTCTATCACTATAGCACATCACATCGCCAAAACATGGTTAGCCACAATCCCCACGCAAATATGCATAGTGCAGCTCCGGTTGGGAGTGCAAGGAACGCGTTACCCATGATCCTTCCGCCACCCCATCCAAAAGAGTTCTCCCGCTACGCGGATCCCATGGGCTTCACCTACATATATGCATTCTCGCTGATCGACGCACAAAACATCATCTCCAACAACGACCCCAATTACCAAGCCAAGTCGCCCATCGCAGTCTTCTAGGCACGAACAGCTGATGTCGCCGACAAGCCCAGGACACCATGGCATCTTATCAACCCCGCTCTATCCGCCGCTACTGCCAAGATGTTTTGGACAGAAAATCAATGTCGCCCAGAACCCATGGTTGTTTGTCGGGAAGATTTTCGCGCGGCGTCGGGCGAGATGATCCAAAGGGAATATCAATGGCGAGATTGGCAACACAATGACGAGGCTAGGTGCTTTGTAAGGGATTCGCCAAGCATCGCGAGCACAGCGGGTATCAGATACGCTGCACCAGAAGGAAAGGATGCGAAAACAGCATGGGCTCACTAGGAGGAGTGTCGGGACAGGGCTACACTCGCGAGATTTGGGGGTAAGTCTTGACTGCACGAAGTGCATGTGAGACATATACTGACTTCGTACCTCTACCGCTGCAGTACCGAAAAAAGGAGCAGGAGCACCTCGGGTTCAGAGGCCTCTTCACAGAAAAACATTCATGCGTTATGCTTGATTGACTAAGAGAGCATTTTTTTACTTCTTGCTACGCTGGTGCGCAACTGAGGGCTCAATGCCTAGTGTTTGTCAGTTTGGACTTGGCGGATGCATGTAGTCATCCACTGATCAATTTCATCTTTGACGCTCACAGACGCTCACGCTGTCTCTGTCATTGTTTCGATAGATGGTTGTCTAATATTACTCATCCAAGCAACATGTTTTTCGCTGTTCTATCATCAACAGCAAACCCGGACACCTACCTGTCCGATGTTTGGATGCACTCATTCCACGACACGGCTGGGCAACTATCACCAGCATCCTGGTGATCATATCGCGAGGCCTCTGATATACGTTATGCCACATCGACTTTATATTGATGGAAGGACGTGGAGGTCTCAACTTACTGACACCTTAGGGATTCGTTCTCAATGGTGCGAAGACGTGAAAGGTGGTGACGTCATAACAGGGCGCGCTCAGGTCGAGCAACGAACCATCCATCACTCTTACTCCGTCATTCCCATCACCACAACGCGATGCGCTGGCATTACTACGACTCTGACGCGTCCTTTATGTCTTTACAGGACAATGTGATATTTGACGCGCATTTGACGCGTGAGCAGTGGCATCATGCTCGCGTTCTATGGGTTGTCGACTACGAAATCGTCGCTAAGAGAACGCAGGTTGATGCATCACGTCCTAGCGAGCGCGCCTGCCACGCAACCATGAGCCAAACTTTTCGCTAGCATGCACATTACGAAAGTGCTACCGCACATCAGGCACGACGCATGACATCGGGGCCGCCTTCGCTGCTGCAGGGACATTGTTAGCTTCAAAGGAGCTCTGACCGTCGGCCATGATGTCCAGAAAGAGTGAATGGCTAGACTGCAGCGACAGCAGCCAGAGTTGCTACGTCGGATCTCAGTAGGACACTGCCTATTACCGACACTTCTGTGCGGAAACCCTTTGTTTGTCAGTCAGTCATCACTTCGGAATACTCACACTCGACATATACGCCGCTACATCCTAATCAACCTTGGTGGGCTTGGATACTGCAAAACAATTATCTACAATATGCGTACCCGGCCCGACGTCTGCGAGCGGCTCCGCGGCTGCCCAAATCCGGCTCTCATATACTACGCCTTCTCAGATAAGTGGCTGTGCAGCTACTGCGTCGGGGACACGCAGATGGGGCACCCATTGTGTACGGAGGATGGCTGGAGACGTGGCAGTTGCGTTGACACGGAAAGTCAGCAATGGTTTTGCGACTTACATGCAGATCGTTGCGAAGCCATCGTTGAGAGACCACGAGGTCAATCTATCGGGAACTCACATCGATGTATGCGTATTGGGGCTCTCTACGAAAGCAATCTGCTTGACCGGTACTATTGCACCGAGCACATGCCAGACAATCAAGGACTACATGATACCGAGCCAGTTGCGGGCGCAGCGATGAGCCCTCCGACGAATTCGCAGACTCTGGATCTGGACATCTTTTCGACTGGGGTGGATACGGAATGTTGCATTTGTTTCGAGCCACAGCGGAGCATGCGTCGACTCATCGCCTGCAGCCACATGTTCTGTGAGGATTGTCTGTCAAAGCAGGTCAACGGGCCATATGCGAGGGCTCATGACTGTCCGCTTTGTCGGAAAGATATATTTGATCTGTGAGGTACGGACGTGGAGACAATGTGAGTGCATTGGGAACCGCGGGTGGTTGTACCTCTCAAGATGCGCAGGCTCATGCAACTTTGAATACCTGATTTCTTCATCTTCTGTCGCCTCCATTGCTATCTCTTGAATCATACTGCGCGTTTCCTCAGTTAGTAGTACACAGCAGCCAGAATCATGTTGGTTACTTCTTCAAGCGCTCTCACTGCTCCCCGTTGCATTATGAGGTTTCCTTGCACCTCGCCGTTAGCGAGCGTGTTTGTTTGCTACTTTAGCCCCACTTCCACAGCAAACTTAAGATCTCCACTCCAAATTAATTCCTCTCCCTTTGTCTCACCTGCGACGGATGCAAAGTACCTCTACAGCGACAGCCACCACGATGGCTCAGTCAGTGACGCCAGCTCGCCGCACGTAAGTTTCCCTCATACTAACGACAGCGTCGATTACCAATAACATACTGACACCTGCGGCTCTCAGGCTCTACAATGACCCCACGTTCTCCGACATCAAGATCCGTCAGATCTACAAGGGCAAAGTCAAGGAGTATTGGGCCCACAAGGCTGTGCTCTGCGCTCACTCGGGTTGGTTCATGGCAGCTTTGACCGGCCAGTTCAAGGTATGTGCCAACTTCGGGAGTGGACGGACTTAGCTAATACGACGTCTACAGGAAGCCTCTGCAGACACCATCGAAGTTCACGAGGACGATCCGGAAATCTTCCAAACCATGATGGAGTTCTTCTACAACATGGACCTCAAGAAGTCACACCCGTGTTATGACATCGACAAGTTCGTCAAGACCGATGTGGTCCCCATTATTTCACTTCACGCTCTCGCCGACAAGTACGACGCCAAAATTCTACAGGAGACCGCTATATCTGCGTTCAAGACCCAAACAGGCAGAATTCGTATTCATCCAGCAATCGAAACAGTACATATGCTGGTACACGCATATTATTCGGCTTGCTCGGTAGTTCGGAGTGGTATGGGTGAAGCTATCGTCCAATACATCTTCAAAGTAAATCTCTATGGCTTGAGAAACGGCGAGTACGGCGAGCTATGCGTACAGTATAGCAATCTTGGCGCCGACTTCTATCTTGTGGGCATAGCTGGTGGTGAACTGAAATATGCTTGACCGTTATTAGGGTTACTCTCTGGTTTCAAGACGCCTAAGAGACTGTTTTGGTGCGAAATTCGGACTGGTGCTTTGGCTTCTAGAGTTCATGTATGGGCAACAACTACACAGGGATATCTCTGTAGTTCAGTATAAAGCTCCTGAAAGCATCGCTCTTGCCCCGTTCCGTGACCTCAATCTTGAAGTCATCAAGTATAGTCCAGAATGTAGACATCAACAGGCGCAGTTCTGTCTCACATATCCAACCGCTGACATCCCTCCCACTGACCCCACAACTTCCGCATAACACCCTGTCTCTCCATCATATCCTGCAAATCCTTGAGTGCAGCAATCCTTCCACTCCCATCCTTCATCTTCCAATTCCAGCCCTCCGAGCGACCAGCCATGACGAGCTCCCACTTCGTCTTGTTATCAACCGGCTGCACATGCGCACCAGGCTCGCTGTATACCGTGACCACATCGCGAGCTTGCAGGAAAGCGAAGTTGGATGTTCCCTGCATGCATTCGCGGATCTCGAGGACCTTGAGGGCGAGATGCGGGTTGTAGACGCGCGCAGTATCTGATTATGTTAGTTTCGTATCAGTGAAGTGACAATGTAACAACGTACTGAGGATACCAATCTTCATCTCATCAGCCACATCCGCAACAGCGACTTCCTTCTCCTCGTGACCCGTCTTCTCAACCATCCTCATGTTGATCTGGCGGCCGCCCACCTTGCTCCAGCACAGCTCTTGTACCGCGCGCTCTGCCTCCCCTTCTCCGGTGATCTTGATGAATGTGCGTAGCGGATAAGCGAGGTTCTTGACGTTAGGTAGCGCAAAGTCAGGCGAGATCGTGAAGTCCTGGAAGAGTAAGATGACGTCTCGGTGAGTGAGCTTTGGTGGGTAATTGGAGAGCTCGATGGTGGTCCAAGACATGTTGGAGAGGGAGGGTGTGGGAGAGGGAGTTGGAGTAGGTGGTGTAATTGTTATGGTGATTGGGTGAGGGAGAGGAAATCGAGGTGGGGCGAGGCGGTCTAGGTGTAGTGAGCGAACGGTCTTGGTGAAGATCTGGTGAGCGAGATTGGTCGGCTCGCCCGTTTGCGCTTGCGGTGTAGTCATTTTGGTCTACGATTTGTGATTAGTAGTGTAGGAGTAAATGCTGTTCAATCGCAAAGAGGTTCTGGTATTGCGGTTGTGTGAGAGATTGAGATGCTAGGTTCAAAACTGCTCGAAGTTTACTATCTACTAGATGATGATATCCTCAGTCACTTTCACATCGAACTCGCATTCACCACTTCAATTGATAAAGGGAAGGGGGAAAAAGAGCTCAGCATCAGGACTTATCTAGGCAACTACATCGTCTTTCTTCAGTGATATCTCAGTGATGATTGAGTAGCGTGGCGATAGTCAGACTACTAGCACCTTACTGTTGTCTACAGCAAAAGGCCGTGAAGCTCCCAGGCACTCGTATCATTGAGAGTTCCGCTTTCAATTGATCTCATGTAGTCCGCAACTCGACTTGATCTTTTTGGTGAAGGGGAGGAGTGAGGAGGAGGCGCTTGTCCACGTGGGCTCGTGAAGTGGGGCCACGATGTGACTCGTAACAACCCATCTGTCGCACAACCTATCGACACCGCTCCCAACCGCGAACAGCAACGACAAGATGGAGAGCGTCTACGTACCGCCACACCTTCGGAAGAAGGCAGAACCCACAACGGTATCAGACGCGCCACCAACATCCGTCGCAATACCATCAGTGGTGCCCAGCTCAAAGCTGCAAGAACGATCCGATGACAACTTGTACACCGTCCAGGAAATACACACCTACTTCTGGGGAGAGGGAGCCGGAGCCGAAGATACGCATAACGCTACGCTCCATTCGTCGGCCGCGAATCCGAACGGTCTATCGTGGGTGCTATTGTTCAATGGCGCGAACCCGAAGTGGGACGAGGACGGGGTCATCTTTGTCAAGAGCAACCTGAACCTTCTCACGGTACCCACACCCGCTTCCGAGCTCAAATCAGTGATCGCTGTCGCACTACCCGCACAACGATTAGACAAACCGGGTGAGGACGGAGGTGTCATGCTACCAACGAGCAGCGAAGTCGCAGATGAGGATTACGAGGAGGGCTCATCGAGTGGAACACCGGAGCCCACCACCACTGAGCCGCTATCAGATCACCCCAACGAGAGAGTTCTCATCGACTACTCTCCAATCGCCGTATTTTCTCAGGTCGTCCGACGTGATAGCCGACCCTTCAAGTTCATCGGATGGTACGAGATCGAACACTTACAAATACTCGAGCCTGGTTCCCAAGGGCTGCTTCACATGTTGTGGGACAAGTGGAACCCGAAGGACAAACACGGCAACTATGTACCAAGACAGCGAGGCTCCGTCAATTTGATGAAGAGCATGTCTTACTCGTGGGCTGTTGTCCAGATGAAGAAAGACGAAGAAGCTATGGAGAACAAGGGCGAACCGAAGATTGAAAGAATGGGAAATACCGAAGATATGACAGGAGATAGCGAGGGTCAGAGCGTCAATGAGATGCTTGCCCAGATGAGGCTCGAAGGCGAAGGCAACGTGGTGGCGCCCGAGGAAGGGGAGACCTGAGAACTCTCGCTGCGGACCGGTTTTGTCTGATCAAATGATGAAGGATAACATCGCACAGTAGCGATGGGCGCAGACGCGATGATGGAGGAAGTAATGTCGACATTAGACAGTCATTGAAGCAACATCAGAAGCCCTTCTTGTACCGTAGCATCCTCTCAAGGATTCCCGTCATCTTGTCCATTGCCTCGCCCATCGACATTTATGTATTGGATATCTGTCCTTAAAAAGAATCGAAGAAGATAGGAAAGTCGCATGAATGATGTTTAGCCGGATGAGGCACCCGCGTCCAAGATGCGGAGGTCGACGCGCTCCGATTGGTAGTGTCGGAGAAGGCCGATGGTGGGGCTGCCGCGGGGTATCGTCACCACTTGGGATACTATTGCCGCCGGTCTCATTGCTTATCGAGAATCCCGCGTCTTTTCAATTCTGTTTCCTTGTTGTACGCGCATCCAGCTGCTTGAGTTACGAACGCTCCCCTCGTTGCCCAGTTGCCACAGCCATCTCCTTACCCCGAAATAACAGCGACGATCACCGAAGCAGCACCCCACCAAAACCCCACTCCCCCCTGAACGCGACGAGATGACCGAGTCAATCCCCAAAACGCAAACCGCAGGCTGGATCCAAGACCCCGGTCCCGATTGCGTCCTCCAAATCCGAAATGACGTCCAAGTGCAATCCCCTTCGGCCGGCGAACTCCTCGTAAAGCTCGAATACAGCGGCATATGCCACAGCGACTGCCACAACCTCGTTTCGCCCGGGAAATACACTGAAGTGCCGGGTCATGAGGGCGTTGGTACTGTGGTATCGCTCGGCCAGGGAGTGTCAGAGGACTTGCTGGGAAAGAGAGTAGGCATAAAGTGGCTGTGGAACGCGTGTAAAGAGTGCAGTAGCTGCAAGCAAGGCAAGGAGAACCATTGCGCCAAGCAAAAGAATACTGGAAGAAGTGTCTGGGGTACGCTACAGCAGTATGTGGTTGCAGATGCGGAATTCGTTACTATGATCCCGGAAGGAGTCAAGAGCGAAATCGCAGCGCCACTCCTGTGCGCAGGTCTCAGTCTTGCGGGCGCCGTGTCAAAGCTCACACCTGAGGTCAATCCCGGTGACTTTGTCGCTATCATTGGTGCTGGCGGAGGTCTTGGACACATCGGTGTGCAGATTGCTACCATCAAGGGATACAAGGTCATTGCGATTGACAGTGGTACCGAGAAAGAGAAGCTGACGAAGGAGATGGGCGCCGTGGCTTTCGTGGACTACGCCAAGCAAGATGTATTGCAAGCAGTGCGAGATCTGACGGATGAAGAAGGCGCGCATGGCGTCATTTGTGTTGCTGGCAGCGAAAGAGCGTATCTTCAAGCTCCGGCTTTGGCGAGGAATAGTGGCGTATTTGTCTGTGTGGGACTTCCGCCGGATACGTTCATGTTCCCTATGAGCCCGATCCATATCGCCAACAGAGGTACGCTCCTGCACCTGTATTGATTGAAACAGGACTAGTGCTAACAAAACCAGGGCTCGTCATCAGGGGATCCTCAACCGGTAGCGCCAAGCAAATGGATGAGCTATTGCAGATGGCTTTGCAGGGCAAGATCACACCGAAGGTCGAGGTTTACGACTTTGCCGACTCTCCGAAGATTCTTCAGGAGTTGCAGCGTTATGAGGTTACGGGTAGGAAGGTGGTACGGGCACCGTAAAAGTGTGGTGAGGATTTTCGGAATGTAGTAGTTGAGCGCACGCAACGGGGTGGTGTTTCGCATGTGCGGGGTGTGGCGTTGAGGCTACTCAAGGCGCGGAGTTTAGCATATGACAGCGCTGGAGCGATGCATGAAGAGGAGTTGAGGGCTTGTCGTGGAGTAGGGGGTAAGGTTGGAGGGTGTATTGGAGGCGCAATATGATACCCTTGTAAAAGATTAGGGTTTTAGGGGAGCGCGGTTATGACGAATGCACTATCCTGAGCTCGCTAAGGCGCTATACGGGTCGTCCGGACATCCCCATGCTATCGCGTACATTAATCATTACATGAATGTCGACTAATACCAGTCTCCGCTCTCTTCGTTTGCCTTCACGTCCATAGGATTCATACTCATGATCCGCTGCCCGGGTATCGTGTCCGTGAACGCACTCTCAAACACACCACTAACAGCTCTTCGTCCGATCTCCTTGAAACTATCGTATTCCTGGTTATCACCAGTGATAGCACTCCATTCGGGATCCTCAGGGCTGCGCGCAGGGCCTAGATCACTCCATCGCGTTACGATGAGAGCCTGCTTGAATCGTTCAGGACCGTTGCCGCGCACGCTCTTGTCTTCAACAAGTTTGAGTTCGAATAGGTATTCGGTCGGGCATCTGGGGCAGCGGCGCATTGGTCGGCATATGGAACAGAGATTGACCATACCAACAGCCTTCTTTCCTATGCTGCGTTCGCGGAACTTGTCGAGGGCTGTCGTTTCGGATTCGTGTGTATGCGGAATATGTGATAGTGCACATTTGGGTATTGATGTTAACAGCCCGTGCTTCCAATGTGCGCAAACGCTGAAGTAGGGCGTGAAGTCCCCACGGCTGAACAAAAGCATACGCTTTGCTGCATCTGTCATACCCCCTTCCACGTACTGTTGTGATCGAATGCGCATCAATAGGTGACCTTTGTCGGTAATGTGATAGGTAGAATCATGCCTCCAGGTCGAATAGGTGTCTTTCCAACGGCGGCCTAGCGACTGGTGAGGAATACCGTAATCTGCACCGTAGGCCCAATGACGTCGGGCTAATTGAGCGAATGCGAATGGTAATGTGCGACCTTCGCTAATGCGGAGCCTTGGTGGAGGAATATGAACGTTGGTTCGATTGGGGCACTCAAAGAGTGGATTGAGAACATTGGGAGGCTTCATTGTCTCCATACCAGGCTGAATGCGCAAGTGCCACTGTGCGCATGGGAAACAGAAAAGATGGCGTGGCATCTTGTGGTCCATGGAAAGTAGAAAGTCGAGCCGTTGCGGCCGATGGAGCGGATCCATGAGCAGTTTGTATGGGTGTCTACCTAACCGAGCGTACATGGTCCGGCATGTAGAGGATAGGTTGGCAACGTCGAGCGGTGATAGGAAGTCTGCAACATGAAGCCACACTTCAGGTGATGCGCTGCCGAGTAATGCTGTTCCGTCAGGTTTCGTAGGATCATAGAGTAAAGATACATCATCCCGTTCTTCCTCAATCGTATCAACACCATCAATGTATGTGAAAGCATGCATCATGTCTGTCAGATCCTTTCTTTCTCCGGTATCTTTGTCAAGAATGTCATCGGCCTTGACATGCTTTGAAGGCGCGCGATGAGACTTGGTCAGCTTTGATGGCTGCGATCTCGATGGCGCGTATGGTAGGGTCTGCTCATTGCCCGACTGCGGTATTGATGCAGATCTCGAGCTGTGTGGTTGATACAAAGGCGCGGCATACTGTGGTTGTCCTTCTGAGTTGCGGCGGTAATCGGCCGCTTGCTGCCCAGGTTGTAGGTAGGCGTTGCTGGTATCCATGAGAGCATTAACAGCAGCATATGGATGATCACGCAACGCATGCGGCGCGAGGCCAGTGATGTCTTCATTGGTAGGTAAGCCAAAATTGTTGTCTGAGAGATCGGTTCTCTCGTTCGTAAAGCTACCAGAGTCTTGGCGGTTGGGGTTCGCTACGTTGGTGGTTGAGTCAAGCTTTCCGAGCATATCGCTTCGTGATCCCTTCTTGGAAAGTTTCTTCCGCGTAGCCGGCTCTTTTGGTTGTTTCCCTGATCGCATGCCAAACATGGCGCGCAAGCCGCCTTTCTTGGTTTCTGGTTCCGCCATTGTGGAGACAGCTGCAGCTAGTCGTGCAGGTGATTAGGGAATCTCGCAGCGCTCAAGACGAAGATGAGGGTCGGTCGATATGGATGATGGACAATGTGCTATGCGCAGGTGTTACTGATACGGTTCCCCAGAGAAATGGTTTGTCAAACGATGTTTATCGAAATTGCAGCAGGGTGGATGATCATCGTCATAGCGTGGCGGCTCGTTTCGGCACAGGATCCGTACTCATCCGCTCAATTCGTCCACTAGTGAGCTCAGTCTGTGGGTACGCATGTCGTCATGAGTGAAGTGTGCATGCGATGAGGTGCAGTCCAGACCGCTTAAAGATCACGATGTTGGAGCTGGCAATGCGCGATGGGATTGTGGGCACGCGTAAGGTGCGCGACATGCATTGACCATCTGACGTAATCCGCTAGAAGTTTGCCGATCCCCTTTAGTCCCCACCAGACCCAACCTCCTCGCCAACGCAGAACAGCATGCGCCTTTGACCCGACTACACCCACGCCTGCCACCTCTTTCTTGCCGACCCTTTATATGTCGAACGGACTGGCCAAGACAATCCGAAACCACGTTTTCGTACGAAGAAATCAATCGATCTCGAGCTGGGAGATAGCACCTAGGAGGTCATCCTCTTCGAGCATATCGCCTATGGGCTGTGTCGCTGCACTGTGCACGCCTCTACCCAACTTTCGGCGGATATCTTCGATGGTATCATGATCCTGGACGGTTTGTACACCGTTGTGGGTGCTGAGCGCATCGAACAGTGTCGTCAATCGCTCACAATGATGATTGTCAGCCATAGCGTCAAGCGCCGGTGCAACAGGAAAGATGAAGCCGACCAGTATCTGCATGTTCTTGTGCAAGAAGACATAGTCCGACTTGACCATGATCTCTATCATGTCGAGCGTAATGGTCTGTACCCAGGTTGGTGCGCCAATCTTCATGGCTTCGGAGATGCTCTTGAGCAGCCGTTCGATAGCTGGCAATTCCCAATCCTGTGTTGTGGTAAATAGCTTCGAGCTAGTTTCAACTGCCTGGTCAAGTTCCTCAGGCGGAATGACGCTGAATCGACCCCTGCCGTATACATACTCGACCTTGGCAGAGACTGTGTCCTCGGCCGCATCAGAGTCGGTATCTTCCCAGGTACAGGTATACCCTGACTCTGTGTGTTGTTGATACTGGTCAGACCTGCCGAGTATGTCGCACATGTGCTTGATCAGGGCCTTCTCTTGCTCCGTCCTCTCATAGTTTTCCTTCTTCAAAGCCATCAGAATATCGGTAACACGGCTAGACTTCATGTTCTCATTGGCGGTGTCGAGCAGTGGAATAGCTTTGTACGCGAACGGAAAGAACGTGTCGTAATTGTTGTGGAAGGGCAGGTAGAGAGAGGTGGCCATCTTCTCCAACAGGCCGCAACCCACGTTCACCGCTATTGCCGATCCGCGTTGTCCGACAGAAAAGGCTCTGAGGAGGCTGAGCGAGAAATCCAGTACGTTGACGGATCCGGGTTCCCAGATCGGTCGAGCGATGAACTCCCCGGCAGCCTCGAGGATGTACTTGCCCGCGATGTCGGCACCCACGATACTTTTGGCGTTGACGACTTCGAGCTCCAGATCCGGATCGATTGTGTCGAACAAAGCCCTGGCACAACCTGATTAGCCGGGACCTTGCTGCATTGTGGGGAATACCTTACCTGTAGAGCTTTACGCCCACTGTGGCCCAGCTCGATTGACTCACAATCTTAGCGTTGACGACATTGACGAGCGCGTGAAGTTTCAGTAGATCTCTACCGACAAGGGCGAGGAGCAACTGGACCTGGGCTTGTACCGTGCTGTCCGGGGTCTGACTATCGACAGAATCAACGACATCGCGGATGAGCTCAGTGAAGTCGAATTGCTCTTGGTAGACGTCATTTGGAAGCTGCGCAGATACGTCTTCAACTACAAATGTAGCTGATGCCATCTTGTTGTGTTGCATGATTGCGCGAGAGATTGGTGTTGTGTGAGAAAATCCTACGCGTCGAGGTGTTGGGATTCAACACAATGGGCAGGAGCAAACGATGAAGGCTTGGCGTTGGGCGCAGGGTCAGGGTCAAGCACACTGGCGGCGAAGATGCGCCTACAATATTGACACATGATAGTACATTGGCTGCTGAGAAGAATTGCAACAGCAGACTATCTGATGTTCTTATGATACAAGACACTGTCCCTCTCCGCCAACCGTGTGTGCCAGACAAGCCTTCCACACTTCGCGTTATGCCAGATCCTTGCTTTCACAAAACCCAGGCATTCTTCCTCAGGGAAATTAGTCCTGCGACCTTGATCTTGGACATTAGATCCTCGTCCGCGTTCACTGTGCGCTCGCGTACTTTCTCCAAAACCCTCGTGAGCTCCGCTTCAGTAATCGGGTTCTCATCCAGACCACGCGCAACGAATTCCACGTACTCGACAAACAGGTCGATGTTATGGTTGCTGAACAGATGCTGTGCACTTACCATCATATCCAAGATCCAAACATTTGTCTTGAGCGACATAAGGAGAGTTGATGATGTTGCGTCGGCTACAGAGGTAGAGGTACGAAGTCACTATATGTTTCACATGCACTTCGTAGAGGCAAGACTTACCTAGTTCAGCGAGGAGCCACATGCGCGGTTGGCACCATGTGGCTTCCTGCATGTCGGCTTGAAAGTCGGCCAGCGAGCGGTTGTAGATGTAGTGTTGGACGAGACGCGCGCCGGAGCGTAGCTTGTTGTTGCCATCGGGGAGTACGTTTGGGTCGGCCAGTGTTGCTGGGATAAGAAGGCAGAGATAGTTCAGCAGCTTAACTGCGACGTATACCCAATTCTTGTCTTCCATAGCGCTCGCGTAGATGATGTCGACCGTGTGTCTCAACTTGACTGGGTCCGCGTCGATATTCTCCGTCACCTCGCGCATGACGGCTTCGGCAGTCTCGTCTAACACGTTCACTGGGATGCTGAAGATCAGGTGGACGACCGCCATGCGGAACATGTCTGAAAACACAAGCGAAGGAGCGATAAACGGGCCGTTCATGTTGAATTGAGACGAGTGCAGGTGGCGTGGTATTGTGGTGTTGTGGATGTAGAAAGGTTGGTGTGAGCAAGTTTTAGGCAGGCAGCAAGCTTTGCACTGAAGACTCTTCGAGGTCGCACAAATCGTCTCGACAGGGTCTTTTGACTAACGCGAATTCAATATGACTTTGTTGCTCTCAGAAGAGATTTTCCTCAGCTTCTCGACCTCCACGTGGAGTTACGCGCGATCATATAGTCTTTGCTTTGGATGGCCTTCCAGATTCCCCAAAACCCGCCTAATGGCCATATGCCTCTCAGCTTCAACCCCATATCTTTGTTTGCCATACTCGTATACTTTTCGATATCGACATGCACTTTGTCATACACCTCAGGCAGCATCTCCGCGTTGTACTCCTTCCTCAACCCTTGGTGCCATTTGCGATCGAATTGCGCCCAGAAGTCATCTTTACTGTAGTATGTCTGCGCATACAGCCACTTCATACCGCCCATCTCTCCGAGTGTCTTCTCGAGCGCGCGGTTCTTCTGCAAGTAGGTGACAGGGTCTTTAGGACCAAACCCCCAAAGACCAATATTGAGCATTTGGTCTGACTTCAGGGCGCCTTTGGTGTGAGGGTGCATAGTCGGTTGGGGGCTTTGCTTCAACGGGCAGAGCCAAAGAGGCCAGATTCCAAATTCCTTGTCGGTATAGTTGATGAACTTTTCGGCGTTGGGGTAGGGTAAAGCCATGTCTTGGACGATATAGCGTGTCGCAATTCCGGACGCATGGAGAGCTCGGTAAAGCATGCGCGTGTGAAGGAAGTCGTCCAGGAACCAGCGAGTGTACTTGTTGAAGGGAAAGCGCATGTAGCTGAAAGCGGACCGACCGACCCAAAAGCCACCACGGTCGTAACGGAACATGTACTCGGCTAAGGGGATGTACTCCACCACTGGCTTGGTAGAGTTTTGTGTAGCGGCTTCGACATGCAGATAGAACCAAGGATCCCACGGGTTACTGAAAGTCTGCGGCTTGGTGTTGGGTGGCAGATCATCTGTCATCTCGCCTGTGACGATCGCACCGTGCTCCTTGCTGAACAAGACGCCATCAACATAATCATTCCTCTCGCCTTTTTCACCACGTGTATGGTCTTCGACTTCCTTGACAGCTTGAGCAACGCTACGTGTAGGATAGTATGTTGTCTTGACATATTTCCTCGCCTCGATGAGCTTCAAATCGACAAGCGTAGTAACCCCCAAGGTACCGACAGCGCCAGAAGCCCCTCTGAACAGGTCCTCATTCTTCTTCTCGCTAGCTTTGACGACCTCACCGTCGGCCATAACCATCTCCACCTCATTGATAGTGCGATCGAAGAACCCAAACTTAAAGCTACTACTCTCGCCAGCTGTACCCGCATACCCGCCACCAACAGTGATACCAGGAAACTCCATCACGACGGGTGGCACAAGACCATGCGGTAGCGTAGCTTCTACAAGCCGATCCATAGGTACGTTTGGCTCGACAAGAGCTGTCTTGTTTTCCGTATCAACGCGTATGACATTCCGAAGAGCGCTGATATCTACGACATGCTTCTTAAGATTCGGACGCGTGCTGTTTGTCGAGCCGTGAGATATCCGGAAGGGTTCTTTGCGCGTAAAGTAGTCTTTGACTTTGGACGCGACTTGCGCAACGACGCGCTGATGGCGATCCATCTTTGAGGGAGGAAAAAGAAATGAAAACGCCCGGAAATGCCAATGCTATTGATACATGATGTGAACTTTCGATGTGTGGTTGGGGGTACGCGACTGCCGGTCGAAGTCGGGACAGACGCAGATTTTCTCCGATGCGCTAAACTTCACTCATCTGGCTAGCGCTCCCTGAACACCTTCCATCCTGATCACATCACTTCTATCGCTCAAGCCTTGTCACTACTACGATATCGTTGACATTCTATACGCATCGCATTACTGCTAGCTGTACTCAGGCCTTGCTCGATATCACGATCTGATTGATCCACGGCATCCCCTAGAGAGCCTCGACATGCGGCTGGTCTATGACCTCATGATGTTTTTGGAAAAGAAATGCGGGAAGTGTCCTAAGGAAGGAAGTAATTGAACGGGCGTAGAGCTGAAACTGTAGAAACCCTCTCTGCAATACGGTATAGCCTGTCATCGCTGTATGCACCGTCGCGGTTCCATAGACTTGGGACACGGTCTTCCTGAAATGGTTTAGACCGTCCCCAGGCGAACTTATCGCATACGTCCTTAGAGCTAACAACAAGTCATGTCTTGCGACAACGCGTCCCTTCGTATTTATCACCGCCGTCCCGCTTGATAGCCAAGATGACTCCTCTTTTCGGCTTTCACTTCTTATCATTTGCCGCCATTTGTGCTCCCTGCGGAGGTTACATCGGCCTTGCAGAAGCGGGGCGAGTAACAAACAGCCAAGACATGGTATCTTCATGCTGTGATATGTTCACGACAGCGAACTGAGTGCGCGATCACTTGTATCGTCTCATACCGACAATGTTGATTTTGGTGTTGTCGCAGTTTATCGGCCTCGTTACCGCGCTGCAACCTCTTCCGCCTGTCTCACCACGCTACAGCAACAGCGACGACCTCGGCTTCTCTATCGGCACAGATGCAAGAAAGATATATATCGACAGAAGTTTCGCCACAAAGAGAGACTCCGAAGGTCTAACGCTCATACCGCCAACTGCCTATGAGTTCGCTGAAACATTCCGCACCGACATCTCATCACTATTCGGTGGTTCCTGGACTCTGGAGCAAGTAGACAACTTCCCACTCACTGGCATCCATATCGGCCCGATTCGATACAGTAATCTCTCATTGACATACGAGAATGGTCAGCCTACAGAAGAAGGATATGAGCTTGAGGTTACCAATGGCACTGTATACATAGGCGGAGCAGGTGCGAGAGGCATGTTCTGGGGAACGCGCACCCTACTGCAGAAGTTCTTGATCGACAACGGCTCTCTCATGACGGGTCGGATACTTGATGCGCCTGCATACAGCACACGAGGGTTCATGCTCGACGCGGGTCGTAAGTGGTACGATAAGGACTTTCTCAAAGAGCTCTGCACATATGCCTCTTTCTTCAAAATTTCAGAGTTCCACTATCACTCTAGCGACAATTATCCCTTGAACCGTGGCCGCAATGAGACGTGGCAAGACGTGTTCTCGCATTTTTCGCTGTTCCCGGAAGAAAATGTAGAACTGCAGGCCATCATTCAGCGCCCAAACGAGACACTTTCACGTGTCGAATTCGAAGACTTCCAACAGCATTGTGCGCAACGTGGTGTCACCGTCATTCCCGAGATCGAAGCACCGGGCCATGCCTTAGCGATTACGAAATGGAAGCCTGAGTTAGCGCTAGCAAAGAAGGACCTGCTCAACCTGAGCCATCCGGACGCAATTCCAACAGTCAAGGCAATCTGGTCTGAGTTTCTCCCATGGTTTCAAACGAAGGAGGTACATATCGGCGCTGATGAGTACGACTCCGATCTAGCGGACGACTACATCAATTTCGTAAACGAGATGGCCGACTTCATCAGCAGCACTTCTGGGAAGCGCGTACGTATCTGGGGCACTTACGAGCCATCCGAGAACCTCACCATCTCGAAAGACATCATCGTACAACACTGGCAATACGGCCAATCTGACCCTCTCGAGCTCCAGAACGATGGATACGACATGATCAACTCTGAGGATTGGTGGGCATACATGAGTCTCAAGAATGATCATATGCCCATCCTTCCGGCGCCGTACCCGCAGTTCTACAATAATACGCGCACCATGAACTTTGCCAACGTACCAGGATGGCAGTGGGAACCATCGCTCTACAATCCAGTCAATACCACAGAGCAGCTGGAGCCCAGGGCTAGCGGCAACAAAGGCGCTATTCTTGCTGCTTGGAACGATAATGGTGCGGATGCGACTACGCAGCTGGAAGCCTACTATGCAATGCGAGAGGGTATACCAGTTATGGCGGCGCGTGCGTGGGCGGGTGCGCGAGGTGCAAAGATTGACCCGGACGAGTTGGCGGACAGCGTTGCGCTTCTGGTATGTTCAGGCGAAGCGAGTAGTTCATGCATCTTGACTTGGCGGCTAACGTGAGTTTTGGCAGGCAACTAAAGCTCCCGGACAAAACCTAGATCGCCGTTTCACAAGCACGAACATGGATACACAAAGCTCAGCGCTGGTATCATGGACGCGAAATTCTTCCAGTTACAGTAACGCGACGCTGGGCATGGGCTCATACGGACCACCGTACACCCTGACCCTGAACGTATCCTCATCCTTCACCTTGACCGGTCCTGATACCTCGCTATCTCTTGCAGATCTCCCAAACAACTCCAGTGGCAGCACTACGACACTCATGTTCACCACGGCCGATGGCTTCGAGTATCCTTTACGTTCCGTATCTCCGTTTGATGGCCACGACCCTGGCCATCCGGGTCGCATATGGACCAACCAGACGACGTCGTCACATGAGCCAGTGCCGATCTCGCTGCCAGCGAACTTGCGCATTGAGACCGATGTGTTGAGCGGTAGTCGCGTCTGGGTGAATGATACATTTGCGGGTCGATTCGAGGTGTTCGTATATGGGGGTCGCAATACGCTGTTTAGCTGGAGTCAGATGGCGCTTGTTGCACCGCTGGACGTGGTAGAGAGCGGTGTTGATAGCTTGATGCTTCAGACTGGCGTTATGCTGGGTAGATCATAGGAGGATGTAATGCAGTCGACGCGGTATAGTAAGTGCAGACACTATACATGTTGTAATGGAGATTGAATAGATAGGCTCGATGAGCTTTGATTGCTCAAACCAACATAATTCATCAACGGTAGCCCGAGCATGGTTTCTGAAACCAGACAGTCATACCAGGTCCATCGATTTCCTTTCATCCCTCAATACGTCGCTGTTAACCGCCCAATGATATAATCCCCACTCATAACATCCTCATAATTCCTGCCCTTTTCGTATGTGCCCGGTATGGCCTCGATCTTGCGGTCGTAGTTCGGGTTGCAGAAGTAGGCTATCGAGTATCGTGGTGGGTATTCGTCCTTGTCGGCATCCTCCGGCTTTGGTGGTGGCTCCATGACGCGGTGCTTCGTTGACTTGATGGTGTCGTTCGACCAGCGTGCTAGTAAGTCGCCAGCGTTAACGACAATCGTGTCTTCGATAGGCGTGGCGTTGACGAAGGTGCCCTTGGGGGAGCGCACCTGAAGACCACCGCGGGCGTCTTGGAAGAGGAGGGTTATAGAGCCTGTTGTCGCGTCAGTTGGATCTCGTTACCGGGTCATGTTGAGAACCATACCGTAGTCGCTGTGCTCTCCTGCGCGCACCTGCTCCTGCCCATCATTCCTCTGGAAGATGCTCTTCGACACTCGCGGGTAGTGCAGCAGCCTCAGCGTGTTGTCGCCCGCATCCGTGAAGCCATCGAACCACTTCTCATCGATGCCCATGCCCAGGGCGATAGCACGCATGACCTGCATGTGCAGGTCCTTGCATGTCTCGAAGAAGCCCATCATCTGCTCCTTGAACTGCGTCGCCTCGTCGTCCCCACTCGGCCACATGTTTGGCATCTCAGGCTGGTCGTCGCGTCCAATCTCCATGCTCTCCTTCAGATCTGGCACCAAGGCGCGCATCTCCGCTTCTGTGCCTGTCTCTTCCAGTACTACCAGCTTCTCCCGCCCTTGTGTGACATAGCCGCGGTTGGCGGCAGCTGAGTACCATGCCAACTTGTCCTTTTGCTCTTTTGGCCGCGCGAAGAACTTGGCGGAGTGCGAGAATACGGTGGATACGGTCGAGGGGGATATGCCGTGGTTCTTCAGGTAGATGAAGCCGGCGTTTTGGAAGCCTTTGAGGACGGCGTCGGCGGTTTGCTTCTTCGCGTCGGCGTCGCCTGAGAGGAACACGGAGAAGTCGATGAGCTGAGCATGATTAGGTGCTGGTCGGAAAGCATGAACGCAGATAAAGTACCGGAATCTCCAGGTCGTCCTGCGAGACGGCTGATGTGATGTTCGCCATGTCGTCACTCCTTGTCGCGTCGTTTCAGTCCAAGCTCGGAAGGGGGTGCAGGAGAACGGCTGCTATAAAGTCACTCGCGCGACGAAGAGAGAGACTTGGATATCAGGCGATTGGCGCGTCAGCGGCCATCTCCGCCGTAAATCAGCCATGATGGGACAGCTAGATGTTGTAGGCGGGGTTGTTGCCGAACACAGAAGGTGTACACGCGCGCGATAAGGCTAATGGTGGGGTCGCTTGGCCGGAACCTCAACACCACGCCTGTATCGCGACATCCATCTACGCCTATCATACAGCTGTCTCGACGAGCTCGAGCTCGTCTCGTCTCAACCTGTCTCGTCCATGCTCAAACTGTACTGCCCTCCGCTTAGCTGATGGACCCGAGATGATCGCCTTGTCGCTGGTCGCACCGCCACTTTGAACCCGTCATCATCAATTCTGACATCGGTTAACTACCATACCAGGGAATCTTAATTGATGGATCGCAGGAGCACACTTGAAACATGGCTCTCATTACAATATCGGCAAGGCGATGGAAGCGATCCTCATTTGCGTAGTTCGAGGCAAGATGTCCAAACGACTACAGGCATGTTCTAGGTTACGGAAGGAGCACGACAGCTTAGCTTAACGCCTATAAAAGAACCTTGATGGACACACCAACACATCAAAAAATACAATAATGACGGAATGGCAGGATACGGTTTCAATCCGCTCAGTGAAAAGTATGCGAGTTCATCAACGTCTTACGATGGTATCTGCCTTTCCTATGTCTACTCTCTCGTCTTCTGCAGTCAATGAACATCGTCAACAGCTCATAAAGAAAGATAAGCTCACTTCTCTGCTTTCCAATGGTCCCTCAAGTACGCACATGTTGTATCTCTTCCTCAACTCCGCGCATAAAGCGCGGATATCAATGAAAAGGAAAGGTGGGCCGTAAGTGAACCCGGGATTGCCAGTTCCTCGCTTCCTATCTTCCATTCAATATCTTGTCTCATTGGTAAGAGGGTGATAAAAAATGGTAAGCAGTCCACGATGGTCCGAACGCTCACGTCATCTACTAGAGATGTCAACCCAAACACCCAACATCTCCAACGTTAATTTTTACCAGAACGCCGGATTTGCTGAATGCTTGGTAAGTATTTCGTCCAGGATCGAGCATGTCATCAAAATGACGTAGCTCTGAGCAACGAGAGGAGCGGACTACTGCGCCGGACGGTCGCGATCATGACCAGCTCGTCGTTCTCGTACTGTGCGCGGATCCATACAAGTAGCGACGAGGCGCACCAGGTGCTCTGGCAGTGCTCGAATGCGCTTGAGTTGGTCGGGGTACTTGTCGAGTAAATCTTGTCGAAATCCGCCGTTTCTGCAGTGCGAACTGGGCCGGAGACTGTTTCTCCTGAAGAAGAAAAAGAGAGCAAGAAGGGCAGGGGAGAGCGAGATTATATGCTCCTAGCAACGCGCTAGCAATCGCTCACGTGATGCCAGTAATTCGCGCGCTGGAGCCTGGAGACGCAGGAACCGTGTGAGTAGTGAAGGGGAGAGGAGTCTCAGCTCCCAATTAGGTTAGACCCATGTCACTGCAAACACCCAGCGCACACAACGACGAAACCCGCTCAACCCCAAATTCTCAGACTCTCAACATCCTCTCCCATTGCCTACCTTTCCGACCCGATCATGGACCCACCACGCATCCAGGCGCTCGTGGAGGAGCTGCGGGAGACCATCAAGGCCCTCAACCGAGAGAAAGAGGCCCACAGTGCGACCTTTCAAGAAGTCATCAACCTCAGGAAGCATCTGAGGGAATCGGACCGCAAGCGGAAGGTCCTTGAAGGCGACAACGAGCTCTTGGTCCTCAAGTGCAAGTTCCGAGAGGGAGATGGTGAAGACAAAGACGGTGGAAGCAGCGATGGCGACATGACAGCAGTCCATACTGACGACAAGGCGCTCAAGTCTGACCTACCCGACGCCCCAATCCATCACCCAGGAATGTACAAGGCTTTCTCGGCCTCCCATTCGGAAAGTCTGAACGCCTCGTCTTCGGCAAACCACTTGGACCACACCACCCACGCTCTCTCAGAAGACAACGTCGCCGGCTCTACCCACGGTACCAAGCGGACCTTCGATGAAGCCAAGTAAGTAGTCGCCACGATACCACAGCCATTTCGCTAATTGATCTACAGCTCCGAAGATACCACGCGCGTCATCGTGTGCGTACACTGCTATTCACTCAAGCTCCGATGCGACTCCGGAGAACCTTGCAACAACTGCGCCACATTCAAGCGCCTTTGCAAAAGGGCCAAATGCAAGGACTACGAGACTGGAGAATGCAAGCGAGCCAGCTGTCTGAGAGCACATCGCGAGGATGAGGAGGTATACGACAACATCGTCCGCACAGGACATATCGCGAGGGTTGATCCTTCCAAGCCCGCGAAGCCCAAACCAAAGAGGCGGCGGGCCTTCCGGTGCAAGAAGAACGACGATGACAAGAAGGGTGGTTCAGGAGACTCTGATGGTGGTGGTGGTGGTGGTGGTACGAGTACTCGCGTTCCTCTGCATTATTAGTCCTGCAAGGAGTGCCACGAGGATATCAGGAGTGAGATGGAAGCCACCCATGAATTTGATAGAGCACAAATGTAAACATACACTTCTCGATGCTGCCCAATTCCCGCCTACTTTGGATCAACGCTGCTATATTCGTGAACACTCTCAAGTAGGCCTGTCATGCTACAGGAGATTTCCGGGCTGCAGTATCGTTAGCGGCATGCCCATGTATCTCATAGGTAGGTTGTCAGCCAGCTATGCATTGGGCAATTTGGATGATGTTTACCTCAAACACTACCATCCTTCTGCTTTTGTCGCCGCGCCAAAGAGATGTCGTCAGGAACGAGGATGAATATTGATCAACCTCCGTGGACTATATAGGATGAACTGTAGTATAGGTGTCTCAAATAGCATAGTATTGCGTTCCAGCTACCTGTAGACGTCAGCTGTCAGCATGGACACTAGAAGTGGCCACAATTTGAGGGGTATTATGTGAAAGCGGCATTGAGGTAGAAGTATACATGATCTCAGAGATAGTCCAGTTGTCAACATTCGATTGTATGTATGCGACAAAAGTTCTAGCCACCCCTGGTGCGGATGGACTCAGACAATTGCTGCTTGTACCGTGATGCGCTAATCAAGACTATCCAGCTTTCGTACCTGCCAAGACTAGACGTCTTACTCTACTTCACCAAGGCACTGGACGCAGACGTCACAACACACTGAACAAGCATTGGCCGATGGTTGCCTTATAGGCTGATACTGACTTGTCTCACTCCGATGCATTTCCTCAGTTGGTCGAGTTCGGCGACGATAACAATTCTCATGCGATTTCATTGAATGATCTTTTCGATCATCGGTCCGTTCTATACGTATGGCTACGGTATTTTGTAATGAAGCATTTGTCGCCAACTCGTTCCCTACTAGGCAACGTTCAGATAAGCAAATCGCCTAGTCAAGGTCTTCAATCCACCTGTACAAGTAGATCTCCAAGAGCTCATTCTTGATCATCCTTGTTTCCGCCTTGATCCTCCTAATTTCCGCGTTTTGCTTAGCTTCCCTGGCTTCTAGAACATCGCGCTCGATCTTCTGGGCCTCCGACTCAACCCTCAGAACAGCTTTCGCCCGTTTAAACACTGCTGTTTTCTTCTTTGCCTCTTTCGCCTGCTCCAAATATCTCGCTGTTTGCTCCTCAATCATCGCTATCTCCTCGCGCCGTGCTTTCTTCCTTTCCTCCTTGGCTCTTGCCTTTTCTTCCTTGACTCTCGCTCTCTCCTCCTTCCTCTTCTTTGCTGCCTCTGTTGTTGCCATCCACTCCTTCTTTACAGCCTTCTCTTTCTGTATCTCCTCCACTAGACCAGCTTTCTCCTCCGCTACACGAGCTGTCGCCTCTCTGTCCATGTCGCAACTTTGTTCCAAAAGCTCGATCCACTCTCTGAGGAATCGCTGGTGAAGATCCCGGTGCGCTTGCTTGAGTTCCTCATGATGACGGAGAGTGGAGGGGTCGGCGTTGATCGCGAGCGCAGCTTGGCAGTCTTGTTCGAGTTTGGCGGAATCGGTAACGAAGACGAGATGATCCTTTCCTTTTTTTGAAAGTTGTGCTTTGAGCTGATCGCGAATCTCGTTGAATGTCGGCGGACCGAAGAATGGAAGGGCTGTGGTATCTGTACCGTCGTCGCTGTCGGTATGTGTGTTGTCGGGCTCGGTGGAAGACATCGTGGATCTTAGAAGACGGCGTGTCGCGCTTGTGGAGCAGTATGTAGACTCAGACGAGAAGACAATATAGCGATGGCTGTAGTGGTGACAGAGTATGAAGCGCGGGGTTGTAGAGTTTGTGTGCTCCTTGGCAGATCTAGCCCGTTACGGAAACGTCAGTGAAAGACACGGACGGCGGTTGCTCGATATATGACGACTCACTCACATCAAAATCGAGCTTATCGTTGCTGAGCAAATAGAAATGGATTATTTGTCGAGCGGCGCGTGTAGAAATATTGCCTTTTTCGGTGTCGGTAGCGCCAATAGAGCCCTGGAGGTGTAGGCAGCAAAGCATACGGTCAGGTGTCGGTGTATTTGAGCGTTTGATTGGCCGCTCCTCTCTACCTCGTCGTATCATTCGCTGATAAGGCCGTTTGGTTTACCTGAGTGACGTCGCAAATTATCGCGAAAATACGCACTGACTATATTCCACGCACTCACCTTTTCAAAGTCATATTTGTTTAAACAAATCCACTTCTTTCCTACTATCCTCATCTTCGAAGCCTACGTATCTCACCCAACGCACATCAGCAACTTTCCTGCAGCCACTCGCCCGCCCGCAACGAGCCCATATCAAGATGTCTTCCGTCGCAGATCTCGTTCAGCAGCTCGCCGATATGAAATTGAGGATGGCCGCCAAAGATCGAACAATTGCCGCCCAGAACCAGAAGATGGCCGACAAGGATCTGGCAATCGCGCATTACCACAAGAAGTCCAAGTCCCGCAAGTTTCGGATCGAAGAGTTGGAGGCAGATCTTGAGGAAGCGAAAGAGAAAATCGCAGAGATCGACTCCGGCGACTCGGACGCCACGAACGTCCAATATATCGAAGACAAGCCGAAAGAGGCCCCTGAGTACTACGACGACTATTACGGCCCCTGTATCGAAGCTCAGGCGCAGGTCCAGGTTCTCAAAGCAGAGAATGCCAACCTCAAGTACCAGTATTTCGTTTCCGGGCTTACCATCCAGCCATGGAGTGGAGCCGTTGTTGAGCCTGCAGCCGAGACTACTTTTCCCAATGACGAGCCCTCGGATGAAACCATTGTTACCTCTGCGGCCGAGACTGCTTCCCCCACTGACGAGCCATCGGATGAGACTATCGTCGCGCCTGAAGCTGATCCTGCTCCCGCCGACGACGAGCCGAGAGGCCACAAGCGTACTCTTTCGCAGTCCGAGGTCGCATCAACTGAGAAGGTCGAGAGCAAGAAGGCCCGCCCTGCATTCTGGAGTGGAGACCTGACGAGGCGACCTAAGAAGAACAAGGCCGCCACACGGAAGACACGTGAAGGACAGAACCAGGTTTGAGGTAGACATATCCCCAGGCACATGTTGAACAATATGCTAACATACCTTTTAGCAGCTACATGGGCGCCCGTTAGTATCTTCAGTCCCCCGGAAGCTCACTGAAGCTTGCCGGGCCTCATCATTGGTCCTGATGTATGCGGTAGTGTTGGGGATGGATTGCAGCATACTAGGTCGGATTGCAAGGTCGACTGATGTCGCTGGATAGATAGTGAGGAATTCGAAGCACCGAACTATTGAGATTGACAACCTGATTGTGATCTGACATCCTCCCTGGTGTTTTACAAGCTGCCTTTGCGTATGCTGTTGATGCGATGTTGTCGTGAAAGAGACATAGGAATCTCAGACTTGCGAGGTTGGAAGACACGTACCTCGGCGTTAAAGTGGATACCTCGATGCTTAACTCCGAGCTTGTGAGGCGCAGCTTCCTCATACCGCCATTTCGTCTCAGAAACAACAGAGTGCACCTTTGACTCAGACTGCGGCCTGGTCCTGGTTCAGACCCATCCAGCACTACCAACAACTCAACATGTCGTTCCCGCAGTGCGCATCTCCGCTGTTCGAGCTTCCACAGGAGCTTCTCGAAATCGTACTCAGCTATCTTCCTCCGTCCCAAGACGTGTTGAACCTGTCTCGCACCTGCAAAGCCATGCACGCAAAGACCATAGCGCATCTATACGGCAACATCAACATGGAATGGCAGGTCATTCAAGCAACTCGCCCACTGACTGTTGCTGGTGTGGATATCCCACAAGCTCTCCGTCCCAACCTTCTTTTGCAAACGATCTTGGCGAATCCCGCATACGCGCAATCGATTACTGCTTTGAAACTGCAGAGTACCGAGCTTGGGGATCTTTGGTATTCGTCACTTGTTAATCCACGCAGACGGGAGCCTTTGGCGAAACTGCACCCGGATGTTGCCTCAACTTGGACGAACGCGAAGCAGCGACTGGCCCTGAACGCCGTACGGGATGCAGGGCTGGAGTGGCACCATAGAGGACGCGGAGACCCTTTTGCAGTCGGCGGTTGTTCTTGGTATGAAGCCATCCTGATGTACGATCTGGATGCTACCTTAGCGCTGCTCGTGTGGATTTGTCCCAATCTTGTATCACTCGATCTAGGGTTCCACATCGGCGACGACGTAGTGTACCTCCCTGAGGTCTTGTGGAAGCTGTCCTCTGGTGATGCGGAGTCACAAGCTCTAGGATGTCGCAAGCTTCGAAACGTTCATCTCGGCCATGTGCACATCCCTGAGGAGGAGCAACCGAGTGACAGGTGGAGTCGGGTCAGATATCTACACCCGCATCTGGATTGGAGGGGGTATTGGGCTTTCTTTTGGTGCCCAGACATCCAGAAGATCGAAATGAACCTGATGGATGAGACTGCACATGCAGGTATTCAGGAAGCAACATCTCTACCTGTCTGCTCAACGTTGACGACACTGAGACTTGGCGAGTCTTCAGTAAATCCAGACACACTCGCGAAACTGTTGTCGTGCACACCAGCTCTGAGGAGATTAGACTACGAATACTGGGTTCGCGATCAGGCGTTCATCACCGTGGATTGTGCGTCGCTCAGCGCCGCCCTCAACAGTGTTAAGAGCACCTTGGAACATTTGAGATTCTTCTGTCAACTGCATTCGCCGGGGTCCGTTGACGTTTGCGGAAACTGCGATTTTCGGGACTATCCCGTTCTCTCCTCCCTCCACGTCTCGCCTGCCGTGATACTAGGCGGTGAGGCTTCCCTTTGGCCCCGAATCGAGGAAGTCATCCCATCGAGTTTGGAGGAGCTGTGCTTTGTCGACGATGATTTGCTCGAGTTCTGGAGCCCGAAGGAATTGATACCGTTGCTAGACGACTTTTTCCAGGGCGATTGGAGAGCTAGAACACCAAAGCTGCAACGCGTGTACGCGACGAATAAAAAGTCCTGGCTGGATGCGTATGGAACGGACTATCTGCGGATGTTGAGCGAACAAAATGGATTAGAGTATGGTAAATAACAACAGAGTAAGAGAATGAAGCTTTCAAATTTACAACATTGCGACTGTCGGGGATTCTGGCACGAGAACTCCGAAGCCGAGACAATACGAAATGTCCATGCGGCTCAGTCGGCGCGAAGCGTTCCGGCGTGTACCGACATCACGATGATGGCGATGATGTTCGTGCTGCATCGGGAGCTGGACCCTGAGATCGCGTATTATGGGATGACGTCTTCGATTGACCACAGACGCGACGCGCGATCGTACAAAGACAATGGCATACCACGATTTCTTGCTGAATCTCATCCCACATCTACAATCCCATCTCGCTGCATCGCATCCGTACACGTGACCCTACGTCCATTCCCACTACAGCCTCGAACTCCATCACAGCCTCCAGTATGGGCAACACACAATCTACCGTGCGCTACCTTGCGCCGGCATCCTTCATCTACGACTTTGCTCTGCAACAATATGGCATCTTCTCGTCGCCCAACATGATGGATATCCACAACCGGAATCTCGCAGCTTTCAGCCCGTATCCATACTTCATCGGCGCATTCTTCTTCCCACAGCAAATCTTCCAGCTGGTCTGGTTGTGGAAGCTGTGGAAGCAAGATGGTAATGCGCAAGAGTGTGCGATGATGAACAAGTTTGCTTGGGTTTACAGTCTGGGCAACTTTTGCATTGGAAGTACGTATTATTGAAGTATATCGTGGCGATGTAGGATGTATACTGACGCCTGCGACAGCTTGGATGTTCTTCTGGAACTCGAACAACCTGGAGACATCGAACATCTTCGTCATCATTAACACACTGGCACAAGTCGGTTACATCGCCACGGCGCTTGAGCCGCTCGACACGCGATCAACACCCAACCTCCTCACCCACATTGTCTCGAAGACATTCGCGGGTATCGGTGTACTGGATCTCCTTCACAACACATCTGCAGCCTACTTTGTAGGTGTAGAGCCCAGTTCGCTGGTGCAGGTGGCTACCGGTGTTGGTTTCGCCGCGGCGGCCAGTATGAGCGACTGGATCTTCGGCGGCTGCTTGGTATACGACCTGGTTGCGTTGACTGTCGGACAGGAGGGCAACTGGTCGAGGCTGCTAGGAGGATACGCGGCCATGACAGCGGGTATTGTGGCTTTCAGGAACTTCTTCTAGTAGGTTCACTCGGCCGTCGCATGCTGAGTCGTGCTGACGGATCGCAGTCCAAGGTGGAAGGCGCAGAAGGAGGGAAGGTACGCCAGGGTCGAGAATGGCGGTGACGTGGTTTAGATATTGAGGGGTCGCAGGTCGCGATACTTACCTTGATGCGAACATCTCAGTGATGTGCACGTTGATTACTTCCTATAATGATAATTAAACTTCGTATCACTTTGTGGTCCCGGTAACACTCCGATCTGGTTCGCTCTTATCGATATGCGGGTTCCAGAAGCTCGAGACACCACGATGCCTCAAGTCCAGCCTCACTCATGGTGGGTTTCTGTTACGTTTCGAGGCAGATCTTAGTGCAGTGTATTAGTTGACGCTTGAAGGCCGAAGCGACGGACCCATCCGATGGCGGAGAGGAGGGGCAGATAGGCATGCATCGTCATTACAGCTGGCGCGCCATAGGCCGACCCTATATTGAAGTTGATCGATCTGTGATGTGCGTAGATCTCGCGATGCCAGATTGGTGCTGCGAGATCCAGCCGGTGTCCCTTCCGCGTGACGTGCCAGCCTGATGGTCGCCGCCAAGGCCCGCGAACGGCGGCAAGCAGCTCGGAGACATGTGCGCTAGCATGATGCGCGTGCGCGCCCTTGCCCTCGAGATAAGCAACTCTTATCAATCACTCATAGCATCCCACCCGCCCAAGTCACACTGCTCCCGTCATGGCAGGCCTAGCCGCAACGGATACCGCTTGGCCTAGCATCGGTCATGCGAGCCCGCCGGGGGATCCTCTAGCATGTGGAGATGCTTCCTTTTGGGAGCCTGCGGTTGGCTGGCGTGGATGACTGTTGACGGCCGTGAGCTGCTGTATGTCTTCTGTCACACTGCTCTGACGTCTCGTGTCTTTTCTTCTACTCTTCCTCTTCCATTATCTGCATCCCGCGCTTCTCGTGGCTGTCATAACTTCCACTTCTGCACGCCGAGTCTTATCAGCAACTGACCGGTTCAACGACGTCACAGCGCCGAGCTTTGGAACAGCGACTCTCACGCGACAACTTATACATATCTCTTGAAAGGCGGTCGCTCGGCCTGTACTTCAATTCTGACACTGACGTTACGCGTGCGTCGTATACGAGGTTGCATCCACGCCTCTGTGGCTGTACCAAGAGCCCGAATCAGCGCCTGACCACCCAGCCTGCGCTACCGAGACGTGAGGAAGAAGCAAGAAGCAGCCAGTGCCACGCGCGTTGGAGTTCCGGTTGAATCTCTACGGCAGTCACAGTCCAGAAAGCTGCGTCGTTCCTTCCCATCGAACCCTCGAATTCGACCTATGGCACCATGCCTCCATACCTATCCCCCCTACACATAGCCAAACCCACGTTACCACCGACTTGCGAACCTGCGAACGAGTTCCTTTATCATCTCTCGGCGGCATTTCACACCTGCGTACCTACGAACCTCGCGCTCGTCTCGACATTGCTCGGCACGTGCAGCATCATATCATGGCTGTTCGCACAGCTACCACAAATATACAAGAACCATAAGCTGAAGTCAACATCTGGACTGAGCGCGTTCTTCTTGACAGAATGGCTCCTGGGTGATGTGACGAACCTGCTGGGCTGCCTGTTCACCGGGCAGGCGTCATGGCAAGTCATTATCGCAGGCTACTACGTCTTCGTTGACTGCTGCCTGTGTGGTCAGTGGGTGTGGTACGAGCTGTTGCACCATGGAAGGCCACTCAGGCCGATTTGGGGTCGATGGAGCAGCTCAGCTGGCAGCGGTTCAGGTGCCGGAGGCTCTGCCATGCATCAGGTTCTGGATGGCATGAGCATAGGCGGTACGAACAACGCGTCTAGCCCGCCAAAGTCACCGCAAGATTCAAGCGATAGGAAGAACATTACACAGGATAGCGCGGCCAAAGACGTACCGCGCTCGAACGCGAAGGAAACCTTTAGGATACCCAACTTTGCGCGCTCGCCCATGCCTACGAAGGAATCATGGCAAAGTACATCTCCTTCAGGCGCATCACCCAACCCCAAGGTGCGGATAGCAGCCTCGAGCTCACCTATGCCCTCGCCCAAGACCGTCCTATACATAACCCTCATGATCGCAGTACTCGCCAACCCTACCACCGCTACGCCGATAAGCCCCTTCGCGCCAGGCCTCACCCGTGCTCGCAGCCTTTCCGCATACACAACTACCGCGACCAGCTCGCCCAGTGCCTCCGAAACCGCCGGCAAGGTTTTCTCATGGATGAGCACGTTCCTATACCTCGGATCGCGCCTCCCCCAACTCTACATGAACCAGGTCCGCAAATCGACAGCCGGTCTGTCTCCCACCCTCTTCGCGGCAGCCTTCTTCGGCAACCTCTTCTATTCAACTTCCCTCCTCACAAACCCTTGCGCATGGTACGACTACGCGCCAGGCGAAGGCTCCGGCTGGGTCGACCCCCAAGGCAGCGTAAGAGCAGACTGGGTCCTACGCGCCGCACCCTTCTTCCTCGGCGCAGCAGGCGTACTCCTCATGGACGCAGCAGTCGGTCTACAATTCTGGCATTTCGGCGACGCCACACCCCGGGGTCGGTCACCGACGCCCCGCGACGACGAAGTCATCATCACCGTCGACGACCACGGTAAGCTGGTGCGCAGGAGTATGCATTGGCGCCGTGTAAGCGGGTGGATGAGGGGTTGGGCTCCGGCTGTTAGTGTGGCTGCTACGCCGAATGTGAGCCGCGCGAATACGCCGATGGATTCTCCGAGGGATGCTAGTCCGGCGAGTACGGCTGGAAGTAGTTCGAGCAAGAGCATTCCTATCAAGGGTAGGGGTAGCGCGTTGGATGAGGCGAGGGCGCTTCTGGGGACGAGCAGACATGCGAGTCCGAGGAGCTATGGGGCCGTGGGTAGTCCCAGGTAGTAAATTCGTTGCATTTGCGGCGATCGATGGGTTTCTTGTGTGCGTGGCATCTTGCATCTACAATGGGCGTTTGGGAACATGGCCTATAGCCTATACATATTAGCTTACGAAATGATCATAATCCTTACCATAACAATTCTGCTTGAAAAGCGACTTGCAAAAGAATCACCGAGCCAAAACAAAGTCAGTGTTCAGATAGATAGTAGAGAACAATAGTTGTAACGTAGTAATACTGCAGTTGATCTTCCGCTGTTTCATAAAGGGTTCCTATCTATCTACGATTGTCCAAACAAAGCAACCAAGTCTAACCCGCCTCTGACTCTGGCAAAAGGGAAAAAGAGCACCAAAACGCCGAGCTCGACTAGCAACAAGAACATGTGACCAGACCGAAAACCCGAAGAGCCGCCCTACTGCTGCGAGGTATCACACCCTTATACAAAACGTGACGAGTAATCGTACAGAAGAAGCCGGGAGGTGTGTGTGTGTGGTGTACATAGGCAACGCCGTGGATGAGCGCTTGCCCTTCAGGAAGTTCGAACTTTTAGGGAATCTCTAGAAAAGGATGGGGAGGTAGTAACGCCATTTGGAGGGAAAGGCGTTTAGACACGCGAGACATCGCGACCGAAGCACTTGGCCTTGGCCCAGTCGAGCATGACCAATATCCTGTTGCGGGTGCTGAAGCACATGCTGAGGTAGGCGGAGCGCCAGAAGATGTAGGTGATGGTACCGCCGGAAGCGATGTTGCCGGAGAACCACGAGATGTCGGCAACGGCCTTCTCGGAACCAATGTAGGCGAGCGAACCCTGGTGAGAGTACTCGAAGGGACCGATGGATTTGATCCTCCTCAGCCTCTGCTGCAGAGCCTTGATCTCGCCGAAGACCTTGTCACGGGCCTCCTTGCCGGGTGCTGTCTCCTGAGCGACGGAGAGCTCAGCAAGCTCACCCTCAATCTCGGAGGTCTTGGCCATGTTGTTGAACATGCGGGCGAGGAAAGCACCCTCCTGAGCAGCGACCTGGGCGGTGGGGGCGTAGTTGGCAACAGCGCAGTCACCGACAGCCCAGACGTTCTCGGTACCCTTGACAACGAGGTACTCGTTTACGGCGAGACCACGGCGGGAGTCCTTCTGTGCGGGGATCTGGTTGATGAGGTCCTTGACGATGGGTCGGAGAGCGTTACCGGTGGCCCAGACGAGGAGACCGTAGGGGATCTTCTCGAGCTGCTTCTTGCCGTCGGGGCCAGTCGACTCAGCCTCGATGAACTTGGGTGTGACGTTCTTGACCATGGTCTTTGTGCGAATGGTGATGGTCTCCTCCTTGAAGGTCTTCTCGGTGTAGTCGATGAGCTGCTTGGAGAACATGGGAAGGACGTTGGGGAGGGCCTCGACGAGGGTGACGTGGAAGTTATCCTGGATCTCGGGAAGCCACTTCTTCAGATCAGAGTGGAAGAAGTCCTGGAGTTCACCGGCAAACTCGACACCGGTAGGTCCACCTCCGACAACGACCATGTGTAGCAGGCGCTTCTTCTCCTCGTCGGACTGGTCCTTGAAGGTAGCAGTCTCGCAGCAGTCCATGATGCGGTTTCGGATGCGCTGGGCGTCGCCGACCTCCTTCAGGAAGAGACCGTTTTCCTTAACACCGGGGATACCTGTTCCATGTTAGCTGAGTTCGGGTGAGAATGGGCGGATGACGCACCGAAAGTGGCGTTCTCAGCACCAACACCAACGACGAGCATGTCAAAGGGCACCTCGGTCTGGGAGACGTCGCCCTTGATGTCGGAGTCGTCGCTGATGTAGACGACCTTCTTCTCGTAGTCGATCTTGGTGGCCTCGGCTTCGTAGTATTTGACCTGGGCCTTCTTGTGGCGCAAGAAGTTGCGGATGGGCTCCATGATGGAGCGGTGCTCAATGGTGCCGACGGTGCATGAGGGCAGGAGGGGTGTGAAGAGGAAGTAGTTGCGCGGGGAGACGACGATGACATTGTAGTTTTCAGTGTCGAGCTTCTTCAGCAGGGAGACGGAGCCCCAGCCGGTACCTGTCGCGTGTCAGATGCATCTATGCGTGCTGAGTCATTCGTCGCTACTCACCGAGGACGACGAGCGTCTTCTTGCTTGGGTCAGGCGGCGGCTGGTCGGCGGGGTTGCGAGTCTCGTAAATGCCGTATCCGACGTATCCCAGACCGGCGATGGCGGAGAGGTACGTGAGGCGCCAGGTCCAGCGCAGGAGGCGGAACCTCTTGGCCTTGGGCTTGGGCGCGCTGCTCGACTGCTGGCGGACAGACTGGCGGAGAGCAATCTGGCACTGCGTAGGCCGGGGCGTCCATTGCGCTCTGTTGGCGATAAGCGACGGGCGCTGCGTGGTGAAGGTCCTGCGTCCAGCCAGCTGAACCTGCGAGAGCACATTGGCAGCGGCGAGCGGCCTCATGGTGGGTGCCATTGCAATGGTGGAAGCTGCGGGAGAGCTTCACGGAGTCAATGGCTGGGTGCGGGTGGTAGGGAGGCGAGCGAAGGGATGGTGAGGATGTCTTGTCGGTGCGCGGGAGTCAACTTTTTCTTAGCGATGACGAACACCCACCCTACCAAGACGCCTCGCAGGGGTCTTTGCTTCTGCGCCGAAAGATAAGCCTTGTTCCAATTAAAGCCCGCCCTGCCCTGCCCGCGCCCACACGCGAATTGTTTCGAGCGCCAGGACAGCTACCATTAGTTCTCGAGGCCGATCACCCGCTACTCCCACGCTCTCGTTGGGATTGTGCTGATGCTCTTGTGGCTGCACCCAAACCTTCACCTCCACATCCAGTCATACACATCATCACATAGAGTGCAAAATGCCTCATTGCATTCCCAAACCCTTTCGCCCCCATTGCTCAGCTCAACAAGTCATGGCCTCGCCATTCCTCGGCTCGGCACCGACTCCGGTGGCCAGCCATGGGCATGCACTTTTGCAGTGAGCACCCGCGTCCGGTACCGCGGAGGCACACATGGTGGCTTCAAGTGCCTTTTAGCCGAGCCGCATGTCCCTGAGCCTCAGCGACCTGCATACTGGACTCGTAGACCGACGGGATTCCTGGTTTTGCGGACCCGCCTGCCCAGGGTTGTGGTAAATAGTCATCATCCTACATCGCCCGAAACGACACGCGCCACCAGTGCATCCTATGGATGACTCAAATATAGGATCCGGCAGGACGTGAAACGAGGCATATCTAAATTCGTGTCTCGACATTTGATGTCTCAACGTTAGATGTGACCATCCGTTCCTGCCCCACGAGATGTTGAGTGCTACCTAGGCTGCTTGTGGACTTGGCAGAAGCTACTCAGCCAGCATGAGGCTTCACTAAATCTATCTTGAGAATCTAGTACTCCGTTACACATATGCATCGTATGCACTTAGCTGATGCTCTAATCGATTTCGCTAATCGGTTTTACCGGCCTTGCTGAACACTGCGCCTTTCTAAGCATGCAACGACATTAGACCGTCACTACATTCTGTAACAAAACATCTCGTCAGTATGTAGCTCGGGACCGAAAGAATGTGGTTCTGGATCGCGAACAGTAAGCTCAATCTACAAGAAACAAACTTGGAGTGATGATGACATGCATTCACCCCGCCCACTTGCTTATCGATAGACATCCCCCTCACCTGGTAGTCCACTACACAACAGTACAACGATGTTCATTTCTCCAAACTTTCCAGTGTTCATAAACTACCCGTGAATCTAATACCATTCCTGTATCCAAACACTGAAATCTACGTAAACCATGCCTCACGCAACCGCAACCGTAAACGGCATCCTAGTAGCCGAGACCGACTCCTACGAAGTCGTCGACGGAAACATCTACGTAACCAATCCTTCTCCTTTCTTGTCCATCATAAGCCCCTTCAATCCATCTGATCCATGCCAGTTCCCACCCGACACTATCAAGTCCAACCACTTCAGCCCAACTTCAACTAAGACGCACTGCCCATATAAGGGAGACGCAAGCTACTACACCGTCACAGCCAACAAGACGGAAGTGAAAGATGCAGCGTGGTACTACCCGGAGCCGTTGGAAAGCATGAACAAGATCAAGGGGTATGTTGCTTTCTACAAGGGAAAAGCTGAGGTGAAGAGTGAGTGAAGGGAAGGACACATGGGGACATTGCAGGTTAAGTGTAAATCTGGGTATATTCAGTATCAATTGAACTCCCAAGAAACATAATGCAAATGTTCCTGTCTAACAACGCCGATAAAATGCTCATCATCATAACGTCTGGACTGGCTGTTCCCAGGCTCATGCATCAACAGCCATCATCATCGTGTCATCGCCATCGATGCCTACAGCCGGCGGCTCGATCATGACACCCCGTCCTCTTCCTTGAAGCAGCTCCCTTCGTACCTCTGCGCTAATGCTCCTGTGACCCCTTGTGAGCAGCAAGTCGAGTAGCGCCTCTCTTTGGTCTTCGGTGATGTCGTTCCTATATCTTTGCGCAAAGGCCAGCAAGCACTGATGCCAGATGACGGGCAATTTGCCCGTGTTGCCGAGGTCGCCTGCTACAGACTCCGTGTCCATGGCATCGGCACTGCTGGCACCTACACCGCGGAAGCGCAGGAAGTGAAAGACGAGCGCGTCGATGACCTTGAAGGGTAGGGCGTACTTCTTTTCGAGAAGGGTCTTGATGAAGATGTTGCAGGGGCCAGCGGCGTCGGGGTCGGATGACATTTGCTCGGCGGCGATTTCACACAGACGGTGGAGGGCGGCTGCGGAGTGTAGGACGGGCACGGAGACCTTGGCTACAACGGATGCCACGATCGTGGCGTCGCGCTGTGTGCAGGTGACATCCGTGAGCATGGGGAAAACCACACCCTTGAAGAAGGCGCTGGGCTTGTAGAGCGCCTTCTTTAGCGCATTGTACAGATGCACGTTCAGCTTGTGTGTCTCCCGGATGTTCTGTTGTACCAAAGGTAGCAGTATGGTGTTGAGGAAGGTCTGCGCTGTTCGCGGGTCTCTGGAGATGAAGATTCGGGTCGCAGCGAAGGTCGCGTTGGGTGTCCAGTCGTCAGGACGTGTGATGGCGACGAGCGTTTCCCAGGCGGGGATCGTGGGCAGGATCTTGAAGGGCTTGGGCAGCTTGCCGCTCTTGTAGCGGCTGAGAATTAATCCAATCTTTGAGTATACTGTGCAGACTTAGTAGAGTTACGAGATTTTGCAGTGAGGATGTTGTACCTTCGACGACCTTTGCCGGTAGTTCGATTGCGTCTTCTGGAGCACCACCGCCTTGAATCTCTGGTTGCTGTACTTCGCCTCCGGCTTCATGCGCAGTGATCTTCTCCAGGATGAGCGCTGCGAGATCTGTGCCGGGACCTGACTGTTGCGCTTCCTCGCCAGGCCATACGATGGGGTTGTCGTCTGTTGGTTTGAACTTGTTCCACGCCGCCAGGTCGTTCGCATCGATCTCAACTTCTTCAACCTCCTCGTCGTCCTCGCCCCATGCTTCGTCATCGTCTTCGCCTTGGATCAAGTCCTCCCCTGGCATATCATCCTCGCCCATGCGTGTCTCGAAGTCGAAGGCTGGGTTGGCTTCTTGCGGTCTCCGGACCTTGTTCTCCCTCGCATCCTCCTCCTCTAACTCTCTTCCAATTTCCAAGATTTTGCGCGAGCTCTTGGAGTCTACATATTTCTGCTCGTCGTCTTCCTTGTCGCTCTTGTTTCGCTTTTGACGCTTCGGCGCCTTGTTCTTCCACGGGTCGGAGGGCGCATATTCTTCGGCTAGAGGGTTGTGTCGCTGGTCGCGCACACCAGGCGATTTGGGTGCTTTCGGCATGGTGGGTATGTGGTCGCGAGCGGAGGATCAGAAGAGGCGCAATGTCTTTTTCTGAAGTTTTAGTAGGGTCGTGGGTGTATTACAGACGTTTGTCAGAGTTGGCGGCAGTGAGTAGTAAAAGTTCGAGAACGGGATAAATTTTGGTGGGGTCTGCCTAGCGCCGCAACTTGCATGTCCAGGGTCGTGCCTTCCAACATAGCTACAAGCAGCTGTCGCGCTTTCCACTCCAGCTACATCCACCCTCAAAATGGCCGACTCACATCCCCCTTCGCGTTCGAATACACCCACACTCGTGCCTCCAATGCGGCGGCCACTCGAAGGAGACAATGCGCCCGCTGTCTCGTCTCCGCTCAATCCCAATCCCGATGCGGCAGCGCGTGCCAGACCGAAAGCTCCCGCGCGCGAGCAGAGAGAGAAGCGCGAGACGATCAAGAAACGCGAAGCTTCAGCGTCGACGCGCCAGGCCACTCCGAGCGCAAAGTCTAGCAAGAAAGAGCGTCCCTCAGCCGACTCACCCATGCGATATTCCATCCCCGAGCCCAGACCGTCCGACTATGAAGCGCCAAAAGACAGCACGCTGGTGTCACATGAGCCGAACCCCATGTACGCGCCTGATGGCGTTACCGAGCTGAAGAAGCCACACGATATCGCCTGGAACAAGAAGGGCTACAAGTACACCCACTGCGTTGCCGACCCGCTCTTCCGTCACAAGCAATACTACAGACAGAGCGACTCTAGGCCGTATGGACCGCGGATGAGCCACGAAGACTGCGACAGATGGTTCCACTTCGACAACAGCGCGACGATTGTATCGCAGGAGAAGGGCTGGCGCATGGGACGCGGGAACGTAGTCGCGAGAGAGGGCAGGATATACTATGAGGTCAAGGTGCTAAGAGGCATACCCAAAGACGGCCCAAAGGATCCTATCGACCCTAAGACGGGAGAGACGAAACCGGGTCCCCACGTGAGAATGGGTTGGGCAAGGAGAGAAGCGCCGTTGGACGGACCCGTGGGCTTCGACGGCTACAGCTACGGCATCACCGACGCGCGCTTCGAGGCGCAACATCGATCGCGCGCCTCCAAGATCTTCAAGCCGCTCCCCAAGAACGCAAAGAGCAAGCACATGAAGGCCAGGCCCCCGCATGGCAAGCCAATGCCTGTTGAATATGTTATAGATCAGCATGTTCAGGAAGGCGATGTGATTGGGCTTGAGATTCAATTGCCTTCTCTCTCAATGCATCGCAAGGTCGTTGAAGGCATCTACAACCCGGCCGTCGATCTAGGAGATGGTTTCGACACCGTCAGCAACCAAGACCCATTCGACCGCCCCATCGACATCATCCGCGATCGCATACCCGTACCCTACAAAGGCAACTTCTACTTCGAACAGCTCGACTACCAAGTCACAAAGATGGTGGAGGCCTATCACGACCGCGGTCCGGTGCCCAAGATACACCCCTCGCCGAATCACGAAGACGTCAGCGTACGATCGCTACCACACTCGCATATCAAAGTCTACAAGAACGGTGAGGAGGTTGGCATCGCTTTCGAGAATCTGCTTGCCTTCCTTCCTCCAGCGAGTATACCATCAGTCGAAGCTATCAAAGCTGGCGCGCGAACAGGCTTCGACGATGGCATGGTAGGATATCTACCAGCTATTTCACTGTTCAATGGTGGTGTCGCCCAGGTCAATTTCGGTCCCGACTTCTGGTGTCCGCCCGAAGAGATGGTACAGCAGCGCGAAAGGGATACTCAGATGGTCGACGGTGATACAACCGAGCAGCAGATTCCAGATGGCCGTAAACTGCGGGCTATTGGCGAGCGATACAAGGAGCAGATTGCCGAGGACGTCGTCTGGGACATCATCGACGAGGTCGACTTCTTCTCCCAGGATGGAGGATGGGAGTACAAGGGCGAGGCTCCTCAGGACGTGGCAGGCAAGTCCACGCCTAGGGCGCGTGGCTTTGCAAACGCGGATGAGAATATTGGTGTTGAGGTGGCCAAGCGATACTAATGAGATGCAAAAGTCGTTCTGGTGTTCAGTGGATTGTAATCATAGCGAGGCGTATAGGTATACCCGTTATCAATGATTGATATGCATCTCTCGAGGTTTTTTCCTGGCGTCATTCCCGAATTGTCAACCACTCCTGTCTGCTCCGATGCGATCGCCACGTTTGCGCCTCGGTCCATTCGACAGATGACAGCCTTCTTCTACGGCACTTCGGCTTCTTGCTGCACGGAATTGCCGCCAACTCGGGTCCCGTATAGCTACAATTTGTTAAGAAATTCGCGCCCTACGCCCTACGCGGTCATACAAGCGTTCGCATCAATTCCGCCCAAAATTGTACTCTGCCAAAGAAGGCAATTAGCGCGGAATTAGCGACATCGGACATCTGCGTTGAAACTAGCGCAACGTGACCGTTGGCGCCAGCATTGAATATATACCCACGTATCGTAAGACACTTGTCCACACTTATAAAACATTGTCTGGAGAGGTAACTTGCCCTCCTCCTGCCTTCTTGCACACATTGCTTCTCATAACACTACCCCGCCATGGATTCTTCACAATTTCGTGAAGCGGCCAAAGGAGCCATTGACGAGAGTATGTGCTCTCAAAATAGTCTAACAGAAGTGCAAACTGACCTACTCTCAAGTCGCAACCTACTACGACACCCTCGAGGAACGCCCCGTGCTCCCTTCCGTTAAACCAGGCTACCTGCGCCCGCTACTCCCCGCCTCCACGCCCGAAGAAGGCGAAGCATGGGAGACGATCCAAGCAGACATCGACCGCGTCATCATGCCAGGCCTAACCCACTGGCAAAGCCCCAAATTTATGGCCTTCTTCCCGTGCAATTCATCCTTCGAAGCCATGATCGGCGACATGTACAGCGGAGCGTTCAACGCCGCAGCCTTCAACTGGATCTGCTCGCCCGCGATTACAGAGCTTGAAACCGTTGTTATGGACTGGATCGCCAAGCTCATCGCACTACCAAACGACTTTCTTAGTGACGGCGAGGGCGGAGGCATCATCCAAGGTACCGCCAGTGAAGTCGTACTTACTGCCCTTGTTGCCGCCCGCGAACGCCTCATCCGCCGTAAACTAGGCGATATGCCAGAAGGCGAAGAGAGAATGGACAAAGCAGCCGATATCCGGGGTAAGCTTGTTGCGCTAGGTTCCGAACACGCGCATTCGAGTACGCAGAAAGCGGCTGTTATCGCAGGAACCAGATACCGCAGTGTCCCCGCATCCAAGGAATCAAACTACAGCGTCACGGCATCTGCGTTGCGTAAAACCATCGAAGAGTGCCGTGCAAAGGGGCTGGAACCGTTTTACTTCACCGTCACGATTGGTAGCACGGGGACGTGCGCTACCGACGACTTGGAAGGTATCGCGGCGCTCGCAAAAGAGTTTCCTGACCTGTGGATTCATGTTGATGCCGCGTATGCGGGCTCTGCGCTCGTGTGTCCAGAGTATCAGCATTTGTGCAAGCCGATTGCGGCGTTTGACTCGTTCAACTTCAATCTGCACAAGTGGCTGTTGGTCAACTTTGATTGCTCGGCGTTTTTTGTGAAGAAGAGGAGGGATTTGATGGATACGTATAGTATTACGCCTAGTTACCTGCGCAACCCTCATTCCGAACAAGGCCTCGTTACGGATTACAGGGATTGGCAGATTCCGCTCGGTCGGAGGTTTAGGAGTTTGAAGGTTTGGTTTGTATTGAGGAGTTATGGGGTTAATGGTCTGAGACAGTTCATCAGGAAGCACATCAAATTAGGCGAGTACTTCCATGAGCTACTGCTGTCGAAGCCGGAGTTGTTTAGCGTAACTACCGAGCCGGCGTTTGGACTCGTCACTTTCCAGGTTAAGCCGAATATGGCTTCGGGTACAACGAAGGCGGCGAATCAAGCTGACCCGTCGCACGAGGCACTGCAGAACGATTTCCACACTGATGCTGAGGCGCAGTACAAGGAGATGGTCAACCAGAAGACGAAGGAGGTTTACGAGAAGATCAACAGCAAGGGCGATTTCTTCCTGACAAGCACGGTTGTGGGTGGACTGTATGTTATTAGGGTGGTCAGTGCGACGATTAAGAGTGAAGAGAAGTGGATGAAGCAGATGTTTGATGAGTTGGTGGAGGCTGCGGATGGCAAGGGCAACGACAAGGCAGCTTGAGTGTAGCTTGTGTTAGTCTTATGCTATCATTCCTCCTTCATGCCTTCCACATGCGATACAAAGTGTTGGGTTTTATAGAGATTGAAAGAACATGTACACAACGCAGCACCGTATCTACCATATGCATGCCACCAGGGGGTCTACATGAGCGCTTCGCTACCTAATCTGCGGCCTGGAAGTATCTTGTAGGTGCCAGGCCTATCCGGGTGTTCACGAACATGGCAGCGTTGATTCAACGTAGGAGGAAAAGAGGCTATGAAACCCCAGGGGGTCACAGCATCCATGGAGACCTCAGTGCGATGGGCAAGGGCGTCAGACGCTTAGAACGTGGGAAATAGAAATGGGAATGTAAAGTAGACAAACATGACATGGGGATCCAGATATCGTTGCATGAATGTGAAATGCTGTCATCAGTCCAACCGTAATATCCGCACTGCATTTCCACCAAGAACATCCTTCGCTTTCTTGTCATCCGTCGAAAAGGCTTTTGAGATAGCTCCATAGTTTGCGTTGACACTATGCCACTCCTTCGCGTCTTCTTCGAGCGGTGGGAAGAATGGGTGATCAGTGCCTGTTCGTGTCAGCTCTTCATCTCATAATTTCAAGCACAGATGCTTACCAAACAATAACCGATCAGACCCCGATGCATCGAGAGCTGCCTTGAGGCCCACTTCCGAGTAAATGACAGCATCCAGATAGATGTTTGTCTTCAAGATATCCCATACATCTCTCCTGTTCTGTGTCTTGCCATGCTTCTTCAGGTGGCCATCGTGCAAAATGCAAGACTCAATGCGACCTGCGAGGAACGGTAGTGTACCCCCAGAATGTGCCAATAGCACGCTGAGCTTTGTGAACCGGTCCCAAACGCCACTCAACAGCATCCTCGTCACCGCAATGGTCGTCTCCAAGGGGAAGCCGAGTGCTAATGGTAGGACGTGTCCGTATTCGCTCGCGCGGGGTCCGTAGACGGATGTGGGTAGACCGTAGTGTGGGTGGAGGAAGATGAGTTGTTGGTGCTTTTCCAGTGCTGCGTAGACGGGATCGAGATTCTCATCGTCGAGCCCTTGTCCAAGGCCTGAAGTTCCCATAATGACACCGCGCGCGTACTTGAGCGTGCTTAATCTTTCGATCTCGGCGGTTATGACTTCTGGCGATGCGGAGAGTGGGAGGGTGCCGAAGAAGTACAATCGGCCGGGATACTGTGAGCACTGGTCATTGACATCGTCGTTGATCTTCTTCGCAGCTTCGCCAGCTTCCTCTGCGGGAAGGAAGTCTAGCCAAGGGTTCGCTAACGAGATGACGGATTTGTCAATCTTGTGCAGGTCCATGAAGGCTATCTTTTCTTTGATCTCGTAGTATTCAGAGCCAATTGGGCGGCCGCGGGAGGTGGAGGGTGTCGAAGGGTCATCTTCTCCGGGAAGGATGATGAGACGTGCCGAGTCTGGTGCATCGGGGAATGTTCGAACGTATGGTACGGTGGTTCGTGAGCGTAGTAGCTCCATGTATTTGGGAGGGTAAACATGGGTGTGCACGTCGACGATCGTCATGCTGGCTGATGGGACGCGTTTTACGCGTCAACGTATGAGTGGAAGGTGCTGTGGTGGTGTATTGACACTTCAAACGCGTTACTGGGAGTAAAAGAGAAGCCAAAGAATTGACAGGCTATTCCGTCCGACAGACAAGACGTATCGTGGATGTTTTGACCCTGGTGGGGTAGCTCGAATTGCCCCACTACCGGGCGTCCAGCATCCCACCTTCCCCAAGCGGCAAGAAGCTATGGAACCGTTGACGGAGATGGCCGCGATGAATATGTGTCACTTTGATATGTCGAAATGTCTTGTTACGTACTGCATTCGGGACGAGTTTAGATGATCAGTGGAACTGCGGCCGATCAAGCCCATGTCCTCAAGAAGACGTTCGGCGGCTTGTCCCAGGTCTCGAACTCTGCATCCACCTCCCACGGAATATCTCCTGTACCCTCATCCTTGAACCCCAGTCTCCTATACACGGGTCTTCCCATAGTGCTTCCCTCTGTTGTGCACTCCAAGTTGCCCCTCTTCTTTGCCTCCTCAAGACCGACCTCCACCAGCTTGGCAGCAATGCCGCGACGCTGGTATGCTGGATCAACAGCACAGCAGTCCAATGTGAAGATAGCGGGCGGATTGCGGCCTGACTTCTCGACCTCTCGCATGTATGCGATACGTCGTTTCCATAGTGAGTTAAACATTTGCGTTGCAAACCGCCGTTTCTGGTCGTCGTAATCAGTGAGAGCTTCCTCCATGTCGCCGTAGAACGGGTCGCCATAACCTTCCACGAACGACAGCTGCTTCCAGATGGCAATTCCAGCAACTCGTCTTTCGCCCTGATTATCTGGATCAGGCACGGTGGCCTTGAGATAGAGGGCATTGGGTTGTCCGTCCTTGTTGGTGGTGATGGACTGCCATCTCTTCATCAGGATCTGAGCTTGCTTCGCCTGCCCTTCTTCCGTGTCCCAGCCGGGTGTCATCAGTCGCCATAGGGCATCTTTTGCTTGGTGACCGAAGGCTTCGGAAAGACAATGCTGCGCTTGCCTAAAGTCTCGTTCCGTCTCGCAAGGAGAAACAATGACGTCGTTAATCGCGGCCATATTGAAAGTAAGCGGAAGTAGTATGAGTGCTGATGTACTTTACGGGGAGTATGTCGGGGGAGACGGGGAATTTATGTATGAGGTTAGTAGAATCGAATGACTAAAGACCCATAAAACGCCATCGCCTACAAGTCTCGCGGACAACTCTGCTGATGCCTAGTTCTTGGCATAGCATCCCAATGTGGTATCGCATCCTGATGAAGAAGACGAGTGTCAGAGTTTCAAGGAAACAGCGTTATAACGCAAGTCCACTATAAGGCTTTATGAGGCTGGGTGCGTGAACGACATGGTGACAAGGCTGCAGGTAACATCTAGAGACAAGCTCGCGAGGAGATTTGAATGCAACTGTTGAGGCGAGCTCTCTGAGGATTCCTGAACGTTGACGCGTGTGCGTGGTGATGCAAAGGATGCAGAGAGGGTTGGGATGGGAGCGTGGATGGCAGGCGACGGCTAGCGTGGCGCAAATCAATTAGCAGGGATGACGCGCTCGCGCCTGCGACACGCTTTCGCGTTCTCCCTGGGCGCCTTCCATCTACACCACCAACAACAAACACACACCCACCAACCCTCCCTTATCACGCGCTTGGGTGTTGTATCTGTCCGTCACATCCTCAAGATGCCAGGAGCCGTCACAAGAGCGCCGGCGAAGCGCGCCCTCGCCGAAACATCCAGCACACGCACCAATGTGCAGCCGTCGCCCCACTCATCCAAGAAGCTGAAGCTCCAGAATGGCAATGACAAGAGTAGACCGCCCACCAAGACGGTCAATGGCTCCTTCAACTCGAGCCAGGTGGGCCCGAGCCAGTTCGAGGAGACGCTGGAGAAGATGACGCAGGACATGGAGACGCTGAAGAAGGACAACACAGAGAAGGATCAGCAATGGCGGCGGCCTGCCTTGCCCGAGGACTTCAATGAGATGACACAAAACCTTGTCTTCCAACAGATCGAGGCTGAAGAGGGCGTGTTAAATGGCGGAAAAACAACCGTCAAGCTCTTTGGTGTTACAGAGGTGAGAAGTGTGCACATGGCATATATCGACTTTGACTGACCGTATATCATAGACTGGCCACTCCGTCCTCATCCACGTCACTGGCTTCCAGCATTACTTCTACGTCGCCGCACCCCTCAACTTCCACAAAGAAGACTGCGAACCGTTCAAGGTCTTCCTCGAGAGCGAATGCCAGAAGAACTTCAACCAGCACTCAGCTGTCATCGCGTCGGTACAAATGTGTATGAGAGAGAACATCCTGCGCTTCCAGGGAAATCAGAAGAGCCCATACCTCAAGATTACAGTGACAGATCCGAAAATGATCAATCGCGTGCGGATGATGGTGCAAAAGGGCAATGCCAATTACAAGCGACTCTGGCCGGCCAGAGAGGACGGCATCCTCACATTCGACAACATCGCCTACGTACTGCGCTTTATGATCGACACCAAGGTCGCCGGTATGTGCTGGGTCGAAGTTCCAGCAGGCAAATACAGAATGATCAGCCCTCGCGACCGACACTCCAACTGCCAGATTGAGGCACAGCTACACTACAGCGATTTGATCGCCCACCAATCCGAAGGCGAATGGGCCAAACTCGCCCCCCTTCGCATCCTCTCCTTCGATATCGAGTGCGCTGGCCGCAAAGGTGTCTTCCCAGAGGCGAACGTCGACCCCGTCATCCAGATCGCAAACGTCGTTACAAGATATGGAGAGCCGAAACCGTTTGTCAGAAACGTCTTCTGTCTAGATACAGTCAGCCCCATCGTTGCGACACAGGTCTTGTCATTCCAAGATGAGGGCGAGATGCTGATGAAGTGGCGAGACTTCGTAGAAGAGGTCGACCCAGACGTCATCATCGGCTACAACATCAACAACTTCGACTTTCCGTATTTGCTCGATCGCGCAAAACATCTCAAGTTGCAGAAGTTCCCGTATTGGTCTCGTCTGAAGACAGTACAGTCTAAGGTAGAGAGCTCGAATTTCTCGAGTAAACAACTAGGAAACCGAGACACAAAGACTACCAACACCAACGGTCGTCTCCAGCTTGACCTATTACAGCTCATTCAGCGAGACCACCAACTGCGCAGTTACACGCTCAACTCGGTGTGCGCTCACTTCTTGAAAGAACAGAAGGAGGATGTACACCACAGTATGATCACAGAGCTGTTCAACGGCGACTCCAACTCCCGGCGACGATTGGCTGTATACTGTTTGAAGGATGCCTATCTACCGCAGCGATTGCTCGACAAGCTCATGTGTCTGGTCAACTACACGGAAATGGCTAGGGTTACAGGTGTGCCTTTCAATTACCTTCTGGCCCGTGGACAACAAGTTCGCTTCATTAGCCAGCTCTTCCGTAAAGCCCTCGACCATCAACTCATCGTTCCGGACCTTCCGAACCAAGGCGACAGCAGTGACCAGTACGAAGGTGCGACCGTTATTGAACCCAAGCGCGGCTACTACAAGGAACCTGTCGCGACCCTCGATTTCGCATCGCTATACCCCAGTATCATGCAGGCCCACAACCTGTGCTATACGACCTGGCTCGACAAGCAGACGGTAGAGAAACTCAAGATGAAGAAAGACGAAGACTACATTGTCACTCCAAACGGTGACATGTTCTGCACAGCGAAAACTCGGAAGGGACTCTTGACCGAGATCCTGGAGGAATTGCTGGGTGCGCGTAAGAGGGCGAAGAAGGAGTTGGCGATCGAGACCGATCCTTTCAAGAAGGCTGTGCTCAACGGTCGTCAATTAGCCTTGAAGGTCAGCGCCAACTCGGTTTACGGTCTGACAGGTGCCACCAACGGAAAGCTACCGTGTCTTGCCATCGCCAGTAGTACAACAAGTTTCGGTCGACAAATGATTGAAAGGACCAAGGCAGAAGTCGAGGCAAAGTACAACATCGCGAACGGATACACACACGACGCAGAGGTCATCTATGGTGACACAGATTCCGTCATGGTGAAGTTTGGTACGTCCGAACTAGCGGAGGCGATGAAGCTGGGTGAGGAAGCTGCGGACTACGTCTCTTCGAAGTTCGTCAAGCCAATCAAGCTGGAGTTCGAAAAGGTCTACTTCCCCTACCTGCTCATCAACAAGAAGCGTTACGCTGGTCTCTACTGGACGAATCCGCACAAGTGGGACAAGATGGACACGAAGGGTATTGAGACGGTCCGCCGTGATAATTGCCGCCTCGTCCAGACTGTCATCGAAACTTCGTTGCGCATGCTCCTGATCGACCAGGACCCAGAAGGTGCCCAAGAGTAAGTCATTCCGCCATCTTCGCACTTTCGTCTACTAACATTGGATAGATTCGTCAAGGAGACCATTGCGGATCTGTTGCAGAACAAAGTGGACATGTCTAACCTTGTCATCACCAAAGCCCTTACCAAGCAAGAGAACAAGGACGGAACAGGTGGTTACGCCAACAAACAAGCACACGTTGAGCTTGCCGAACGCATGAAGAAGCGCGACGCCGGTTCAGCGCCCGCACTGGGTGATCGTGTCGCCTACGTTATGATCAGAGCCGCCACCGGTGCGAAAAACTTCGAGAAGTCTGAGGATCCCCTCTTTGTCCTCGAAAACAACTTGCCCATCGACACGCGTTACTACTTGGACAACCAACTGGCGAAGCCACTGGGCAGAATCTTCGAGCCTATCCTAGGTGAGAAGAAGGCTGCCTCATTACTCACGGGTGATCACACACGTTCCATTACCGTCGCAGCACCCACCATGGGTGGTTTGATGAAATTCGCCAAGAAAACATCAACATGCATGGGATGCAAGAAGCCACTTACCGCTGCGCATGAGAAGGACGGTGCCGTTTGTGAGAACTGCCGGCCTCGTATCGCCGAGCTCTACACAAAGACGCTAGGCAAAGTCAGTGAGCTCGAGGTTCGCTTCTCACGTCTTTGGACCCAATGCCAGCGATGCCAGGGCAGTGTTCACTGCGAAGTCATCTGCGCATCCAAGGATTGCCCCATCTTCTACATGCGCATGAAGGCGAGGAAGGATGTTGAAGACGCAGGCAAAGAGCTTGTGCGTTTCGACAAGGATGCGGCGCTGTGGTAATCGGTTGGCATCATACGAATAGCATGTAATAAGTGTGCGGTGTTTTGGCGTTTCGATGGCATGGATATCCGTCTGTACAAATATGGGGGCTCACTAAGCATGTTTAAGATACGTAGCGATATCTGCATTCTCAATGAATATTGTTGCAATCACTTGTTGAATTTTCTACGTCTTGCGGATGTTCCAGTGAAAACGCTGAAGCGCATTCAACCTTCCTCGATGCTTCTTCCTTTCCCATGGGCTGACTCTTGTCCGCAACACCCCACTCCTCGTCTAGTGTTCCTTTTGTGTCGCGAGAACACTGTGGCGATTCCCTGAAACTGATACAACAAACGCATCAGCGCCACATACCATCGAAGCCCCTCGCTCCTCCACTACCGAAACCCTCCTGTCCACGCGCTTGCCCCTCGTCCAGATCATGCTTCTCGCCGCTCTCCAGACCAGCAACAAACATCTGAAAACTCCAGAGCAAGGTTTGGAATGACATAACCTCCTTCTGCTGCTCTAACAGCTTCGCAATGGCCTCCTGCATCTCTATGAAAGTAGTCCCAGTTGCTGCTGCGTATTGTGTCTCGAATGCCGTGTAGGCTGCGATGTAGGCATTGTTTTGTGCGATGTAGAGGTCTGTGAGCATGGTTTGGTGGGCGCGGAGGGTGGTGAGGAGGGTGGAGGTGGGTCTGGCTTCTGGAAGTAAGGGTGGCGAGGGTGTGACTGGGTCGAGAGATGTAAGAGCGGGTGTGTTGTCATGAAGATTGGACATGGTTGCGGCTACCGTTGGGGGTTTATGCTCGCTTGGAAGTTGGGTTAAGGCTTGAGGAGGCGGTGTTGGAGGCTCTTGAAGTTATGAATGTGATTGAGCTTGAGTAAAGGTCGTGCGTCAACATAGTTTGGGTAGTGAAAGGGTGGGAAATGCAGGATTCTTTTCATCGTGTGGCCAAAAGAAGTCAGGCAGCCATGTTTATTCTCTGAAACATCGCCATAGAAACGCATGATCTGCTAGATAGCCTAAGACATAACCTTGGTGGACACTGATACTCGCGAACACCTAAAGCTCGTTTTCGGTTTTTCCGGTAGATACACCGAAGTCCTTTCGTCTTCCTCAATGTCATTGTTCCAGGTTGGAGCGACGGTTGTCCTGCTCCAATGTAGTAGTGACCATGATGTGCTTGTTGTCCGCCGCGAGTGCTTCTTGGCTACTTCGTGTGTCATCCCAGTATATGTCGCGCTTACCACCCCTCTTTCTGCTAGTTGTAACAGTAACAGCACTCATCTTGATGGCGTCTGGATGGTTTGGGTCTGCTCCGGATCGGCTCGGATTTTGTCGAATGTAGCCATGGGTATCGTAGGAGACGTGAGGCGTGTGGGCACTGCGGTAGAAGATAGCGAAAGCGGGGGCGCAGCCGATGCAAACAGCTATAGACGACTCGATTACGGTCCAAAGGGAGAGCCAAGTTGGACTCGGTGACACTCCGTGGCCAGCCTTTGTACTGATTTGCACAACGCGCAGGGTAGCAAAGGTTATAATGACGAAGCCTGATGCGAACAGTGAGATGATGGCGATCTTCTGTGGGCGTGCCATCTGTAGATTCCAGACTAGTCGTATCGGTAGGAACATGACTAAAGTTGTTAACACTGATCCTTTCTGGAGAAGATCTACCACTTACTCATGAAGTCTGACAAGATATCAACAGCATAGGTCATATAAAGACTTGCAAATTGACCACGGAGAGCTCGAGGGCCCGTACACTGGCCTTTGTTCATCATGTCGCTGAAGTTGGGGCAAGAGGTAAAATAAGAGATGATACAGCCGATCAATGACTAAATGTCGAATTTTAGCAGGAGCATAACGCTTACGACGAAATGCACTTACAACGATGCAAAATACGAGGACGGCCCACCAGAGTCTCTTGTACACCCTAGGGAGGCCTTCTAGCAACTTCTTGTAAAGTGCTAGTAGGGAAAACTTGACCGACCAAAGTGTAAGCCAGAACCCGTTCGTTGTTACATACAGTAGCCGGAAGTAGAAGATGAGGTCAGCTTCGAACGTTGGCCAGGGCTTCATCGCCTTCATTTTGACTTTGCCAACGGCGAAGACCGTCGGAACCATAAAGAGGTAGCAGATCGATATGGTAAGAAAGAAAGCGTAAGCCAAGTATAGCAGATAGTCTTGCAATTCCATGGCTTTTCGCTTCCACACCTGTATGCCGATACGCGCAAGAACGAGAGCTGAAGGGAGCGCAATCATGGCGTAGGTGATGTGGAAGAACTGAGCCTCGGAGATAATCTCCTTGTACGCAACGACTGTGGAAGACATGGCTACCTCTCTTGCTCAAAGACGAATAAGAGAGATAAAAATTGAATGAGAATAGAGATGACGGCGGTCCATGCAGTCGAGGGAAGTGAGATGAATAAGACCACAGGTCCCAGCACAAATTGCGCATGTTCCTTCAGACTACACTCCATATTTTTAACAGTCCGAAATATTCATATTCCTGCGCCTAAGCGATTGCCAACTTCGTGTAGGACTGTTGGAGCAGGTTTCGATGCGAAGTGGCACAGCAACTCATCCATGGTGCATGAAATGTCCCGAGCTGCTGGACACGGCTCGGTGTGGTGTGTAGTTTAGAGGCATCCCTTTGGTCAATCGAACCATGACTTGGGATCGGTTAAATGGCTCGTCTGGGTTCATGATCCTACGTTGGCGATGGCCAGGCCATGTAGATTGCACGGGAAGTTCGATTGTCTTGTCCGTACGTAGAGACGTAGTGTTCATGCAGACCACGCGCTGGACTGTGCCGAGATGGGCGAATTTTTCTATGCCAAAGCCTTGTGGAAAAGTATGATGCAAAGAACGAGGTGGTGTACATGGCCAGACTCGCGGTCTGTGTTGCCCCTTGCATTCGCACATGCCGAAGTGGCGTAGCTTGGAAGGCACGGAATTTTGGCGGATGTGGACACGGAAGCCGAGCCGTCCAGGCTAGTCCCGTGGCAGCGCCTTGCCGTGCCTGCCGAGGCGAGGCGGCTTGAGGGGCAACGAGCGGCGTTAGCGTAAGCATCTTAGCCTCACAAACCCAGCCTTGAACCTCCACGACACCAGTCACTTTTCATCTCCAGTTACCGCCACGCGTGGTATGATAGCACTTGCAGGTATATACATGTTTCAAATCGCAATTGAGAATACTTGACATGGTTAATCTGAGTAGGAGCAGTTACATCTCCCTGCAAAAGAGCGCAATTTGCGTAGGATGCTGCCGTTGGGCGGCGCGGTCGTGCAGGGTCGCCGGACGAGGATTCACATCCATGCAAGTACAGCAGAGTGGTGTTCTACGACCTCGGCAATGCGCTTCTTTGGCAATTCTGAACGCCACTCATTCTTGAGTAGAGTTGCAATGAACAGAATCTCCACCCTCTCAGATTTTCCAGTATGTCGATGTCGAGAAGGATAGCGATAGAGTTCTACGTTGCCTACTTGTGAGTGTGTAAGCGAACGATCTTTCAGACCTTCCCTGCAAGATGTTATTTACTCTAATCTCCGGGAGAGATCCAGACGCACGATTAGAACCGGACAGGCAGGTGAGAGTATTGGGTGAATCCTACATGATTTACGTCGCATGCCAGCTTAGCCTTTCTGAGATTAAACGTAACCAGAAGAGTAGTACTGTCAGCATGGCTGTAGGAGATTTGGTCACAGCATCCGCGGAGCCCTCAAGTCCGCGTACCGCCGAGATATTGTATGCGAGCCGTCAGAAATAAAAGGATGGGGTTCCCTATCACTGGGTCACTGCCAACCTCGTTGTGGACTCTCCCCTGCAAACGCACGGCAATCTCCGTAACTTCCTGCACGTTGGTCCTTTTTGTTCCACGCGCGCAGTTCTTTTTGTCCAACGCTCCGATCCCCATACCCTGTGCTTCAATTCGGAAGGATGAGATACGCAGTCTCATTTGCCGCCTTGGTGGCAGGCGCTGTGTCACAGGCTACTTTCGAGCCTGCAGACTTCAACGTGACTGAGGCACTTCTCGATAACGGTGTCAATGTCTCGGCTATCCCCGAGCTTGCGCCATTGGCAGAGAGATCACTGCTGAGTGGTTGCTCCATAGCCGTAAGTACTCGTCTATACGATCTTAGTTCAAAGCTGACGAATCGCCAGTGCAACTCTTTAAAGTTGATCTTTGGTGACGACCAAGTTGAAACACGCTCGGAATCTGCCTACAGTGCGTTCGTTGGGGCCTACTGGTCTGCTCAACAAAGACAGCTTTCACCACAGTGCGTCTTCAAGCCCAAGAAAGCTCTGGACATCTCAACCTCTATCCTCCTTGCCCGTCTTACGCAATGTCCCTTCGCAGCCAAGAGCGGAGGTCACTCAGCTGTAGCGGGTGGCTCGAACATCGAGGGTGGTATCACTATAAGCTTCGAAAACATGAGCAAGACAACGGTATCTTCTGACAAGAAGAGTGTCTCATTTGAGCCTGGCCAGACATGGTACGATGTATACACAGCCCTAGAGAAGGACAACGTTACAATCATCGGTGGCAGAGTGAGCAGAATCGACACCTATCGATAAGGCATGTCACTAATTGCAATCAGGTCTCTAGTGTTGGTGTGGGTGGACTGACTCTTGGTGGAGGTAAGCGCCGAAATGCCTCCGACTACCAATCAACTTGCACTGACACTCAAACTCAGGCATCTCTTACTTCTCCAGCGAGTATGGTTTAGCATGCGACAACGTTCTTGCGTACGAGCTGGTCACTGCATCTGGACTGATCATCAATGTGAGCGAGAAATCGTTCCCAGATCTTTACTGGGCTCTACGAGGTGGCGGCAACAACTTCGGTCTCGTCACGAAGTTCACAGTGAACGCTATTCCCCGAGCACCGACAATGTGGGGCGGGATGCGAACGCATCTCCCGACCAATTTCACTGCTCTTACGAAGGCATACTACAACCTCGGTATGAATGCAAACAAGGACGGAAAGGCTCACCAGATCTTATCGTTTGGCTGGGGCAGACCTAACCTTGGTCCTGTCGCTCAGCTTGAGCTGGAATACTCAGACCCCATTGCCGATGCTCCAATTCTCGCCGAGTACAACAGTATCAAAGGAGCAATTGCAGATGGAACGGGAGTCAAGAGTCTCTCCACTCTTACTTCGATTCTAGCTGGCCCCGCTACTGGAAACGGCCTTCGACAGGGCTTTTGGACCTGGACTACCACGCTCGATCTGGAGATGGCAAACACCGCCAGGGACATCTTCTTTGAGGAACTCCCGAGCATCATGGACGCGGCAGCCATTATCCCAGCTCTTTCACTCCAGGTGATCACGGAACCTATCATCGAGCAGAGTGCTAAGAGAGGAGGCAACCCGCTGGGTCTCGACCCCAAGGAAGGACCATTGATGCTGGCTCTAGTATCTCTGAAATGGTCCGACCCTGCGGATGACGAGAGGCTCAACACATTCGCCAGAACAGTCCAGGATCGCTCTTCGGCTGCCGCAAAGGCTGCAGGGAAGATGAACGACTACCTCTACATGAACTACGCCAGTCCATACCAGAACGTCGTCGCTGGGTATGGCGCAGCAAATCAAGCTAAGCTGAAGACCATCTCAAAGAAGTACGATCCAACTGGTGTGTTTGAGACGCTCCAACCCGGCTATTTCAAGCTTGACGGCACGCCATCGGGTGAGTTCTAGGGGGCCAGCCCTCTATACTTCGCGGATAGCAGTGATAGATAAGTAACTCATATCGTTAGCCTTATCTGACCTTCATTTGGACCCTTTCCACTTTGATGATTCTTTCCAAACCAACTCCTCCTTGCCTGTTTCCTGTCTCTCATGTTGAGGAAGTCACTGCGTCGTCCGTTGGTTGTTCGAGTAGCCAAGAGAAGGTACTTGAAGATAACGTCATCGTCGGAGGTGGTTTGATGCTGAGTGGTAGTTGCTGAATTGGCAAGAAGGTCGATAGGATAAGGTGAAAGTGGTTTCACGTGATATCTTTTCAATCAACATATCAGCTGTCTGCGCTATGCTAGGGCTATACTTTCGATACTGTACGTCTTTCAATGTCTTGTACTAAGAAATCGAAGCAGTTTTGGCGCCATTGCAACATCAGATGGTCTTCAGAAGCGGTGTGCGGCCGCTCAGTGAGCGCCCGCAAACGCACAAGGACGCGAAACTTTGCTGGACCCTTTTTCTTTTCGCGACGATATCCCACACCTTCTCAAGTCAATATTGCCAGCACGAACAAACTCGACATCATAAAGTTTTTCGCTCGCCCGTTACCTGCGTCCTTCCAATCGCATCCGTACCACCGCCGCCGTCCGATCAGTCAGTACATCAACAAGCCACCTCCGAAGCTGTCACCGCCAATTCCTGCTCCCCAAGACAACATGGCACCTCGTCCGCGCCTGCCTTCGCGCGATCCCCTCCTCCAAGACGAGAGCGACAGGCTCGTCTACGCGAGCAAGCGCGCCGTGGACAGACAGAACTCCGAGATCTTCAAGCTGGATGACCAGTACGAAGAGCTTCTTGATCAGGCCGAGAATTCTCGACATGAGCAAGAGAAGCTCATCGAAGCCTACCATGGCGCCGACAGCAAAGTGACCAGACTGGATGGTCAGAACAAGAGGCTGAGGACGCAGCTCGAGCTCGTGGGGGTGGAGAACGACGAGCTGAAAGCTCACAACAGCGATCTCGTCCGGCGTCTGGCGGAGAGCGAGCGAGAGAACGCTCGTCTCAAGTCTGCTGAGAAAGACAAGAAGCGCAAGCGCGAGGACTTGCCGTCGCCGTTTGAGGAGGGTCCAGATGCGGACGAGAGCGCATCCAAGACAGAAAAGAGTTCTCAGGCCAAGGTCCATGGGGACTTGGTCCTTGGCAGGCCGAAGCCACAAGAGATGGCTGCGGCAGTACAGGAGGAGAAGCGGGCTCACAAGAGACCCAGGCGACGACGTCACCGCGATGACACAACGTATGTCAACACATATCATATTGTCGTCTTCAACTAACATTCGTGATAGCAGGTCTACTGTCAAGGCTGCTGTCGAGGTGGAGGCGGATGTGGTGGAGAAGATGAATGCGTAGATACGGGAGACGCTCGAGGAGGGTGGTAGGATACTGCGTGGTGTATACGTGGATGTGTAGGATAGATAGATAGTCGTGTCAATAGTACTGAGTACCTCCCCACCGCTACATAGTATCTTGAATCCTGCGGTGTTGCAGCCATGTGGACCCCAAACTTGTGCTAATACCTCACTCTTTGAACGAAAACTCTTCCTCAATTCCATGCAACAAGGCCTGGAGATCAATGAAAAGAAAGTGTTGGGCGCGAGACACCCGGTTCACCAGATTCACACCAAAGGTTGCGACCTGACACTCGCACGATTACGACCATGAGGCAACTAGAGCCTCGAATGGCCGACCTCGCGTGTTACTCACGGGCAGCCGGAGCTGCGAGCGTGATGGGAATCCCATGCAGATGCGAGTATCATCCCATAGAATGGGTATGTACTCTGAGCGAACGATACCCACCGAGGTAGGTATGTTCAACGAACGAGAGTCAAGGACAAGAGAAGATGCAGTGCTTGCAAGCGCCGCTCCAATAACAGACCCCAGGGCTACTGGACTGTTCTGTTATAATCTCAACTTGTGAGCTTGCTGGTTGAAGTTCTTGCTGGGATCTCGCCGCACCCGAAGGCGGCGTAACAGCTGAGCCTAAAGAAGAAGAAGAAGAGGAATTGGGCGGGAAGTCGAGTATATATGTGCGACGAGAAGACGCTAGTTAGCGAGCACGTGAGCTGTTTTCCATCGCCTGGTCGTCAGTCTGGCGGCGTAGACGCGCTGTTTGTGTGACCGATAAGTGGAGAAAGTGAAGGTGAGAAGCCGCTAGTGACGAAAGCAAGAGATCTCTAGGCAACCATTGAATCAGATACTACCTAGGTACCGCTCAAACACCTCCGTCGAACAAGACACTTCCTTTCTTTGTCACTTCACTATCTACGCGTCCAATCAATATCATACAAGATGCCCGTCAACAACATTTCCACCCAGACAGACGACGTCACCGCTCGCGCCGACGCGACTGGCGATAGCGACTCACCCATCGACCGTAGCTCGCGGATCAATGAGCTCAAGGCGACTCAGACGTCACTCGTGGAGCTGATGTTCGATCTGGTCAAAGATAAGGCAGAAAGCGTCGGCAAGGATGAATACCTGACGCAGATGGAGAAGCGGCTGGAAGAGTTGGAGGAGACCATTCGGCAGCAGCGCGAATGTCTGGACGAGTCGGAGCGCGAGTGTCAGTCTCTGACTCTTGCAGCGAAGATGTACAAAATGAAGAGCGAGTTGTACGATCGCAGGTAGGTCCTTCCATAAGTCTTTGGGTGGCCGAGGCTAATACATTACCGTCAGTGTTACTCAAGAGACCGCCATGTCTACGCAGGTATGCCACGAGCCTGACCTCCCTAAATGTCCCAAGCGAAGCTTGGATCAGATGCAGTAAGTACACCTGAACACGTGACCGAGCTCCCACTGACATGTACAGATCCGAGAGTGACAGCCAACCTGCACCCGCCGCCAAGCGAGTCAAGGTCGCCAAGGAGCGTGTCATCGTGTGCATTTTCTGCTTCCGGAATGGCATGCGGTGTGACTCCGGGGAGCCATGTCAGAGCTGCCTGAAGAACCGTAGCAAGTGCCAGCGGGCGAGGTGTGCCAACTACAAGGCTGGCAAATGTTCCGTCCCAACTTGTACCAGGGTACATGAAGATGACGAGCGGAAGTACAAGAGGACCGTGAACGCAGGCCATGTGGGCAGGAAGGATACGGGTGGTACGTCTAAGGGCGGTCAAGGTGGCGATGGAGGAGGCAATGGCGGTGGTGCGTCAGGTGTACTAGCAAAGGTTTCTGAGAAGGCATGAGGGAGCCTGGAGGTCGTCAGCTCGACCGCGAAGATAGAAGACACCATCCCTGAACCAATGTAGCCACAAACGTCATCTTAAAGAACTAGGTTTAAGGGTGTAAAAGTACCCGAAGGACAGCACACCTCACCATATCATAGCTTCCGAAGCCTCATAATACAAAGTAGCCATAATAAGAATCTCATCAACCCAGCATACTCCTCTTCCTTCCCCTCAATCTGACACCCTCTAACCTCTTTAGAACACCCCTAGCTCCCTTCCCACACTCCCCATACGCCTTGAGCACTTCCTGGAACAGCGGTTCCGCAGCGGGATGTGTGGCCGAGAACGCCCTCTCAAGTACGTACAGATCAACAGCCTTGTCCTCGTCTTGTATGCTAGCAGTTGTGAGACCGAAGTCGATGAGAAAGATGTCACCAGCTAGCGAGTTGGTGTTGGATTCTTGCGGAGGATCTGCAGGAGGAAGGTCTGGAGGTTCTTCGCCGTTCATGGCGGCCTCGCGGAGTGTGCTCGTTGTCTGTTTTCCGCGTGGTATTCGTCGTTGTGGTTGTTGTGCTGGAGTGTCTGGCGACTTGGGTGTTCGTAACATGATGTTACTTGTTGTGAGATCCCCGTGGCATACTCCCAGTTCGTGCAGCTTGCCTACTTCCCGTCCTACTCTTCGCATCAGGTCTAGTATTTCTTCTTGTCCTTCCTGCGCGTCTTTCTTATCTTTTTCCCTCTGTGTTACTTGATGTGCCCACCCGTCCAACACTTTCCTCACAGTCCTCCCATCCACATACTCCAGCACCAACCAGCCCGCATCCCAGTCCGCGCCAATCACCCCAGGTACATTAACGCCATCCCTCTTGACTCTTATCAGACTTCGTGCCTCGGCTAGCAACCTCTGCTTTGTAAGGCGCTTGTCTAAAGTGGGATGTCTGTATGGCTTTGGTGGCCGGTATTTGACAACGACGGGCGTATGGGGCGTGAGGAAAGTAGTCTTGTATACAAGGGCCTCGGCGCCTTGTGTTATGATTTCGAGCGCATCCTGAGAGAAAGGCGCGGGGAGCGTGTGGAGGGGACGCGACGTTTCGGGCGGTGGTGGGGGTTCGATCGGAGGGACGACAGGCGGCTCGGCCATTGCGATGCGGTTTGTATTGATGGGCGTGGCTTGCTGCGAGTTCTTGGTTGTGTATCGACCAGAGGATGACGTATTGAAATTGCAGGGCGTAGGTGATTTTGGGATGTGGGTGTCGACTGGAGATATTTTGGTGTTGACATTTGAAGCTTCGCAGTTGCCCCGCGATGCGACACCAGCCTTCAGCCCTGTCACGCTTATCGATTCTCTAGCTTCAACACCACGCGAGCATCTTGTCGATCACCGTTCAACGGCCATGGCCACACTACAGTACCGAAATTAGCTTTTACCCTGACCGAGTCGCTGTTGAGCACAGATGGAGATTACTTCTCCGGATTTGCAGATTCATTTCATGAGATTGCAAACTGTGTCACGGACATACAAGGGTTGCTGCTAGCCAGTGCCTGACTTTCTGGGGAAGGTAGCCTTTGAGTCAAATCATGGGCCTCATCTCACAATTGAATAGCGTTCGTTTTGAAAGCGAGTGTGATTGCATTTAGGTATCTCATCCTACATGATCCACTCTTCCTTGTGCATCGCCTGGTTGCGGCGGTAGCGAATGGATTTGGTCAAAAGCACAGTATCTTCCAACAAACAATGGTAACACAGAACTGAAGCCCCAAGAAGGCAGTGAGCTCCAGCCACAGGCCATTGAGCTCACGTCCATAAAGCATATCCCAAATCGCCCGCCCAAATCGCCGGGCCAAAAACCGTAGAGCGTTCCCGCCATGCTCATTAAAAGCAGTTCGCATAAGAGTCTGGGGAAACAAGAAGAAGGGGTGGAAAAGGAGATCTTCCCAATGGGCAAGAGACGAATGGTAATCGTGATATTCGAAAGATGGCAAAAGTGACCTTGGTCAAGTGCAGCAAACAAATGAACTAACAAACAAGGAAAGGTTCGTAATGGGCCGTAACAAGAGGCGTCCGGAGAGCGCCACAGTAATATGCACAGGGGAAGAGACTCCCAGTTTTTCTTTCCAATCCGTGGTTGATAGCTTAGAACACGGTGCTCTTGCGCTTCTCAGCGCTGGTAAGAACAAGCTTGGGCATGCGGCGTTGGCCAATCTCCTCGGGACGGATGTCGACCAGGCCGCCTCCAACGGAAGCACCGTCATCGCTGCTGACACTGTTGGCGGTGTAGGAGCGGTTGATGGAGTTGTCGCGAGAGCGTTCCTTGGAGGCCTTGCGCTCTGAGCCAATGGCACCGTTGGCAACAGCGCGGAGGCTGCCGATGCTGGGCCTGCCCGAGAGGCTGCCACTTCCTCCGCTGCGAACACTGTCGGAGTCGTTGTCGGACGAAGGGAAGTGGTCGCTGTCCGGCGAGGCGCTTCCGCTGCCGGTACGGTGAGCGCGGCGGCCGATGCCAGCTCGCACAAGGTTGCCTACAGCCTGGCGGCGTTGACGAGTGGCAAAGTTCTTGCTACCCTCATGCTTGGTAGTAGGACGCTCCTTGAGTTCCTCGATGGAAGGAGGGTTGCGAGGCTGGCGAACTGGGTGCTCTCCAGCGCGTGCTTGACCAGGGCCGAATGTGCCAGTCATCGGGGTGGCAGGGAAGCCAACCGGGCGGGTGAAGGCAGAGCGAGGACCCTCCTCGGCCTTGCCATCAACAGCAAGAGAAGACAGGTTCTTCTTGTGGCCGCGACGGAAAGCGTTGGCAGATGGCGGTGGGAGCGGGACCACATCCTGGGGTGGGGTGTTGGACTTCTTCGGCGGCGAAGTGCTGCGCGAACCCCATGGGCTGGGGTTGCTCTCGTTGGGAGGAGAGACGTGGAGCACTGGAGTATCAACCTTGGGCGGCGAAGTAGCGAAGCGGGGAGTTGGCGGCGGCGGCGAGTGCGACAGACCCGACATACCATTCTGAGCCTGCATGTCGCCATTGTCCTGCTGGTAGCTCGGGTCAACGACGTACTGGTACTGGCCAGTCATCTGGTTGAAGACAAGGTAGACACCAGGCTGGTTGGTCTCCTGGATGGCAGCGGTGTTTCCAAACTGCTGGCCATAGGCGTTCATCTGAGGAGTGTATGGTGTGTTGGGGTACTGCTGTCCACCGCTCATGTTCATGTTGCCGAACTGCTGGGTCGTCAGAGCAAGGAGTTGCTGCTGGAGCTGCTGCTGCCTCTGGGCGAGGTAGAGCTCGGTAGCCAAGAGCTGAGCCGCAACGTTGGGGTCCATCTCGCCGTCATCGAATTCGAATTGGGGAGGGGCCAGGACCTGGTTATAGAAGTCGGGCTGCTGCTGTTGCTGCTGGTACTGGTTGACACCGCTGAAGCCAGAGCCGATGGCAGTCTGGGGACCACCCTGGTTGGTTCGGTTGAACTGCCTGGAGTTGTTGGCGTTGTTGGCACCAATATTGTGCTGGCGCTGCGAGTAGGGAGCCGAAGCAGGGGGCTGCGCAGACGTGGGAGTCTTGGGCGCCGTGCGGAGGCCGGCCAGGAGGTGGGAGCGGCTGGTGCGAGGAGTCGCAACCGAGTCCTCGGCGATGGAGGCAACCTTGGGCGGCGAGGCGACGCTGAGACGCTTAAGCTGAGCGCCCTTGCCGCGAGAGGCAAAGCTCGAGGTGGGACCGCCAAAGCCACCCTGGGATTGGAAGTTGTTGTAGGTCATCTGAGCAAGACCGCCAGCGTCCATGCTCATTGTGGTGGTCTAAGAAGAGTTGCGAACAAAGAGTAAGGTGCAACAAGGAGTATGCTAGGCGCACACGGGGAAAGATACAGAATCGAAGAAGGCCGGAAGAGGGAGTGTTGGCAAGACGGAAACCGAGCGTGCACCGACGAGACGTTTGCTGTGAGGCAAGGGTGCGAATTGGCTGGCGATTATGGGATTAAGGATCGTACAGATCGGGATTGTAAGGTAGAGTTGATATCGAAAACCGGCCGATGGGCAATGTAGTTGGAGCTATTAACAAGTTCTTCGGGCGCTGTGTCGTTTGATGTGCTGTCAGAAGGATCGAGTGGTGACGGCAGCAGGCGCGGTCTGGCAGCAGCGAAGATATTTATGAAGGGGAATAGACGAACAGGCAGCGACGGGATCACGGGCAGACAAGCTGGTGGTTGATGCGTCGGCTGGCGAGCTCTTCTTCTCTCGGGGGAGCGACGGGACTGGCGCGCTCGCACAATCTCAGATTAGGCGGGGGGTAAGCTGGTCCAACTGGGGGAGCAGGTAGAAGATGCAGAAGCGGCACTTGTTGTCGAAGAGAGCGAAGGGAGAGAGGTAGAGAGGAAAGGGCGAGATGGAGGGGCCAGGAGAGAAAAGTGACGAGCAGCGGAGGAGCAGCGAGCCATGGACGAATGCGAGCGCTATAAGTGACGGGGGACCTGTGGCAGCGACAGCGACCCTGCATCGAGCCTAGCGCTGGCAGGCCCCCTGGCCGCGCTGGACGCACGCTTGAAACGCTGGGCCTGATGCGTAATGACTGCGCTTGGGCCGTTCCTGCGTGCGAAGGCCCTCGTGTGCGAGCTGGAGCACGTCGCTTTGATGCCGTGACGGTGCATTGCGCGAGGTTGAGTGCTGCTACTGTACACAAAGCGTTCGCTGCTCTCGCGGGTTTCAGGCGCTGGGCGTCATTTGCGGGATGCTCGCTCCTGCCGCACCGGGCGAGGGCCCTGAGCGCTCCTGCCCGACGCCACGACCGTACCTTCCTCGCGGCGCACCCAGCAAGGGCAAGAGCGACTGGCAAACAGAACCACCGAAACAGCGTCTCTCATTGCTCGAGCCCCAAGCCCACGAGCACACCGCAAGACGTGATCCACTGCATCGATAGCGTCTATCTACGCCATCTCGGCCAGTCGTTCGTAGCGTCCCAGTAGTTACCAACGGCGGTTATGCGCCTGCGCGCTGCTACTGGCCAGTCCCATCGCGGCCACCGCAGCCCTTCAGCCACGCACACTCGCTCTAAATATACCCACCACCACCTGTTCACCAGCTCCAGCGACTCCTCTGCAAAGGCATTGGTGTGCACTCGTCTCTGCTCCGCAACGATGAACAGCGTGGCATGCGCATGAATGGACCCAAGCCCGGCACACTCCATCTCAAATCACTCACCTGTCTGTCAGCAGTCAGCTTCCAAATGTCCGCATCTCCCACGCGCAATCTGCAATGCATGTCGTGCGGGAGGAGCATGCTTGTTGGCGTGTGCCGACCCCGGACCTGGCTGCTGTCACGCTCCCACTGCAGATCCAGCGAGATGCTCGGTGCCTTGGGGCGGCCTCGCAATCGAGTCCCTTTTTTCCACCTTTTTTACACGCGTCGGCTTCCGCGGTCTTTCAATCAACTCGTGCCAATGCGCGTGCAGCCCCTTCTTCGCTGTCGCCTGCCGTTTCGTCCCGGGTCTACCCTGCTGTCTCGCTCTGAAACTGTCGCTCCGTCTCAACCACCGCAGCCCGTGCGTCGCTCCCTCATCTCGCTAGACTCTCCCTGCAGCAACGCCTGCCAAGCCAGACTTGAAAGCGTGAAACATGCTCTCGTTATCGTCACCTAGCGTTTGGGCCCCCGAAGCTGTGGGATGCGGAAGGCGCGCTGTCAGGGCGATGCTTGAACGCTGATCTCCATTCGCGTGTGGGGACGACGCCCCTTCGTATGGAGAAGTCTGAAGACAACTCACAGGTACGTATCATCACCCAAGCAAGCTCACCAGTCGCGCCGCTACCGCCTGCTGTACATCGTTAGACTCGCTTGCCCTTCGCGAGACTATCGAATCTAGCACCGAGGCCCTTCGGAGTGAACCCGGCTACCGGTATCGTATTGGCAGCCGTTCGGTCAGAGCCGCCGTCTTTAGCGGGCAGTATGACTGCTTACGTCCGAACCGGCCGATTGCCCTTCGAAAAGAACATCATCAGAACGCTTTCGTTCTGGACCGGAAGCCAGCGGCAACGATTAGTGGGGCGCATGAGCCCGTTCGGGAGCGCAGAAAAAAGGCAGGAGTGAGGCGCAGGACTAGACACGACAAGGCAACACGAGTTTTATATGCCTCGAGGTTGGAAGGCTTGACATGTCCAACAGAACGGTGCATCGCAAAGTCAGCATCGTCACACGTCTTATCCAGACGAGTTCCCTCACCAGACAGACAGCTACTGCACCATCAGCACTTGAGCACGCGCTTGCGCAGCTCTGTTTCACGAACACGATCGTCGAGGCCGTTGGAAATAGTGTGCCTCTGGCGCCGCAAGGCTGCATGTTTCGAAATTTCCAAAGCTTCTCGCCCACACATCGCGTACACCTCCAATCTTTGCCTTGGCTCACCAGTGCGATGTCATCCTCCCACTGGATCGATGCTATTAGACATCGTCCATGATATACATACTACTCTGGACCCTCCATTTCCTTCTCAGTACCACGGGGTGAGAGACAAAGCAGCTGAGAAAGTCTGCTCTATCACCTTGTCCGCGCTCAGCGTAGTCACGCGGTCGTAGACTGATGGGGCATTCCAAAAGGTCTGGCCTCTTCCACGTGAGGGTAAGGAGTGCGCATCAATATGAAAGAGTTGACATGTCGTCAGCGCAATACAGTGTAAGTTCTTCAGTTCATCTGTCGCTGACGGATAATTTGGAAAACCGACGCCGTTTGACTGATAATGTTCCCGTACTATTTGGAACGTGTTAAACATGAGGAACGACGCTGTTGCTTGAATCCGCACAGCCAATCGTCCAGTCGCATCTAGGAATCATCCTGTCACTTCTACCAACCGTCCAGTCGCATCTAAGAGGACTTTGCGAGACCCACTAGTAGTGTTTTCGCATGTTTGACACTTGGCATGAGACTCGGCACGAAACATCTGACACCACATGTTCATATAGCTCTTTTTAACCAGACTTTTCTCAAGCGTCGCGAACATCAGGCAAACTGTTTCGATCAGCGCCGTCGCCCGTTTTCCGATGTCTGCGGCAGCGTTAGTAACGGAGCGATGGAGACTCTTCGGCACGCGAGAGAGGAGTATATAGTCACCCTCGACGCTGCGCATCTTCTAATAACCAGATCTGCAGCGCATTTCCCATCTTCTACTACCTTTCTACTACCATCGATATCTTCTACAGCATCCTTCTTAATATTCACTAATACTCTTAATTGTCATCCTGACATTTCGACTTAATCCAAATCATCTCAGCCTAATCCAAATCATCATGCTTTTCTCGAACATCGCAATTGCGGCTTTGGCCCAGAGCTTGACTGCCTCCGCTGCCACCATGATGGTCACGGTCGCTGCCAACAATAAGTTCCAGTTTACGCCTAACTCTATTGTTGCCCAACCCGGCGACATGGTCGCTTTCAACTTTGTCAGCCAGGTACGCAACTGCTTCCATCACTTCACCACTACTCCAACAGATACTAACTCTATCCTCACAGAACCACAGTGTCGCCTCCTCCGACGCAAACAGCCCCTGCCAGCCCCAGGCGAACGCCATCTTTTCCGACTTCCAGCCCATCCCCGGCAACCCCAACGGCTCCCCAGGTGCAGGTGGCGCTGGCGGCGCTGGTGGTGCTGGCAATGCCGCTGGAGCTGCCGCTGCCGCTAACGGTAACGGTAAAGGCAACGGCCGCAACCGCAACAACAACCGCCAAGCTGGAAACACACCCATGTTCATGGTCCCCGTCGTCGACAACCAGCCCATGTACATCTACTGCTCGCAAGCCCAACATTGCCAACAGGGCATGGTCATGGTCATCAACCCGCCCAACGCTCAGGCCGTAACTCAGTACCAGAACCTCGCTGCTCAGGCAAACAACAACGTTTCTCCCCAGGGTGGCATCAGCGGTGGACAGGTCGTTAACAACCTCGCTGGAACTACTCCCAAGAGCGTCCTCGGTGGTACGGCTGGTGATGCGGCAACGGCAGCGAAGGCGGCTACAAACGGCAATGGCAAGGGCAAGGGCGGCGGTGCTGGTGCTGGTGGTCTTGCTGGATTCCTTGCGGGTCTTGGTAAGAACAACGTCGTCGTTGAGACCAGCTCCAAGAAACTCTTCGGCTTCCCCGGTGCTGGCGCCCTCGGTGGTGGTGGCGCGGCCGCGGCCCTTGCTGGAGCTGGTGCTGGAGCTGGTGGTGCTGGAGGTGCTGGCGCTGCTGCAGGCGGTGGTGGTGCTGGTGCCATTGCTAAGAGCGGACTCAAGGGCTTCCTTAACGGACTTGCTCAGGGCGCCAACTAAGCATGCACATAAATAGAATAGATATATTTGGTTGAGTAGGAGGTCGTGGGTATGGGGTTGGAGCTGTATGGTACAAGCACGACGATATCGATGGTAGTAAAAAAATGCTGGTCATTGAAATGTAAATAGTAGTAATACATGTCTTATGAACTTTATTGGAATAGCTTCTATCGATCTCCGTCAGCGCATCGTGGGAAGTCGGGTTGGTAGCAGTGACGTCACTTTCATTTTCGCAAGTAGCTATTGTTCAGCGACACTCCTTCACCCACAAACCAAACAACAGACAGCGTATGAGATACACATTTATAGCTTACCTTAAGCGTTTATAAAAATGCTATTTAATCGACACCGCCATACGTCGTCACTAACAGGACGCAAGTCATCACGACCCAGGGCGCGCAGCAAAGTGAGAGTAAGTACACACTGTATCCAGAACAGTAGTATGAAGCGAAGTATTCGCCGTTCTTTGTCCAGCACAGCTTCACTTGCTATGTTCTTTGCGACGGTACAATGGTAAGCCACAACAATGGTAAGCAGGCAGACATCTAGCAGTTCGCTACCCATGCGTCCACATATACCTTGATATCGACTTCTTCCAACCTCCAGACACGACTCCTACTCCTCTCATATTTTGCTTCGCGATTCGATCTTGCAATAGAATCGACATTTCTTTATACAAGCATCTCCTTCAAGCACTACCAGCCATAACATCGCCACCAAAGTCCACAACCCACACCCACCAAACACGACAACACGATGCTGGACACTATCTCACAGCTGCTGGCCCAGCTCACCATCTTCTACCTCTCCACCAAGACCATCATTTCCAGTTTCGACTTCCCAACTCCCAACATCTCCATCCTCGTCAACGACACTACACGGCCCCCATCTTCTCTTCCATCCACCCAGGCCCGTTCTCAACCCAGGCCACACATCATCAGCAAGCAACGAACATCAAAGACGAAGAAGCCAAGATGCAACATCACCCCCAAGATCAACGAGCTATCGTCTCCTGGTCTCCAGTGTGCAACTATGTAATCGGTCATAGAAAGAGAGACTGGAGAGTGTTGAGCGCTGGTTCGCTAACGTCTTGTCGTATATGGTAAGTTGATTGCAGGCCCACTTTTATTTACCTTTTACTAATCTTGATGGCAGATTTGCAGCAGTGAGCGTTGGTAGAGTCTCTGATATTCGAGATCAGTCAAGAAATAGAGGAATATGCGGGGTTTCACGTTCAGGTTATGCGAAGGGCTGATGGGTGTTTTTTGCGATTCTTCCCTTCTGCTTATCGACAGGATCGGGGGTCTGCTTCAAGTGTATTTCACCATCGTATCATACGGAGCAAGATTGGAGTACTTTTTGTATAATTTCGATAGTGTCCTAGAACTCGAAATCTACTATTGGTCTCTAAATGCAAGCAGTGTATGGAATCTATGTACTGGAACACGTCTCCCCTATCATGTCCCTGTGTGGCTTCATCGCACTCAACGACGCTTGCCCAGCATCTCCACACCTAAGCCATCCTTGCCTTCCTCACGTGTAATCTGCTCGGCAGCCTTGACGAGATCGTATGTTATGTCGTCTCCAACAACGCTATCCTTCTTGTAGTTTGGATGCGTTTGGACGAAATGCCTGATCCACTTGGCGGCAGTCCAGTATGTTCCATTGGCGCGTTTGCGGATCAGGTCCAGGTACGTGGCGAGATCGCAACGTGTTTCAACATCGACGTTCATGCTGTTGAGGTAGGATTCCACAAGCGGGATGAGACCCGGGAAGCCATTGCCATCGGAAGTAGTCTTTCCGTTGATGACTTCATTGATGGTCATCTGCTCATACTCGTCTTCCACTGGGCCGGTGGGCGTCGCTGGGCGACTGGCATTTCCAGCTGGTGTAGATGTACCCGTTCCACCCGACTTGTGTGCCGAGAAAGGGTCCTTTCGGAACCAAAATTTCTGCGTCGATACAGCGTCGCGGATGTGCGCAGTTTCCATGTTCTCGCTCACCAGCGTGATGGGAATGTAGAAGTTGAGGTTGAATGAGAGGATAGCACGGGTCAGTAGCACAATGAAGATCGAAAAAGCAGCATTTTCGAAATCTGTGATTTGGATCTCCATGGGCCGGAACTCGACGCGCCAGCCCATGTCGGAACCAGCTGGCGGTGGCTTGAAGCGCATGTGCTGCCAATTGGTCGACTGCAGGTTTTCAAAGTGGTCGGCCTTGGTAAGGTCCAACTCTTGAAGGTCTTCGGCGAAAACGACAATGGGGTCGCGGATGAACAGGTGAGCAAAGTGTGTCGCTAGGAGATCGTCCATGCCACCCTCGACTAGCCGTTGCTTGATGTCGCTGTCAATGATGAGATCAGGGTCAAGATATTCAGGACGTAGGCGAGGATCTTGGGAGATGTAGGTTGAGTTTGATGCGTAGCGAGATTTGGGTAGTCGCCATCGGTCGTTCTTGAGCGGCTATGACGTGTCAGCGGATCCGTGATACTCAACAAGCACATGACTTACCTTCTCCCCAAGTTCTTCGGGCGTACGATCATCGACCGCCCTGCTAATCTGGTTCCACCGCACATCGGTGTCGGCCAGGAAGCCCTTGTATATGGGGGTCGCCGCCGTCAATGCTAGCAGGATAGGTGCTATCGGACTGAGCTGATCGTACATCTTCCTTCCCTCTTCAATGTTCTTTGCCTGGAAAGTGATCTGCAGACAGCAGCTTCCCATGCCAAAAGCCATGGCATCCATGTGGATGTAATTGTCCTTGGCAGCGCCATTGCGCACGTCGTCATCTTCAGGCCAGTTATGCATGTCATAGTTGACTGTAGGATCCTTCCACGGCCATGGCGTGTTCTTGTCCTTGAACACAGGGACGTTTACTTCGACCTTCCGGCCCCTCCGCCAACGAATGTTTGCTGCCAGTGTGGGAAAGCGAATGTGTGGATTGGCAATTTCGTCCGGAACAAACTGGGAGCGCAGCTTGGGTCCTGAAACAGGATATGATGGTACGATACAATCGGCCGATCCAAGACGAGGGAACGTCGTTAATGTGATTGGAAACTCGGTCTGTGCCATGTGATCCTTCGCTATGGTTCGTCTGCAGGAAAGGTGAGCAATCACTTCATCGACGATGAGGTGGTCTGATCTACCTCCATTTCATGTTTGGTTCAACGTCAAGCAGGTCCTTGAAGCCAATGCCCCAGGGCTTCCCAGGAGTTGCTTCGAGCATGAATCTGCCGAACTCAGGATGGAACACCGGCGCCGGGTTTTCCTTTGCGCTGCCATGGTCAGTACAAGACGTCCAAATATGGACATTCAGGCTCACTCGGCGTCTCCGGTTTGCAAGTCAGGCACTCCGCCGCCCTGCTGCAGAAGCTTCTCATCGTTGGCCAGTGCAGCTAGGATATCAGCCTGACGGAGCGACAGTCGGACCTTGCGGTTGTCCTGGTCATAGCAAACAACCAAGTACTCGATCTGGACGGCAGTCAGTCGCCGACGCTGCAACGGACGAGCGGATGGTAATCCTTCACCTCATCTCCCCAAAGAAGGGCATCCCTCTCCTTGCCTTTAGCATTGCGCCAGATAGCGAGTAATTGCTGTCAATCACATCAGTACGTATTCCTCCGGGGTCTTGTCACGGAGCGTACTTCAATTCCCCATGACCTGACCTGGCCAGCAACTTTCTTGGCCTCTGGCCAGTCAAGAGGCGTTCCAAGGGCACTTGATATGGCATTAGCGAGGGCGGCGTGCAAAGTAGCACGGATCTCACAGCAGACCCATCCCCAAGTTCTGTAAGGCGTTGCGGTAGGCAGTCCAATGCGGGTTGGTGCACGGGCGGGCCGAGCAGACGTGTGAATGGATGGCTTCTCGTCTTGAACGGCGATTGCGGGGAGGTGTTCGGGGAGCACTGCAGATTATAGGACGTTTAGCGGGGTTTGATGCAACGCAGGGCTTTTGCAGTTTTGGACGCGCTGCAGACGCCTCGGTTTCCTGCGTTATCAAGGGATCGTCGGATGGCGGGCGATTGAAGGAATAACAGTTTCTACGCGCTCCGCTGGCATCGACGGGCAATTTGCAGAGCTAGAGTCGGGTGTATGGATTATTAATGCGCGATGCAGTAAGCAATTCCTGTGGCCCCTTCCGAGGAGGAAAACCCCGCCGATGACGCTTGCCTCTTTGGTAAGCTGGTCACGACATCAACTCACTGTGACACTTCTGCTGTGCGCGCATTCCATCTTTGTTTGCGCAACATGGTTGGGCATCCTGACAGCGAGCCCGCATGTGCAAATGCGCACGGCGTAGTCTCCTGCTGCCCACAATGCGCCTCGCCTACCGCTGTCTTCAACCACGTGCACGCATGTCGCTACGCCGCGCAAAGCCCTCCTACTGGCGCAGAACCACGCCGCGTACCTAGGTAGAGAATCCCGATAATGTACGTTGCGAAAGGGTCCCCTTGGATACCATTGTCGCGGGCCGCGGGCTCCGGTGGCATGATACCGACTGCGCCGCAAGTATTGGCTCCAAAAGCATCGACGACTTGTCTCTTCTTCGCTCTACCAAGCCGGCTCATTTCTTGGGCGGTGGTGTTGTCTGAGCTAAGCAACCGCCACTGCGGTACTGCACGACCAGGATCGGCTGCTGCTAGGCGTGCCGCACACTTTGCATCGTCGAGGTGCACATCGCCTTGCATATTGGGGGCACCAGAACGCAAGGTTATCGTGCCCTCGCTACTCTGGGCCTTCTGCAGCTACTTGAGTTGCAAGGTGCGACTCCGATGAGTTGTTATTCGACAGATGATACAATATGCGGGCAGCCTGTTTATATTGGGACGAGCCTGCGTCAGTCGTGGGCTGTGGTGCGAGCACTGCGGCACCATTCTTCATACATTCGAGGAGTAGCAGCTATCATACGACTGTGATGCGCAAAGTGAAACAGGATATAAGGTATTAACTTCTAGATTCAATAACTTCTACGTCGCTGGGCCTGAAAGCCGGTGGTATCTCTTTGTAAACGCCTGTCAAAATCCCCAAAGACTCGCACACTTCTAGTAAAGTGTGTCGCGCAAGAATGCCTAGAAGAACAGTAATCGTGAGATGGTAAGCGCTTGTTTCGGCGCACCGAAACGCCCAACCTATGATCGAGCCATCCTAGCAGATGGTGATATACAGAGAACGCCTTCAGCCAGTCTGCGGGCCTGGAAACCCTTGTGTATGTGCCAAAATGCAACTACTACTACTAAAAGACAAGCAAGAAATAGACCGTAGTATACGTGAAGCCCTAGTGCCGAGCGTAGCATGATGTTCTGGATCCGTTGTGGGCAACATCGGTGTGTTGACACGGAGGCACCGGTTCTCCCGGTTCGCCGTCTCCTCCAGAGTCGACCAAGCCGACATCAAATGACGTCCCTAGAAATGGTATATGGGCCCGCCGAAAATGTGAATGGTACAGGGTCATGGTCTCTAGTAAGACCCGCCAGTAGGCATGGGCCCTCTTTGTAAATGCAAACAGTATCTGCGCCAACACTCCTATGTAGTGAAGATGATGGAGACGTGTGATGGTGTTAACAAGCCCAAGAAAGATGTCGAAGCAAATATGTACGGCTCCAAGGGCGATATGTCGTGTTAGGAAATTACTGTGGTCGATAATCACATCGTGGGTGAACCATGGTCAATGGATTTGGGTCGTAAGTTTGAGCTGGTCATGGCTTGCTTGCCACCCATTTTGCGGGTAAGCTTTGCATAGTCTGAAGGCAACGTTAGTCTGGGAATACGAGTACTATTGTTAATTAGCAACTTACGTAGACCGCAAGCATTGCACAGGGTCCTGGCGCCATCTGGCCCTCTTCGCCACTCAGGGGTCTCGGCTCTATTGCAGCTATGGCATCGACCTGGCGGCGCAGCTCGCTGTCAGGTGCGTCAGTAAGGTTATCAGTCGATCGGATGTGGAGCACTTACGCCTCGTTTCCGGGTCTTGTTATCTCCACCAGCAAAGCCACCCATGCCTTTATTGTCGTCACCGTAGTTGCTTGCATTATCATCGTAGCCATTCATCGGTCTATACCGTGGATCCTGAGGAGGCTCCACGATGCTCGCCTGTTGATGATTGAAAACGACGTCTCGCATTCGCTGGAGGGACATCTGAATCCTCTCGCTTTGCTTAAGCATATCGTCGACCTCTTCTAACCGGGGCATTGACTGTGGTGTCATGCCAATGCGTTGGTTCTCATGCGCGCGCTGTCTGTAGATTTTCGAAAACTCTGCGATGCGTCCGGATCCGTCGGCCATCTCGTTGAGGGAGGCCTCAAGATCGAAACTCTCTAGATGGCGCTTGACTGACTCGCCGTATGGAGCTAGACTTGATCGACCGATCTTCTTCTCTTCCAAGCGAGCCATTTCGGAGTTGTCCTGCCACGATTGTGGGGGATAACGGGGTGGGGCAGAGTAGGTCGAGCTTGCCGGTGGGTAGGCAGAGTTAGGAGCACTTGCTGAGGGGGCCGATGAAGGATAGCCAGGGGGATACTGCGTGTACGGATAATGATGGTTCATGGGTCCCGTTGATGGAGGAGCAGGGCTCTCGTAGGTGGCTGGTGGTGGGGGATATGACGGATACGAGACGCTGGGGCGAGTTGCGCTCGGTGGCGGGGATTGTGCCGTCTTCAGTGGGTGAAGGGCAGGTAGTTTTGAGTTGTGCTGAGGGGTAGAATACGGCGGCCGTGGATCTGAGAAGGGCGGACGAGGCAGGGCTTCTGACTGAACCTGAGGCGGTTGTCGGGAGACTGTGGGTGATGCCGGGGCCCCGACAAATGGACTTCTTGGGTATGTGAATGGGTTGGAGGGTCCTTGGCTGGCGTGCTGGAGGTCAGATGGGAAGTGTCGTGGCCGTGGCTCGGCGGGAGAAGCAGCAGCAGACTGGGGATGATAATGCTGAGGAGCTGAAGTGATGGCTGAAGGTGGAGGCACTGTAGCTGGGAATGGCAGCGGCTGTTCCGAACCTAGGGCTTCATGTATCGATGGCAGGGATTGCCGGGCCGTTGGTCGTTGCGACTCTTTCTCGTCGCCAGAGGTCCTGCGTGAGTCGGGAGGAGACAGTAGGCCTCCAAGCGAGCCGGGTACTGCGCTGGCGACTGACGATTGGTGATTGCTGTGCAAATGCGGCGGCCCCGCGTAGGGGTGCAACGGGCTGGGCATGGTAGCAGCAGCGGCGGCAGAGTGTTTTCTCTGATACTCGACCTCTTCGCGCTTGACTCTATCGGCGTCCATGTGGTTGATTGACGGCAGACCAATGCTACGGCGGACAGTCAGCACCCGTACGGCGGGAAGGGAGCGGGGGGCCAAACAACATACCTTTGCCTGTTGCCGGCATCTATGGTTTCCATGGTGGGTCCTGTGTCGGACGGGTCCTGGTGGTGGGATGCGACAGCGAACTGCTGCGGCAACGCGATGGCGGGGAATCGTGGGTGCCGCGACGTTGATGTACCTTCCCGCACAACGTCGACCAGCACGGAGACCTGAGGTCGTTCCTTCCCGCACAACGTCAATCGCCACGAAGCGTCTCACTTTGCTCTTTCCTCCGCAAGCGTGGCCAAGCAATTCAGTCCGATTCTTCCAAGCCCCACAGTGATGTTGCAATTGCAGCCAAAAGCCGGATTTCAGCAGTGGCGACGTCCGGATCTCTTTTTCTTCAACGAATGGATCGGTAGGCAGGCAGAATACCGGGTGTTGTTGAAGTTGTTGTCGCTGCCGCTCTTTCTCTTGTCGATGCTGTGGCTGACGTAGTGTCGCGGGCACGACGGCCGTGGAAGGATCGCTTGCGTCGATACACACTCAATACCGCACTATGTGTCCGTCTCTTGCTGTGCGTCGGTCTTGGTGCTCCGAGGCGGCGCTGGTGTGTTGGATGATGTGGAAAAGAGATGGGCAGGTGTGACATGGGCGGAGGAGCGGCGATCAGACAAAACCCGTGATCTCACAGCACACTACGCGGAATTCAGCGCCTCCTCTATGCCTGCAGGCATGGTGTGAGAGGAGACGAGGGCTAAGACAACCGCAGCGGGCTAAAGCAGATGCGATCGGAGATGAACCGCTCCGGCAGCAAGTAGTCGCTCAGTGTGACGAGGATGTGCAGCGCGCGGACTAGGATGCTCTGGATACGGCACGTCTGTTTGCCCCAGCAAGGATGTGGGTGGAGAGGGCGGTCGCTGGGTGTTCTTGATGCAACACTCGAGCGCTCCAGCGGGCTCCTAAAGCGTCCACCCAAAGGGCAAGGATATGCGACACGCCATGCCCGCCCTTGCAACGCTTGCCCGATCAGATCGCGCAGCCCCCTAAAAGCAGCAAGTCTGATTTTTCAAGGCGCCATGGCGATGCTGCATGACGGGCCCACGTCCGTTGGGCGGTGGCGGCTTGGGCGTGGGCTGGCTCGTCGCCATTTCTTCTGCTCGATCCGCAGCCGTTACGACCAGGGACATCAATCGCGACCGCCATCCGCGCGAATGGGCACCCCGCGCACACGAGGTGAGATGCGCCCATGCCCGAACAGGAACAGCCCGCCGCCATGGCACGAATTATCGTTGTGGCATGCAATCGAGATGCAACCGAGCTTCCATCATGCATCCACCCCGGCCTGCACCCACGCCCGTCCTGTCACTCCGTCCCTTGGCGCCCACAGCCAGCGAACTGTCACCCACCAGCGCCGACGCCTCGCACAGCACTTGGTCGGTACCGGAGCCCTCCACTGCTGTCACTTGCGGCCGCCGCGCGCCAGAAGTCATGTGTTGGGCACCAACCCTCCGCCGACGGTCTATCGCAACTTCCTGCCAGGCACTTAACCTGACACCACTTCGGGAATCTCCATCGCCCCAGGGGTGCCCGCGCATCTGAATCGGTGGCAGTGCGATTAGTGCAGCGGGGCTGCGGACGCCAGAAGCGCCCTCACAGAAAAAGGCACATGGTGCCGAAGAACCATCTCAGCTCGCCAGATCCCATCGGCCCGACAGGCTTCGATTCATGAACTTCCATCAAACGTCTGAGCCAGTCTTATCGCGTGCATTTGGCCTGTCTATCCATCAGCCCATTACTTGCCATCGCTCTGTCCCACTTCTGCTTCGGCAGCTTCGCAAGCAGGCTTCGCAGGCGTACCTCTCGGTTACGTCAGTAGTCGCTAAACCCCCTCAACTATCTGCACTGGCTCCATCTTGCTCCGAACCATGCAACTCCAAGCGCTTGACCGTTGACGCCTACACGTGTTTAGTGTAACGCATGGAATCACCTTCTGCACGACGGCATCTTGGTGCGTTCGCGTCTGTTAAACGTCCGTGCTATGACCAATGCGCTCCGGCGCTGTCAAGTCAATATCATCAGACCGTAACCGACCCAAAGATCGCTGGCACGCTATCAATAAGTCTCCGTGGCCATCTAGCTGTACCAGTGGGACCGTCAGCCATCTTCGCTCGTCATCTCTTACTACTCACGCGTTGTACCCTGCGAACCTTGATGCAACCACAAGGGCCTCTCGGAATGTCCCTCACGCCGGCTGACGACGGTCTGAGTATATGCGCAAGCCGAGTGAAGTGACTGTCGGCGTCATCTTTCCGGTCCGGTCACCGTTCAACACCGCTTTGGATATTGGGTGCAACATGATCGTTGGGCGCCGCAGCATGCATCAAACCACATATTCCATGTCCCACAGCCTTTGAGTGCCTATGTCCATCTTCACTATTCTCATAGCCGCCGCTCGTCCCATGCTGTAGTGGCTGCGATATGGATAAGGCGCAAGCATGAACGTGGTATCGGTGGCTTGTAACGTTGAACCGGCGCAGACGCTCGGTTGCGCCATCGTTGAATCTCGCTAAAACATCCTTCTATGTACGGTACGCCTTAACACAGCACAACGGCTAATTTTGGCTGACTTCTCGACACCACCTTGCAGCACGCGTCCGATTGACGAGTGTCCGATCCGGAGTCATGTCTGGATTTCCAAGCAGCCGGCATCTGACATGCGCCGGTTTGCGCAGTGTTACATGGTGCGGAATCCAATCATGCGCTGACGACTTACCCATGTCACTAATGGGCAGGGTCGAAAGCTCTGTTTCGTTTCAAAACGCACATTGTGAGGGATGAATCAAGTTGAAGAATCACCTCTCATGTGATTGCTCGTTGCGAGGAAGTTTTTTCCTGGGATTTTGAAGGAATTGGAGAGAGCTAGTCCTCGTTCATCCACCGAACCTATCCATGGATTCCAAGCTCAATATTCGGCGTGAGCCACATGTACCTGGCATTGCTGACCCAGCAATTTAGGTTCCAGTTGTGTCTTTCCTGTTGGAAGCAGACACCCTACCCTTGCATGTCCGGCACTTGGTTCAGCATCTGAATTTGACCATGCAAAATGTATCGGTATATCGACTTCATTGGTCTCTCATCCTAGCTGTGTGGCAGTGTGTGCCCCGCAGTGTCATATCTGACAGGCGATGCCCCACATCTCCTCCGTTCGCGACAACGCTGAGAAGTCACTGGTTTCACAATCTGAAAAGCAATCACGGCAGACATGCTGTATGGTACTTCTTCGGATTCTGTAAAGAGAGTATCCCACTCTTGATTGCGGTCAAGCCGAAAACGTGACGAACAAGTCATGTGGCCGTCTGTTACCCGCGGCAAAAGTTGACTCAAAACTGGTCCGCATGTAAATATCGGTAAGCGACGAGATGGTCCATGCGTGATTCACATGCTACTCTTTCCGTCAGTCACCACTAGTGAGGCGAATCCTTACCAGAAGCACATGCTGCATGTCCCAGAAAAAACGCATTGGTGCTTCTCGAAGTCTGACGCTGGACAGCGAATGGAGCCGGCAGAACATGCGACACATATTATCCATATCCTTGCAATAGCATTTCTGTGCTGACTCGAGATCTCAATCATCTACCCTGGCTCGGCGGGATCGTGATCTTGTTTCGGGCACACCCTTTTCGTCTGCTGCACCTGCAGCTGCATGTATCCGATTCTGTTATCCAGGCTTAGCGGACGTCGGCCCAAATCGGTCTAATGTGCGCTGGCCGATTCGGTTTCATGCTTAAGCGACATGGTACATCACCCAGCACGCCGGTTCAGATGCATCAAGAGTATCGCATCGTACGACACCTGACGCAAGCTGCCAATTGTGTTCGAAATCTTCTCTTCTTCAAGCTCGAGCCTTGTCCGTCATCGGGCTTTTACTCCAACCAGGATATGATCACCACGCCCATGATTCTGGTTGAGAAGCCCGCGAGGCGTAGCGATTTTCGCTCGGCTCGTCGCGGAAAAAAGTAAACGTTTCTTGTCCCGCTCTCTCAGGGTCCGCATGGCACATTCAACCTGTTTTTGGCGACCTGCGTCAAGCAATGGTCGATCGAAATATAGAGCCGGCCATCTCTCGTATTGATTGGAGATCTTATGGAGAAGTGGGCCTATAGGCGCGTAAGATCATTTCCCATGGCCACTTTAGGGAAGCCATTGCCGAAGGGATGTCGGTTTACGGAAGACCCTATTTTGTTGACGGTTGTCGACGATGCGTTACGATCCTGCAGTCGGACGGCAGGAGATTTGTAGGCCGCGGACCTTCAGGCTGAGCACGTTCGTAGCGATGCTCTGAGACTCCGCTGTCACGCACGAGCTTTTCGCGTGCGTCGCTCGTCGCTTTCGGTCTCCAAGAGCAGGAGCGCGGCTGCTTATGCAAAACAGGAAAGCAACATACCTTGGGGTAAGCCTGACACTACCACCAGACTGCATTCCTACCAGGACCTCGCTGAGTTGTTTTTTTCGCAGCCGCCCGCAGTCTTCACAAAGGGAATAACAGGCGCCAATGGAATGCGACAAGAGTCGGCTCGGGAATTTTCACGATATCTTGCTGGCCAACTGCCGCCGCACTCAGATGCACTCTACAACGCGACTAGCTTACTAGGTGCGCATCGTGAAGAAAATCCTCGTGTGGAGTAACTGGATCTGCAAAGAGAAGGACCGATTCAGGTAATCATTCTGCGGAGTTCGACTAATCGGAACAGGTGGACATTGTATGTACAGCAAAGTCGCACACCTCTACTGCAGCTGCTAGCAGTCCAACGGTGTGGCTCTGGTGTACCGGCTATCATGAGAATCGCGGCTTGGCTCTAGATCCCTAAATGGCAACAGGGTCTAGCATGCGAAACGCAGACATGGAAGCCATGGTTGCGCATTTCAGATGATCTTGCGTTCGCATGCGAGCAGCTCGTTCTGCCAGATCTATGACGACATCGATCTACTCCCGCGGTCAGAGATCGGGCTGGAATGTAAGATCAAACCCACGCACGCCCTTGCCCCCCAAACACAGTTTGACTGTCATTGGTGAACTGCCACTTCAATTGCTTGAGCTTTCCACGGTAAGGTCCCGACGCCTCACTTCATGCGAGATTACCCTGTCGCTTCACCTGGTGAATTCCCGGATACTGGAATGCGAATGCGAGACGTAGATCTCTGGATCCTCCCGCGTCGGCACGCGGCGGCAGCTCCACCACAGATCATTCGCCGCTTTCGACAATGTTGGCTGCCACTACTCCGTGTGAAAGACGGCACAGGAGCAAATCAGCATAAGCCGACAGCTCACCTCGTGCAGAGCCGCTTCTGGCCCAAGTTTGCATTTAACGTTTAGAAGGCAGCGCTCCGCTTGTCACGAAACGCTCTTTTCGGCACGTTACGCTACGAGAGGTAATAGCCAATTTACGCGCAGCCAGATAAGCGCTCGTTAAAGCGGCACAAGATCATCAAGTGGGATAGAGTTTCTGACTACATCTGCCAAGCTCAGACGAGTTCGCGCCATGAGGGCGCCTCGGCAAACAACGGGATGATGTCGACGCCATCGCCATCAGATGCGATAGGTACTCCGTAAGAGACCTCGCATGTGTGGAGGGCTAGTGTCTCGAGTCGGCTGCCCTTCTCTTCACCGGTGTAGGAACACCTGAGCTTCGAGTATACTAACGACATAGTCACAGTGAAAGCCACGTCGCCAGCGCATTGAAGAATATTCCTTTCGGGTTCGAGGCGCTTGCGGCCATACTCCATTCATCTTCGCGCCGGCTTTGCTTTTTACAAAAATCGCCTACTGAGTGGGCTCTCGTACGACGTGGCGCTGCAAACCTCCAGACGCTATTAAGGCGTTTCGGGTTGCCCTGCAGTAGGAGGCTGACTAGCCTTTGCCATTTACACGTGATGAACACGGTGGACTGCGAAGTCGTCTAATGGCTAGCGAAAACGCGTCGATCCCACGCTACATCCGCTATAACCGGGTAGGTAAGCCTCCGCGATTCGCTAGGTCGAGGCTACATACCTAGACAAACCCGCTCGTCTCCTTGATGTTGTGGATATGCGGTCACCGACGCATCAGGCCGAAGATGGACGGCCAAATGCGGCCCCATGCTGGTCCCTGTTGCAACACTCAAAGTGGATGTCTGCCCAAAGAGAAATGGCGGAGATACTGATCAGCAGCCTGGATGTATACCGGAATACTGGATGGGCCGTCGCTGCTAACGAGAAGTGGCAGCCCATCACGAGGGGAAAGATGCCTATTCTCTAGGTATCAATTCAACGAGCCACCAGGCCGAGGTACAACACTCGATAGTTCAGCATGAGATGAAAAACAGGTACGCCATGTCTCCTGACGTCTATCTCCGTCACTAAAACGTACCGTGGGCGCCTGCGAACTCCGCTCCGACCTTCAAACTTTCCGTGTGCCTGGGACCGCTACTACATACCGGATTAACATCCGACAAAACCTGCCGCTCACGTTGCTTTTCGTCGCATGCACATACGTTGTGCTGTGGCTGTGGGTTCTAGAATCGTCAAAGTGACAGGGTCGCATTCTAGGGTATCAATTGTGGTGTTCCCCACCCGTATTGATCGACACTCAGGTACGGCGGTGAGTTTACGACAGTGCTTTTTGTGAGGACGTGGCATATCGATATTACGACAGTGGATAATCTGCTTCACTATGGCATGCTGTTACCGTGATGGCAGATCATCTCTTGCATATTCGGCACACGACCCATCCGGAGCTTCAGATGTTTTACCATCAGCGTAGTACCGCCTACCAGCTCTGAAGCTAGGCAATATTGGCTGGATAAAGGGAACTCTTGGCCGCTTCTCCTGAGATCCCCACGTCAGTAGTGCTCGATTGCGTTTGCGGCTGGGTAGATAAACAGGGTAGTGCAGATCGTGAGCTCTAAGCTGCTTCCCCGCGTGAGCAAGTATCCTAGATGAGTCATCTAGGCTTGCTGGGAAATTCGGTTGCTCTTGCAGCCTTGTTCACGTCTGGGTTGATAGCCTGGCAAGAAAAATGCTGGTCGACCTGGGTGTGAAAACGAGGCGAGTCGAAGTAAGCTTGATGTAGCTCAGTGGGCCACATGTCACTGTCGCTGAACTGATGTAAGGACTGCCATAATGACTTTGCTAAGAACAGTGACTACTCCGTTACCATCTGGCGATGTGAACGATTGGATGAATCGGAACAAAGTATCCTCACCTACGCATTTGCCTATGAGGTATGACACGGCATGACAGGTATGAGTGATTAATGCAGCGTACACTTGCTATGCATACGTCGAGAAGCACTTTTGTTCTCCACTGGATACCTCAACACTGACACTTACTTTAAGTGTCACAGCTCATGCTCCTTGCTGTCTGCTTTGACTCTGACGGTTCTGTCTCAAAAGGCTTCCTTGATGCACTGTCGTTTTGACCCGCCTTTGTTGAGATCTTACAGGAACTTCTCACCAATACAGTGCTATTACGGTGGAGTGTTGATGCAGAGCAGGGCATCAAAACGAATGCGCGGGCATATTACTTGCATGTAAACGCCAGGATGCCATCACAGATAAAGATGTGATGTGGTAGGTGTTTACCTCTGTCGTCCTCGCGATGTTGAGATGTCTTGATGGCAGTCTGCATCTCTCGTCTTTCAATACGACTCCGACTGAAGATTGTTGGAACGCCAACATGTACAAGATTTCGTTTTGCAAAGCTTGTATTGACAGCGCACACCGTTCATCGGCGTGGATATGGCTACTTTCATAACCTACTCTTCACACATACTGATCGCGAAATGGTAGCGAAGACCACATCCAAAATACCCCCAACTACATATCCGTCGGAGTAGAAAAAGCATGGCATGCACACTCGGATACTAAGGTCAGTTCGGGATGGAGATAGACGCACACACATTGTGATCTTGATCATCTCAATATTGCCGTATTGATGGATGATCTCATTTCGGTCTCAACAAGTTCCGTTTGAAGTTTGTCAGGGGGCAAAAAGGTGTAATATCTCAGTAATCGGGACTGGACGCAGAGGTAGGAGTGCTAATTGTGGAAAGGAAGCGAGCGCATGCATTAAGCCCGACTAAAAAAGATCCTCTTGCATGCGCGGCCAGTTCTTATAGGAAAGATGAGGTTATTCTTCACAGTGTACCTCTTCGAATTATATGGAGGTGATATCAGGACAGCTCACTGTTTCGCCACTTGGGTACGCTGGAAAAGACACTAATACGACTACAACTTGGGATTGAGGGCATGTCCGGGTCGCGGCTTTGGACCTCAAGGGTAATTGTTCCAGAATCACAGTCGAATGTGTGCGCTCATGAAGTTCGCTGCGGTAGCGAGGGTTGACGATCTAGATACTGCAGCTGTCCGTTGGCGCTACTACCACGGTACGGTCCACGGGTAGTGCATGGCGGAGACATGGACGCGCCACAGAAGCGGGAGATCGTCCAGGGCCCATCTGTCATCTCAGATCTGCCACATGTCACAACAAACCGATGGAACCAAATCTTTGACGGCACCAGATTCTTCCGACGACAGCTGAGATGCAAGAAGCAATTAGCGAGGGCGGAAACTTTGATGAGGTGCAGCAGGAGTCATGCGGCTGGGACAGGGGTTCGTGGTTGCGCAACCCAACCCGCCTCACGACGGTCCACGATTGAGCCTGAGCTGCAAACCTCACGCACACAAAAGTACTTTTCGCGATCATTCCTCGTACCCTTCTGGCGCACACGATAATCGGCGAGCGACGCGACACGACCCAGGCAGCGCGTGGTTGCACGGAAGACAGTACCGCGATCTCCAGCCCTTGCCTGTTCGGTGAGGCTTGCGGCTAGCCCCCGTCGACTCGAGCAAGATCATACGACTTGTCGAACCACCCCAACACCCATCGACACGCGCAAACAATCACAGCCCCGGCCCCGTCGCACGCCGCCTGCAGGCCATTCGCTTTCACGGTAGTGCAGCAAATCCCGGCGCACGCTGAGGCAGAGGCAGCCCGTCCGATCTGCCGCCCGTAGTCGCGTCGTGAGCCCGCGAAGGAGTGGCATGATTTCCATGTGCATGTAGTAGCTGGTAAGCCTAAGGCGGAACCCTCTCTTTCTCTACCAGACCCGTCCTCTGTATACACTGTCCCTCTTGTTCGCCGTCTGTCGCCGCTGTCTTCGCCGTCGCTCCTGTCGCAGCTAGCAGCCCGACGCCGTCCTAATGGCTTCTGACCCGTACGGCAGCCCCGACGATGGGCTGGAGCTGGAGCGAATCGCCGTGCGTGACGCAATGCTTTTGCACTTTTGCATGTCTCGAGTCTCTGCTAACATGGCCTTGCACCATCCAGGTCGGCCCCTACTGTGTGTTTGACGACTTCCGCCTGCCTCCAAGTCCCCCGCCCATCCACCCGTCGGCTCCCGAGGCCAAGCGACCCACGCCCCAGATGGAGGATCCCATGCTGTCGAGCGACTTCCCCTTCGCCAACATTCGCGGACCGTGGCTCACCACCGCTGGCGACGACATGCCCCTCACCGCGCCCGCTGACGACATGACCAACTGGAACGAATGGATGCAGTACGATCCCGCGCACGCGTCTCAGAACTCCCAGAACGTCGACCCCAAGCCCGCGAATCCGCAGGGGCCTGCCGCATATCTCAGCCCGGATCAGCAAACTTCTCCGCCCCATCTCCTTCCTCACCAACAGTCCCAATCGCTGCAATCCAACACCGTGCCGACTACCGCCCCCATGTTCGCGCAATCCCATGGCGTCCCCTTCACCTTTGGCCAGGGCGCTGACATGCCGCCGGCCTTTGACTTCAACAGCGCTGACCTGAGCTCTCCACTGACGGCTGAGATGCAGCAGCAGCACGCCTACTACACGTCCCAGCAATGGCAGCAGCAACAACAGCAGCTGGCTGAAAACACCCTCTTCTCCCCCACGCAGTTCGACCAAACTGGCTTTGTCGCACCGCCCGCCTCCACGCCCAGCCTCCACCACAGTCCCACCTCGCTGACCAACGGACGCGCCAGCTCGACCTCGTCGCATTCATCACCAGAGCCTGCGACGAACAACGCACGCAAGAGAAAGTCATTGGCCGACTCGGAGGAGCTCGACGACGATGCCCCGTCAAGCAAGAAGGGAGGCCCGCCCAAGAAGACCGCCCACAACATGATCGAGAAGCGATATCGGACGAATCTCAACGATAAGATTGCTGCTCTTCGCGACAGTAAGTCCTTTCTCCATGCGCAATTGACACTAGCTGATTGACATTGCAGGCGTCCCAAGTCTTCGCGTCATGTCGCGGCCGAACGGTACAGAAGAAGACGACGACCCTGAGGACCTTGAAGGTCTCACGCCCGCACACAAGCTCAACAAAGCGACCGTCCTTTCCAAAGCTACCGAGTACATCCGACATCTTGAGAAGCGCAACAAACGCCTACAAGATGAGCTCAACACTATGAAAGGCAGGGTAGAGAGCTACGAAAAGATGGCCATTTCGGGTCCCATAACGCTACATGGAACTGTCGGGACTCCAGATGGCTCAAGGTTCCACAAAGATCCGTTCACACCGACACACAGTATGCCCATGTCAGGACCACCACAAGGAATGATACCAGTCCCAGAGAACATCAGCGCCCTCCAGCGCGGCATCCCACCGCAACAGCACTATGCACACGCATATCCTCCCGGCTATGGCGGTCGCCCAGCAGTGGGCGCGCCTATGGTCAACGGACGACGTAACGGTGCTATGATGGGCAAGCTCATGGTCGGATCTCTTGCTGGTCTCATGATACTGGAAGGACTTGCAGAGCGCGAGCAGTCACAAGAAGAGCCAGCCGGACGCGGTCTATTCGCCCTGCCCGTCAATCTGGTCGGCATCCTTGCTCCTCGCGTCTCCCTAGGTGTCTCTACAGCTCAGATTCCTCTAGCCAAGCTTCTGTTGGTATTCGCCGCCTTCTTCTACCTCGTCGCGCCGCTGCTCGACTTCAAATCGAAACCGAAGAGGAAGTCGCCGCCCGCAGTTCTGTTAACACCCGCACCGTCACTGGCTTCTCCAGTCGAAGTACGTCGAAAGGCATGGCTCACTGCAATCCAAACAGTCTGGGTCCCCCAACACAACTTCATCCTCGAGCTCGCTGCTCTGGGCCTCAAGACCCTCAAGCTCAGCATGCGAAGGCTCATTGGGTGGGAAGGATACGCCTATCTCACCGGTATTACCAAGGAACAAGAGGCCGCCCGTGTCAAAGCTTGGGAGATCGCATTGGATGCCCAGCTCACGGGTGGTGACGCTGAGATCAGCACGAGCCGTCTGGTGCTTACTTTGATCGCTTCCGGTACCTTGCCCGATACGCCCGCAAGACTCATGCTTAAGGCCCTGCATATCCGGATTGTGCTTTGGGAGCTTGGGAACGCAGGTCATGGCTCGTGGTGGATGCTCACCGAGCTGAGTGCGAAACTGGCCCGAAGCTACTGGAACATGGCACGGAGCGAGCACCGCATCGCCATCAACACGTCGAAGCAGAACAATGAAGCTGCGCCATTGCCAGAACATCTCGCAGCACTTATCGAGAGGGAATGCGATGATGTACTTGTTCCTGCAGTTGTGCAGCGCGCATACAACCTGGCTTGGAACAGGCCAAGCGCAGAACAGACAACTGTAGACACCTCCATGGACGCTGTTGTCGAGGACTTTGCCATCTGCTCTCCATTGGATGCGCTTGCGGCCTGGTACTCTAGCCTTGTCCTGAACAAGGCACTCGCAACCACACTTGGTGCAAAGAACAGCTCATCCAAGGACAATGTCGTCTCTGATCTAGCACTCGCTCTCCGCGCTGCCCCACCGAACTCACAGGCTCAACTACGTGCGCTAGTTGCTCAAGCTGTTGTACTCGACGAAGACCGAAACACTCGCATCGCAGCAGCACTCGAAGCCCTTCCATCGTCACCCAAGCCTGCCGATGCCGGCTTCATCAATGTCGTCGGTAACGGCTTCGTTGCAGTCGATGTGCGGAAAGGTCTCACCTTGGCCAAATGCCTCTCGCTGGCCGCTTCCTCGAATCCCGAAGCCCGCCGCCGCGCCATCTTCGTTATCAACAACACTTATCTCCCCGAATGCACAACCACGCTGCTCAGCTTCGTTGCCGCTCACAAGGTTCTTACGCAGTTCATGGCAGACGATACGCTGAAGAAGGAAACTAGCTGTGGTCTAGAGAGGACTGCAAGTTCCCTTCGCATGTGGATCGGTCACGAAACAGGCAGGAGAAGTGGGCTGACCAACAAGGTTCGGAGCAGGATCATAAGCAGTTGTCTCGACGCTAGCAAGATGCTAGTTGGACTGGCCGAGAGCAAGAAGAAGGATGACGCGGACGTGGATGATGGGTATGCTAGTGCGAGTGTCAAGGATGACTGAGGGTTTGTATCTATGACTTCCCATGCGATGGGATTGGCGTTTGGGATTGAACGAGGTGGCAATATTCACATCTCACTGGCGTTGACACGGATATTTACACGGCATGGATATGTCTGATGTATGGGTTATCTGGCTTACGAGCCTTCCTTTCTTTGTAGCATTTGTTTTTTTATTAGGCTCGCATAGTGTATATCCCATACACTTGATAGTACTGTGCAATCGACTTTGTTCGGCGTTTCAGACGTTGCCTTCTAACTGCGAACATGCATCTAGTGTCCATGTTGATTGCTTTTGTGTGTTCGGTCTTGGTATAATCTATTTGGTGCCGACGAAGTACAATTTTAAAATTGTGCCACGCGTCAATGTTGCCATGACCGAAAGCACACTTTCGCATGTCTCATACAGATACCTCCTGGAACTTGAAATATGCTCCCAAGAAGACTGCGCGCAATAATATAACTACACGATGGGGTTGAAGCAGTGCGAGCAGACCCAGTGAAGTGTGCGGAATATCAGAACTACCTGGGGACCATTAGGTATCTCGCATGAAGCGATGGCGCCGGGGCATGATCCTCCTTCTCGTCCTCTTGTAGCAAGACAAAGACAAAAGCCCCCGAGTGGACTTCGGCCGTTCTTTTCAATGACCGGCTGTCAAAATGGTGCATGAAGGTGTCTGGGGTCAGTCACAACTAGATTGAGGGCAGTTTCAACCGATCGATTCGACCGAGCAAGTACCATGACATCAATGAAGACGGAACATGTAGAAACGACGGCAGTCGAATCCGGTCGCGACGAACGGAAGTCCGTATTGCTCGACGAAAATCTGCAGACTTTCGGGGGGTGCCATCGTCCCGAACGGTATGGCCCGAAGAGCAAAGGATGGCTTACATGCTGAAAGGTGTGGGGAAGCGACGTTGACCTTAATACTGGTATAAAAAATACATAAAAAAACAAGTCAATTCGTACACCTAGAACGCTTACATACTACAGTACATATAGATAGAAACGCAGAGAGTTGAATCCCCACAGAACTGCCCATATCCGTTGAGAAGGAAGTAATCCCAAGCTTAGTTCATTCAAACGTTAGAAATAGCATAATAACTAACAGCAATGCGAAGCACCGTTGCTGCCGCTGTGTTCAACAAGGCCTGGCCCTCCTGAAGATGAAGCCGAAGAGTTTCCGGAACTGGGAGCCCCGAACATGGGGTCCAACCACTTATCGACGGTGTAGACGCATGCACCAGGGACACAGTATGCTTCGCTCTTGACAGCAGCGTTGTTGACGCTCGTGATAGCGCCTTTGCTGTCCCTTCGGACGGTCGCGGGGAATCCAACGATGGACTTCTCCTGGCCGGTCGATGTCGTGTCGATGCAAGGGTACTTGAGCAAATAAGAAGACAGCGCGTTGTTACTGGGTTGAAGAGCCTTTGCGCTTTGTCCGAGAGCCGCGAGTGCCTCGTTACTTGGGGCGAAGATGGAGAGGTTCTTGCCTTGGCCGAGAGATCCGTCGAGAAGGTAGACGAAATCGGGAGATGTTGCTTTTAGGAGCTCTACGTATGTCGATAGGTCTTTTTGCGAAGCTAGGGCTGATGCAATGGAGCCTTCGTTCTGAGACGCTGGGTATGCGGTAGATGTAGTGTTGTTGAGACTGTCAGCCCCGTAGAGTCCAGCGAAGGAATCGAGGACTGATGTGATTTTGAAGATGGCTCCGTTTCCGACCTCGGTTCTCGACTCGGAAACTAGGTTGGCTTGCTTGTTGACTGAGACGGTCTCTCCCGCCGAGCTGAACGAAAGAGGTGTGCCTTCGATGGCTGTGACAGATTTACCCGAAGTCTTGACATCTTCCGTAGTGATCGATCCTTGTGCGATGTGGCTTCGCAGGATAAACTCGAGTAGTGGATACGATGCCGGTGCCGTCAAAGCTGTGCTTAATTCTTGAGGTAGATTCTTGAAAGCCTGTACAGGTCAGTAATCCAGAAGGCAAGGCAGCATTCGGTATCATCGCTTACCGAGTTGACGGGTGCAAATGCTGTGTACTTGCGTCCATCAGTGAGATTGTTGAAGCGCTCTTCAAATTGCGGACCAGGAATGCCGCTGCTACCACCCGTGCTCTTGATGAGGCTGTAGAAGACGGAAAGGTCTGGGTCGTTTGAAATGGCAGTCAGGAGTGGGGCAGAGTCCTTGGTGGCTCGTTCGACTGCAACCGGAGAAGACGCTGCGAGGATGGAAAGCAAAGCGACTGGGAGAATGCGCTTGGCTAGCATCTTAATATCTTGATGTATAGCTTTAACTTGAACTTGAGGATCGATGAACTGTTGGCTACGACTTGTTTGTCGTTCACTTGATGCTAGGGACGGTCAAGCGAGGGCCTTATATGTTTGTGTACGTCCATAGCTATACTAGCTTTCGGACCGTGTTAGAGCAAATTGTTTCGTTGTCAGAGGTTTGAGTTTGCCGTTAGGTAGTCCGTAGTGTATGATGGAATGCTACCAGATGGTGTAGCTTTCGGGCGAGCCAATCAAGCCAGAGGAATATCAGCAGCTAAGGGTCACTGTACCCGAAGGCGAATAGACCCTGACTACATCATCAACGTCGCGTCAGTGTTCTTCTTCGTCCGTTGTCATCTGTGACATCGGCAGGTATGACCGCCAAACATGTCGACACTGTGATGTGGATCAGTATGTGGGGAGTACGAGATTGATAGGTATCGGGAGGTTGGAGAGGTAGCATAGCAAATCCTGGACGTGCAGTGGAGTGTAATGAAGGGGAGCGCCACAAGGAATTCTGCCGATCTGATATCATAAAATACCCGACGCGCCAAGAGCAGCTAACATCTTGTGGCGTCTTTGACGCCGTCGGTAGAGTTGCATCACTACCTAGGTAGGTGCCACAGTAATTCGTTTCGGCATTTTGGGTGACGCATGCTGAGTGACCCTGCAACGGATCGTTATTGCGCCATCGTGATATTCCTACCTGAGTTGGTGACAGAATGGATGCGACGGGGATGCCATCCCTGTTGGAGATCTCCCGAAGACCAATTCATGACACAGACACGCATGCAATCAAGGCCGCCCGTGCTGCGAGTTAGTATGCCAAGTCATCCACGCACGAAGCCCCAGCGCGCACTAGTACACCGGTGGTGGAGGAAGATTGCATCATTTGCGCGTGTGGCAGGTAGGCTATTCTCGACGGAGACCAGTCCGCAGTAAACCTACAGGCGGACGCGCAGCGCGTTTATACGAAGATCAGTCCCGTACAGTCCGTCTTTTCCCACTATTCAGCCTTCAACAAAGACGATAGGTTTCCTATATGAGTTGTTAGAAAGATCTTCAAATCTAGCATACTGGAAAGTCCTGCTCACCATGATCACACCAGCCCTGCTGAATGAAAGATAGACCAAGAAGATGTTGTAGACATAACAAGAGCATCAAAAACACCAAGTCTTTCTACCGCTTCAAAAAGTAGTAGGGAACGATAGCAGCTCCCACCATAGCAGAGATAGCCAGCCATCTCATCAGACCCTTGTTGATCATCTTTTTGGCCAATCTGTCGATCGCTTCTCCGTCGTTGATTCTCGGGAATGGAATATCCTTCGGGACCTCCTTCCCCAGTGCCTTACACAGCGGCTCCCAACCCTCCTTAACATCGAAGAAGAACAGTTTTTCCTCGGGCACCACCCTCTTCAAATAAGCGATGTGCGCCTCGTAGTCTCGGGTGGAGACCCCATCATGCGTTCCATACACCTTGATCCATTGCTTCCTCAGGCCGTTTGTGTAGTCGACAAAGTGGCGCATGCCTGGGAGAGGAAAGAGTACAAAACGTAAAAACCACAATGTCGTTGCGTTTGTTATGACTCCTATGCTCTTCACCCACGCATCTGGATCCCGAGTCGTGCATATGACCAGCGCATCGGGATAAACTTCGACTAGCTCTTCTACCAGCACGTTGAATGGGATGTCGGTGGCTGCCGCATAGCCGTCCAAGCGCTGCTTCAGTAGATTGTGGAGAAGCTGTTTCTCGGAGGGCGACTTCGGTGGCGAATGATCAAGTATCTTCATCAACGGTTTGATCTCATTCTCGGCGCCAAGAGTAGCCTGCGTACCAGCGTGGTAGACAGGCCCGTTGAGCAAGATGCTCAATGCTTCGCTGAAGGAGGAAGTTCCGGTGCGTGAGAGGCCAGCACCGATTACTTGGAACTTAGTGCCTGGCTGAGCAACGGAGGGTTGGTTGCCCATTGTTGATGCTAGACTAGAATAATACTCACGAGGACTAAGTGGTTAGATAGCTATTTATATAGGTGGTTGGTCGATCTCGGATCTACTCCGGTGTAAAGCGGCCTGTGGCGCTCTCGGACCTGCAGACGGTTGCTCGCTTATAGTTAGCCCTTCACTGTAGCCAGCGGGATCACCCCCGGGATAGATAGATGCCATCCTTCAGCGGATTTAGCAGTACTCTGAGAGGATTGCGCATCATGGCGGCGCGCCTTAAAGGAGCGAACTTTTGATTAAGACTATCAGTAGGTTCTAATTGTGGTTGTTGGTGCGATGAGCCGCTGATTAGCTATTTGTCGCCGGCTTATAACCGCAAGCGGGCCGACGATGAGCTGTCAGTGTGAAGCGCAGAGGGTTTACAGAGCATTGAATGTAAATTGACGGTGACCAATAAGCCCGGGCAATCGACAGACCGGCGAGCAGGTGATGGCGTTGGTGCTGCTATGTACAACAGAGTGAAGCTGCGGTGAATTCGAAGGTCGTAGTCACCAGGTGTGATAATATTTCGTGAGACTCTTGGCGTCACCTCACATCTGGTGTTGTGTAACCGTACAGGTGTGGGGTGCGTGCCGCATCCGGTTCATCTTCGATTCCGTGATTATGTGGCGCCCGTAATTGACGTGAACCTTGAACGCCACAGTTTCTTAGGCCACAGTGCTTCGTCTAGACTATTCGGTCTTCGAGTTGAGCGCACCACCGGGGATCGGATGGGACCGACAGACTGCCAAGGTTACGGGTAAGACTAAACGTAGATGTACGAAATCAGCGTAGGCCTCACATGCAGTTCGCACAGAGAGACTTACTATGTCGAGAGAATTCTCTCATGAGAACAAACCATAAGGGTAGTTTCGCAGTTCTCTACGAAGCATCTTATGAAACTGGTGTACACCGTGTGCGCAGGGAGTCTCGACTCCTTGTACGGAATCTTTTGAAGTCGCCGGTCCTTTTTCTGTAGACTTTGCTGGACATAGATGCCATCCGTGCGGAGATGTGGACACAGGGGCTGAGCTAGTTGCTTCAAGTGCTGTTGGATATCGATTATGCTCAAGTCGCCAGTGCCGGCAATAATGGTCCATGATGGGTGACCACTAACCCTCCAGGTGTCGTCTGCAAGATTCTGTAATCGAGTGCAACAATACCAACTTTGTTCAAATCTCCAATCCGACATGCGTGATTTCAGCTGGTCGTACGTGAGATAATAGTGAGAACAGATACGAAAAGCAAGATTTGCACCATGGCATCTTCGTATATGAGGGGATCGCAGCATTTCCGCTGGAGTGAACATCCGCTTCGGATGAGTTGCGTGGCAGGCTGAGCAGAGGAGCTCGGCTTGTCTTTCTTCTTCGGCCAGCTTAAAGTATCGTTCGTTTTCAACGTCCCTCACAAGTCTTTCCTTCAACACCTCCCGTTCGTGTACATCCAGGTCAACATTTTGCACGTCGTGCAAGAGCAAGGCGTATCGGCGACACGCGAGCCGCAGGCAATACTTGTCGCTAGGTTGCATCCGTTCTGCAATATCGAGTACGAGTTCAGGGGGCAAGCGATATATGTGAGAGGTACTGGCGTTCCGAATCTCGATGGACTCTGCGAGCTGATTGGCCTTCTTTCTGCGCTTCATTGTTGGGGGCCAGCAGTTGTTCTTGTACTCTGTCAAGAATCTGGATAAGGAGACGTGCATGGTGGGCGTCCTTGCTGTCGTGCGATGGGCGTCTGGCGTGGGCATTGTAGATGCTGATTTCGTTGTCGTGAGCGACAACGACGACGGAAAGACACATAACTCTGGCTCTCAGACGAAACTTTGGTAGGACGTCAGTCGATGGGTAATAAAAGACCCTCGGAGGGGTAATGTCTACGTGGATTCATGGTCCAGGGTCAACAGGCGTCCTCGGTACCAGTACCTGCGCTTTGTTCACCGATTTGAAGACGATCTTAAACGCTTATTGCGGGAAGGTAACGTCATGATCTGAGGTTTTCAAGACACAGTTGATCGTTCCACGGCCAGCGGCAATGTGCCTGTAATGATGAAGCGTTGGCGCTCTCAGTCCCCAGCCTCGTCATGGCTTTCGCTCGAGTTGTATGCATAAAATGAACACGATGATCAGATTTGCGACGCTGAAAGAAACGAACGAGCTTGAAGAATGCGTGAAAGGAGTTTAGGCGTAATTGAGGGCAGTTGCAGATGTAATGTTCCAAGGTCTGCCCGAAGCACGTGCGGCGGCGCTAGTGGCCCTTATGTCATCACAGATTGTGCTAACTTTTTGATAGTAGGGCAACCATCGTCACCAGCAGCTCGAGGCCCAACACCACCAACCTATTCCGACGTGCATCTGTCGCTAACGCCCTATACCCTAACCACACCAATCGCACACCCGAACAACCGCCAAAATGGTCAAGCTCGAAGAGGTTATGGACGAGGAGTTTGTGCGCGAGCAGGAAGGCCCGCATGACGACGATGAGTGGGACACCGACTCTGGTACGATACCGCAAACCGCTCCTTATATGTGTCTGGCGCATGGAGCTGTATTTACCAGAGATGATCGAATGCTAAAAGTAACACTACAGAGTCAGACACATCCTCCATCCACTCCGTAACACCCGACGAAACCCTCTACGACCGCATCATTGCCCTACAAGACATGATCCCCGCCAGCACACGCCGATCCGTCTCCTCAAAAGCCAACACAATCACTTCATGGTTCAAGAGCGGTCTGAACATGGGCGGCAAGACTCTTTGGGTAGTGAGCACAAGTGCGCTGCTGCTCGGTGTGCCATGGGCATTGGCGTACAGCGAGGAGCAGATGATTGTTGAGCAGGAGAGGGCTGAGCTGCAGGCACAGAGGGCGCAAAACGAGGTACGTGAAGATATTTTACAATGAACGCTTTGCAACATCTTACTAACTTTCGACAGTTCATGGCTCCCGGAGCGCCCGTACCTGGACAGCCAACAGGCGCAAAGCCTGCTTTGTAGACGACAAAAATTTCGATTTGGTGTTTCGACTGGAAGCGACTCAAATATTAAAAACGTTGGGCTCTTCACATCTGTTTTATTAGGATGACGGTGCATGGAACGGGCTGAACCTGTACATACAGCGGCGAGAGTTTTACGCCGTAACGATCTGTACTATATTTCTCGACTCCACGATAATGTATTGCGTCACATATTCATCTCGCACACACCCCAGTTGTTTCTGTACATTTCATTTTTTGTGCCCACTGGCTATGCTACTATATGTACAAATACATCGTCTCATGTCGACATACAAACGTCTGGCGACATAGATGCTTCGCGAGATCCCGGTCTACCAAAGCTCGTATCCCATCAGATGTCAACGTTGCGCCTTTTACATTCATAAATCACCCCAGCCGCGCGCATGCAGTACCGCGATCATTCCGCAGATAGTGGGATGAGACCAGGAAAGCGGGGACGCTGGGTTTGCAGACGACGCTCGCTCCAAGAAAGGTGGTAATACAGCAAAGAGAAGAGTCATGGTATTATAGTCGATACATGGGTGTGTGGAGAGGCGTTTAGAAGGGGATCGAGCCGGCTGACATCGCGGCGCCCTGTTGTTCTTGCTGTTCCATGACGGCCTCGTCGGCGGCTTCTATCGCAACGGCCAGGCCAAGCTTGGCAGCGTTCTACGAGTTTGTCAGTATTTGCTGTCGACTGAGGATTGGCGAGACTTACGCTCTTGTGGTCGATTTCGCCTGAGAAGGTTACGCGGATTGGGGGCGCAATCATCTTCTCCAACAAACATGAGACCTTGCCCTGGTTGTCGATCTGCGCCCTGTACGACGATTGACGGAAGTCGTACTTGGCACCGATTGTGACGTTGCCCTCCTTCTGTGGTCCAGCCATGGGTCCTCCGGGGCCAATTCCAGCGAATGCAAGGTTGCAGTTGATACCAGTCTCAACCTTGTCTGTAAGCCTGCGCCAGTACGAAGCCTCCAATACACCACGGTCGGGAATGATCTGACCGCACGCCATCCAGTCGACAGCCCTGTAGCGTGCCGCATACGAGACGTTCAGCTCTGGTGGGTATGCCATAGCGGGGCGGGTCCAGAAAGCATCGATACCGAGCGAGAGCTTGGGGGTGACGGCCTGGAGGTAGCTGGCCATGAGCATGCCGGTGATACCACCATCGAGTATGGAGGGGTTGACAGCCTTCAGCGAAGCGGAGAAGTCGGCGCCAGTGTAGTCGTTCTCGAGCGACACCATGTTGCCTTGTGATGTGAGCTGGACGGCGGCCTTGGAAACGAATGCTGACGTCCAGCGCCAGTTGAAGCGACCGGAGAAGGCAAGCTCGTTGTCGAGGTTTCCTTGCATGAACACCTTGAAAAGTCAGCTTGAGAAGGCTGCCGACGATATGAGCGACAAACCCGTGGTGATCCATAGAGAACCATGTATGAGTATGGTGGCATGACCTGCGATCCCATGGACAGTGAGTGCGCAACCTGGAATAGAGGAGCGGCGCTGAAGGCCTTGGTGAGCTCGGCGCGCAGGCCTGAGAAGCTGGAGTTGTTCAGGAAGACATCGCGCTGGACCTCTCTCGCAATGTTCTCGACTGTGCCCGGGTTGCTAAGGCCCAATGCCTCTCTCCGCTCTTGGAACGCATCGTATACATTTAGGAATTGTGCGAATGGACCGGTGTTGGCGGCGCGAGGGCGTGATAGGATGTCGGCGACAGCTTGTTCCTGCGCTGGGTTGAATTGCAGCGGAGTGGCCATGGCGAAAATATGTGCCGAGGTCAAACTAAAAACTCCCTACGGTGTGGGAGAGCTTGCACAAGGTGGGATGGAAATGGCAGTAAACGGTTGGAGGGCGATGTTGGGTCGCGTTCGCTAGCATGACGATATCGAACAGAAATTCTAAAGTCGTCACGTGACGTGACCTACTGACGCTAGAGCTTATCAGATCTCTAGTACCCAGGACGTGCCGTCGCCCGTTGATACCATGATTGCTTTTTGGGATCATTGACTACCTAACCCCGCAAAGTACTGCCTGACTACCTCCAGACTCCAGACCCTTCTGCGACACTGTTACGTGGAACTTGCTGCACTTGACTGTTACGGGTTGCCGCACCTTGTTTGCTGACATCTCTCGGCAAACGCTATCATCGCCGGAACCTTGGAACTGTGACCTTTGAACCGAACGCAACTCTATTTCATTGACATTCGACCGTTTCTCCTCCCGTGCATCTTGCACTTCTTCCCTTTTCCATCACACTCTTCCAACAACCTGAAGAATTTGCAATTATGGATACCCTACTGTGAGTGCCATGACCCCACTTTCCGCAGCGATGCGAAAGTACCAACGCAGGCCACCTCCTGAACAGGACATTCACTTATCATGCACAGTACCGCTGAGATATACGCAAACTCACCCCGCTTCCGGCGGCGGTCGAGTACTTTTGTCGACGCAATCCACGACTTACCCACCAAAGAGGAAATGGCTCCCGCTCAACTCTATAGCACAGAGTCAGGCCGCCTCTTCCATTCCGGTCGCATAGTCATCGCCACCTGTGGACTACCAGCTCGAGGAAAGACACACACATCCGTCGCCTTAGCCCGCTACCTCCGGTGGCTGGGTGTCAAGACGCACGTGTTTCATCTTGGCGATTACCGCCGCGCTACGCTAGGTCCGGATAACGATGTCCCCGACGACTACTTCTTTCTGAACGCATCGCCGCAATCTGTCCTACTACGCAATAAGATTCTCAAGAAGTGCCGTGAGGACATCTACCACTTTCTGGAAAACGACAAGGGCCAGGTGGCTATTTACGACGCCGTCAATGCGATCAGTCAAGGCCGTAGATCTTTAGCGAAAGAGTTTGCCAAGAACGGGATCCAGACAGTCTTCATCGAATCACATTGCACCGACGAGCGCATCATCCAAGAGAACGTCCGCCGGGTCAAGATCTCTTCACCAGATTACCAAGGATGGAAAGACGAGGATGCGGTTCACGATTACCTAGCACGCATCAACGCGCGGATACCGCATTTCGAAACTATGGAGGAGCCGGACCTACACTGGATTAAGATGATCAACGCTGGCGAGCGAGTGGTAGTCAATAATTGCGCATTCGGATACCTCTCCCAACGAATCGTCTTCTACCTGCTCAATCTTCATATCAAGTCACGGCAAACGTACTTTGCTCGGGCAGGAACTACGCGAGAGGAGGACTCGTACAAAGCAGATGCAGACCTATCACCAGCAGGTCATGAATACGCCAAGAAGATGAGCGAAGTACTCTTGAAGTATCGCGAAGAGGAGAAGCAGAAGCTGATCGAGTCGGGAGCAACTGATGCATCGCTGAAACCGTTGACGATCTGGACTTCCACGCGCCGAAGGACTGTACAGACATCAGAGGTTCTAGCCTCCATGGGCTACCGCGTCAGACAGCGATCGCAAATGAGCCAGATGAACCCTGGTGTATGCGAGAAGATGTCAGAAGCCAAGATCCGCCAGGAATTCCCCGAGGAAGTCAAGAAGCACGAAGCTGACCCGTACCACCATCGATACCCGCGCGCAGAGTCATACCATGATCTTGCAGTGCGCATGGAGCCCATCATCCTAGAGCTTGAGCGCGAAGAGAACGATCTTCTCATCATCGCTCACGAGTCTGTTCTTCGTGTGCTTTACGGATATCTGATGGCATGTAACGCAGCCGACATACCCAAGCTCGAGTTCCCTCGCGACGAGATCATTGAGGTAAGCTCATCTATACTACTCGCTGCCATCCTTATCCTTATATTAACACCCTCCCAGATCATACCCTCCTCCTACAACAACGTGGCAAAACGCATTAAGATTCCCGAGCTACCCGAATCCATGGTTCCCGGAAGCCCCGAAGACATCAAGATCCCCGTCCCACCCAGTGGAGCCGTAAGTCCACTATCTGGAATGGGTACCCCTCAAGCTGGCTCCGGCACCGCGACACCCCAGCATGGTGTGCAACCCCTGAATTTGAAGGCACATATTAACCCTTCTTCTTGATCAGGTGCGGTATCGATGTCGGTACGGCGCTACGTTTGATAACGAGCGATCGAGCCAACAGACGGACTATGACTCGGATTGAGGGACAATTGTGGTGCGTGCGGCGCAACGAATGGCTTTCGGATAGATGATGAGGATTTCGGCATGAGTACACGGACGGACCTTTGTCAGGGCGTTGGGGTGCGGTGTGTTGAAGACCGTCCTTAGATTACACTTGGCTTCTTGACCTGTTATTCAACATCCTTATGAACATGACCTTCTCAGTCTCCATCATCACTATGCTTTGTTTGGTAAGTTCAAGGCGAACAGATCTTGGGTTTTATGTTCTTCATTGCTTCATGTAATGATGGATGATGTCTTCGTTACCGTCTAACGACAATTCTCCACCCATGATCATATGTAAGCCTTGATTTCCATGCCGACTAACAAGGAAGACGCCGCAGCAACACCATATCGCCGCCCGCCATTCCTTTGTCAAAGTGATATCCAGAGAGTCTCTGACCGTGCCTTCATCACACTCCAACGTCCCCGCCATCCAAGCCATGTTCGTTACTCATTGCCTAGCGTTCGCACTCGAATATAGGGTCAGTTCAAGTCGTGTTAGACATAGTCGCAATGACAGCTTACTCATTGCCCCAACCCTTGTCGATAGCCCACTGCCATCCACCCCAACCATCATGATCACGGGGGCGGACCCTGAACGGCTCGTCCTCACGCGCAGCAGGGCACGCCCAAGTATCACCTAAACCGATGCCGTAGTACTTGAGGCCATAGCGAGTACCGTCGTTCTGACCAGGAGTGAGGGGGCGCGCGTCGGACGGCATCTCAGGTAGATCGAGGTCGAAGAGGTCGGGAAGAATACCCAGGAGGCACTCCATCTCAGCGTCAGTCTCGTGGATGTCAGCATAAGTGGGGGCATGGTGGTTCTCGAAGATGTCGAACGGCGGGGTGACAGAGGGAGCGGGAGCCGGGAAAGTGAAGGCGAAAGGGTGGGAGGGCTCTCCGAACTGCTGCATGTAGTGAGCCATGGAAGAAGGTTCTGGTGGGGACCAGCGTACTACGGGCGCGGAGCTCTCCAATGCTGGGACATGGCGAGGGAAGCCGCTGCGTCTCTGTTGGTTGTTAGGCTTCTGTGCATGCATTTCTGCGGGAGTGGGCCAGACTACAGTGTTCTCTGCACGGAACGGACGCTCGGGAAGCGTCGCCGGCATGAAACCTTGGAACCTCTCTGTAGGCTCTGCTTGGTAGGACTGGCGGCGCGGCATGAAGTTCGCATCGTCGGGGTAGATGTCGGCGTGCGAAGGCTCGGGACCTTGATCAGTGCGCTTGGTACGGGTCAGCGCGCGTGGACGTGGACGGTACTCTCTTGGACTAGAAAGCTCAGGTACATGATCACGGCGTGACGGCCAGTTGGGCGTCTGGAGGTTGCTGAAGCGACGGGGCTGTCCGAATCCCGCAGGACCTGTAGGTACTTGCTGTAGTGGTGACTGCATGACCGCTGGGCTGATCGAGCTACGCTCCTCCGCGAAGATCCTACGAGGACGTTCGCCCATGAAGCCAGGAGGCGCGGGAACAACTTTGGTAGACTGGCGTTCTTCATCTGCGCGCTCTGGATAGCGATCTTGAATGTAGCTCTTGCGACGTAAAGGTGTCTTAGCGGCGTCGTCCTTGTCCTTGCCGCTGAGGTATTGGGCTAGGTCATTCGCGGTTAACGGCTTGTCCAGCGCTCGTCCTATGAGCTTACCCAATACGCCTTCTGAAAGGCCTTCAGAGCCGTGAGACTGGAGGAAGCGTGCTGAAGAGTCGACGTTAGTCGTCTCGTTCTTGATACCAGGGAGATCGAGGCCCGCACTCAGCTCTCCGACGTCTGGCGCCTTGGAGTCGGGGTTGAGTCGCTGACCAGGGAAGAGGCTACGCGGACTGTTGAAAGAGTTTCCTGTGAGGTTACTGCGAGAGATTGCACTGGGTCGTTCACGGTTCAAAGTGATGTGGTGGTCTAGACAAGTCAGCTTCAATCTTCGCATCGTGATAAGATTGACGTTACCTTGTAGCATCTCCTGAAGAGAATCCAATGGCATATCCTCCTGCTTGAGTGGCTTCCGTGAGCTTTCTCCGAACTTGAGCTCTTCGTAGCCCTGGTAGTTGGGTCGCAGATCCCTAGTAGGCCGGAAAGGCGAGTCTTCTGCTATCCTGTTAGTGTTGCTAGAGGTGCTGGTGGATGAGAAGACTTACCATCAAAGACGTCTCGCATCTTCGCCTTCTGTCGCGGGCTGGTAGGCGGAGTTGGTCCTGCAAGTCCACCGGACATGCTGGTTTCGGCCGCAGTTGGACTGAAGGTTGGTGCTTCTGGGTTGAACGAGACAGACCTTCGCGAGGCTCTCGGCTGCTTCTGCTCCATGTTGTGTCTTTGTTACAGAAGTAAGTTCAAAGGAGAGCTTATTAAATGAGCGCAAGATGCGGTCCTTAAGTATAACCCTCAAGCCCGAATACGACAGTGAATGCTGCGGTGACTTGCGATTTCAATCGTCCGTCACCTTCGTTTACGGGCGCGACTCGAGCAGCAAACTCAGCTTGGCGTGTCGCAGTGAATAGCGATATAGATACAATACAACTTCCGTAATGAGCGACTGACTAAGACTGTCGTAGATATTCGAGCATAGCTGGGAGAGGAAATGAGTGTAGATGGTGTCGTTAGATTGACCAGGCGAGACTGGCTTGGACTGAGCTCGTGATTTCTACATCAAGCTGTGCAAGTGAAGGTGAGTATCGAGCGCCACATAGTGTGGCTTGCCAGGCTACCTAGGTAGCGCCTGATGCGAAGGTGAAGGTACACACCCTGCGCCATTGCGATGATCATGGTCAGGGATGTGGTTTGGGTGGCAAAACATGCCTTTGACGTCTTGGGCATATGCGAAGTGCTCTAGCATCGGCTCCCGCGCTTTTTATGAGGTTTGACGCCCCCACGAAGCCAGTCAGCGAGTGGGTGATCATAGACTAAACAGCGCACGGACGGTCTCGATGACTGCTCGCGTGAGACTTCTAGGGCAGCACACCAATCAGAAGCGAGCACGATGACGCCCTGACGCGCCTCATTGAATAGGCTGGAGTGCAACCTATGTTTAAAACCCTCGCACAACACGCCCCTTTGCGCCTGCTACATTCAAAGTCAGAGCTTCTAATTTTTTGGTCAGGTTCACAGCCCAGCTCACAATACGACCGCCTCGCTAATCTGTGGTAAACCACAGCACGCGACCCCATCTTTTTCCACCACAATAATGCACACTAGCTTCACCAGCATAAATCAACAAATACACCAGCCAGACCATCATACTCACCATGCCGATGATGTTCACCCCGGACGACACGTTGCTGTTCTCACCTAGCAAGAAACAGCCGTTTGCTCACTCACCTTATGGTCACGAGATACGGACTGCGACTCGATGTCAGCATGGACTCCACCCCTCCAATCCACAACATACTCCGTGGTGTTCCAAATGCACAGTTTCGCAGGCTAGAGCAAAGTCCGACGTTGCACTCAAGAAGCTGGTAGCCGAAGGCGGATTAAGACCTCCAGTGTACATGCGCGACCGACGGTGGAACAGGGCAAGAAACGGGTACCTGATAGCGAAGCAGCGACTCGAGAAGACACGCAAAGAGGAGCAGCTGCGCTGGGAGCGCGAGCGAGCGTGGGACGACGCTCACAGCCAGTTCAACCCCAACAACATCCAGGCAGCAGTCTTACCCAACAAATCACCCTCGTTGTGCCCCGTCTGTGACTCCTTGGTATCATCTTACCCCACAACTATGCCTGAGGCGCAACCCACAAAGTACGAGGCTTGGTGGGAGAGACCAAGCGCTCTTGCCACCTCACACATACTCGTGCGCCAGACACCACCACGTTCGCGCAACCAACATCCTACACCCTCGCAAGCACATAGGGGCAACCCCATACTGCGCCAGATAATCGCAGACAAGCGCAAAGAATTGCACTCGGACGCCAACTTGCGACGAGCCTGGGAAGCCCGAGACAAGACCGAGGCGGCACTGCGTCGCAAGCACGGCTTGGGCGACATGCCCATCAACAAAGACTTCTGGGACTACCCGATCTCTGGATACTTTAGTCGCCTTACCCATCAGAATAACAGAGAAATGGTACGTTCGGCGGAACGGCGCGCGCGCGGTAACACAGCGCGCCCCAGACCACCGCGCAGCTCACTGTCTTACTCGGAGACGACGGACGATGTGGAAGTCGAGCCGGGCTTTGAGGAAACGCTGAAAGAGAAGGAAGAACGCGAAGAATGGGAGCGACAAGTTCGGAAAGTAGCAGGCGAAGTTGGATACCTTTATTTCGTTGGCGGTGGCAACAACCTTTTGGAAACGTGGGAAGAAGATTACGAGCGGAGTGCCGACTACCTTGTTACGAGGAATGAGACTCCTGTAGCGGAGACGGCGAATGAGGGCGATGTCCACGATGGGAGTGAGACGACGGATGGTGATGCCGATGAGGAGGATTGGGGCGATGAAATGGATGTCGATGATGCTTAGGAGGGTGATGATGCATTCTATCATGTCAACAGCGCTTAGATTGCTAGTTGGTTCGTTGTATAAGAGATACACAGTGTATGGTTATATTAATGATTGAGGGGTTCAGACACCTCCATTGACATACGATGGACGTGCTGTGCGAATGAGTGTCGTATAGTGGATGTCATCGCTCGTGGGGTCGCTGTGGATCAACCCTGTGGCGCTTCTGGAATGCGTCGTGTGGGTATAGATGACATCGAGGCATGGGTTGAACGGACGATGCACAAAGCGTTGAAGACGCCGACACGTGGGTGAAAAGCTTGTCTAGCGCTAACCGATCTAGGTGCATGGAAATGTCGATCAGGAGCATGTGCGCAATCACGGTATGTTATCCAAAAGTTATACTTTCAATGATACATTATAGCCCTGTCATGTAAAACACACATCTACGAAGAAGTTCGAGTCCCCTCATTTGCCGCCCGTACGTCAACACCATTACCAGGCAGCTCATACATCACATCACTGCCCTGAACTTCCACAACGCCTACTTCACCCGAGCCCTTCAATTCCCAAGCCTTCTCCACAGTCTGGAGCTCAGATGCTTCCCTGCCCATGGCCTCATGCTTCCCTGAACCTGCATCTAGTTCGAATCTCTCTTTTTCCATAGCCTCAATTCCTAGTTTGTGCTCGCCATGTAACTCGGCTTTTTTGTAGTCATTCTGACTGTCCCCGTTCGAGGTCTTGCGTCGGAAAGGTACCCATTTCTTCTTCCAGGCTACGATCAGCCACAACGCCGAGAGCAATAGAATGCCCGCGCCTACGCCAACCCCCGCATATGCAGCCGAGGAAGGATTCTTCGGGCTGTTTGTGGGTGAAGGTAGAGGCAGATCTGAAGTTTGACTGGGTTCGGATAGTGAGGGGATTGACACGATGTTCGTGGAGCCATTATCATGAGACGCTTGACTTAGATTGAAACTCTGTGCTTCGTAGTTGACGGTGATGTAAGTTTCCTGCAGGAATGCTCGACCGAGCATGTGTTGTGCGGGCTCTTGAGCTCGTTTCAACGGGAAGTAGTATGTAGGGGTATCCACAAAAGGGTATGTGAGCCTGAGATCGAAAGCTGAATATGGAAGCGTATAGTTTGTTGCTTGGTCGTCAAGTCCGATAGTGAATTGTACCTCGGGGTTCTCGCGTAAAAGCCGTATATGTGTTGTATCGTTGACAAGATACAGTTCCAATGTGTCGTCCCAGACCAGTCCAAATGCAGTTTCAAACATCGCACAAGCGTCCTCCGGGAGCCATATCTGGGGAACTGCGGGATCAATTGGAAATGCAGTTTGCAGAGATGGTTTCGCTCGTTCCCACGAAGCGGCCCCATTAATAGTGATTGCAGTCAAGTGTATGAAGAACCAATTGCTCTTCTCAGTTGAGAATTTCCATTGCGTGGTAGTTTCAGGATCGAATCGTGAAGAATCGTACCCGCCCAAGATCAGACTAGCTGATGTATCGCCTGCGAAAATGTTAAGTTATGAGCTACGAGTCTTCTCGAATTAGTTACGTACGATTGAAAGAGCCCGCTGTATAGCCAAAACTCAAGCTAGGAATGGTTTTTGAATTCCAGAGTGACAAGAGGAGTGAAGGTCGTGCTGCCCCAGGGGGGCCGACGGAATCCGGGAAGAGACCAAGTGTCGCAAGTTGGAACCTCTTATAGAATGTCTCGGCGATATACTGTAAGGAGAGTTTGCGGTCTTGTACAGTTTTTCCGAGGTATACATCATCAACGCCCCATGAAACGAGGCCCGGGTTGTCTGCTTCGCCTTCTTCACTAACGTCGGGGTAGCTGCTCAGATATTCGGTAATCTCTACAGGCATACGACTACTCTGTACCCACTCCCAGGTGTCTGACGAGTCTCCGTAAAAGAAAGCGCACGTATCATTACACCATCTGCTTTCCCTCGGCACGACGACAACCGGAGATATTGGGCCAGGAATACACCGAAAAGACTGGACTGGATTGCCCACAGAAAGGTCGAAAGTTGACCACGGACCGTCTGCGCCGTCCCTATTCCACGATTAGTTAGATCTCGAACTCATGATCATGGGAAGTTACCAATGTCCGCTAGGTGCGACAATAAGCGGTTCCACAGCAAATGCCTGCACCAGGCAGCGCCCTACCCATACTGCTGCGAGCCACGTAGATAGCAAGGCATGGAAGCGAACAGTCATGATGTCTCAAGCCCCATGAGAGAGAGGAACCGAGACGCAGGACAATAAAAACCCAAGACGCAAGCAGACGGGAAGTACGCTTGAACATTGGGGGTCATAACGCCTCCTTGCCACAAAATTACAGGGGTACTGTTTGTCGAGCGATGCTACTGGTGAACGGAATGCCAATAACTATCGGGGGCCTGTATGCCAAGTAGTCTTACCGGTCTGGGTGCAGGCCGTGATAAGCTAACTTGCAAGAGAACGAACACCGTGCGGGCATGCAATGTAAACTGTATATCGGACGAGACCAATTCGGGAATCTGGAAATGCTTCGCTCTTGCTGAGAAGGGTCATGTATTCATTCTCTCATGATCAAAGGGTATCCAGACTTACAACTCCCTCCTCTTCCTCGCCTCCTCACCCCCCTCCGCAACCTCCCCCGTCCTCTTCAAATCCACAAAATCGCCCTCCTCCTCAAGCGCATCAACATCACCCCTTTCCTTTGCCTTCTGTAGTTCCTCCGCCTCTTTCCTATCAGCCTCCTTCTGCATCTGCTCATCTACTTCTTGTCTCTCTACAATCTCCGCTTCTTCACCGACCTCGCCCGTCAATGGGCCCTCGCTCTCTTCGTACCAGTCTGTGCTCTCTGTCCACTCGATGATCTTCTCTTTGGCTGTCTCGCTGAGGGTGTAGTAGCCGGGGTTGTTGCGAGGCTCGAACATGGAGGTATGGGCCCAGGTTTCTGCTGTAGCCTTGTCGTTCACGGCGGGCATGAAGAAGTCCTTGAGAGGGCCTTTGGGTAGGTTGCAAAAGGTACGGTCTTTGCCTGCCACTTTGCCCGTCCAGCCGTGTTCCTTGTTCTCGCTGTTAACGGCGTGGCCGAGAGTGGTGTGCATGTTGCAGAAGCCAAGATCGTGGCTCGTTGTAAGTTTCGCAATCTTCTCCAGTCGCTTCCGCATCTCTTCAGGGCGGGCTAGGACACCGACGAATTCTAGATGTGATGTAGCCCATGATACGCCTTGGGTTATCTGGTCTTTCTTCATGTATGCTGCCGCACCTCCTGCTGCTATTGCGCCCGCTGCACCGGCAAACATGGCTACCTTTCCGTAGCGTTGCCACAGCGGTGCCGATGCTGCGTCGCCAGTAGACGAGGGTGCTGGGAGCATCTTGCTCGTATCAACAGCCCCTGCCGCAGTGTCCTTGCCGCCCCATCCAAACGCGCCTGCGAGGTTGTTGTAGGCCGAGTATGCCGAGCTCGCGGTGTTCCAATGCTTCTCTGCGCCATGTGCCACTACGCCAGGCGCTATACCGAGGTATGGTGTGTCGAAAGCGAGGATGCCCTGTATGTACGGGAACATGAGCGCCGAATGGTCGGCAAGCGAGCCCGTAGAGCCCGTCTGCGAGTTGGACTGCGAGTGGATCGGCTGTTCCGCGAGGATGGAGAGGAGCGTCTCAGCCGCAACGATGCCGCCCATAGAATGGCCTACGAGTATCGTGCGCACCGAAGGGTCGACAGTAGGCGAGGGCGTCGAATTGGCGACCTCGAGGTCTATGACTTTGTTCTGCAGCCATTCTTTGAAGCGGCCGACGCACTCGTGCAGGTCGCCTCGCGTCTCGAACTGGGGGTACGTGATGGTGAGGACGGTGACTTTGGGCAGTGCATGCTGGAGGAGCGCCTTCACGTGGCTCGGGAAGGTCCTGAATGTTTCATCTCCACCCTATAGCACGTGTCAGTATCGTTTTCGCATTTGTTCGCATCGCATTTGGCGTCGCATTGCCCATGGCCGGGCCTGAGACATGGAGATACGACCCCGGCGATGACGTAATGGTGGTATCACGTAAAGGATACGTACCTTGAAGCCGTGGATGAAGCACAGCAATAACGTCTTCCTCATGGTCCTCGACTATGCTCCTGTGCACCTGCATGGTGGTGGGGCTGGGTTAGTGGAGGGCTGACGATAAGTCGACTGGGCGGGAAGGCGATTACGTCTGGGGTGCAGCTACGCTCGCTTACCTGGCAGGGGGCTGTTGGCCGGAAGGGTCGATTGCCGTCGAGCAGCACGGCGGCATGAGAGTAATTTGGAAAGGTTGGATAAATGCGCAGGCAGGAGGAGAATCACATGCAGGAAATCGAGAGAGTGAGGTATTCATGTGCTTTAATTCATCGTTTCACGCAAGCTTTCGCTGCTGCGACTGCTCTTAATTGTGTCCACATATGCTACATGACTACTCAGTGACACATGGTCTCTCTGACACTCCCGGCTGTCGTGACTCTTCTCTGCCAATCCATCAATGCGGGTATAGTACAAACAATGCAAACTCCAACGCCATATCGTGAGCCTCTTCGGCAATGCATAAACATAAGAAAGGTGTAGACACAGTGCTACCAACTGCTCGTGAGCAGCACGATGGCTACTGCAGATAGACTTGCTATCGACAAGTACGAAGCCTTGAGCTGCCATGATGCGCCTACAGCAACGACGTCGAACGGTGAGCCACCGCCCGAGTCAGTGTTTGACAGCTGGGCATTCGGTGCTTGTGTGGGATCTGCCGCCTGAGCAGTGTCTGTGGGTGGCGCGACAGAAGTCGTGAACGTTCCAGTGGCATTCGGATCCAGCGTCAAGCCCCCTGTTGACGAGCTCGTAGTTGTCGGTTGCGCTGAGCTGGTCGGCTCGTCATCCCCATCGTCCGAATCCGCAGTTGAACTTGACGGAGTTGACGTCGCTTCGATTGCTGAGTTTGTGAAACTTGTGGACGTTAAGACCGCCTGGGTGCTTGTTGCTTGCTCTGATGTCTTCGTGCTCGTCTTCTGTGCAGTCTCGCTCGAGGTCGTTACGATAGTTACTCCTGGACATAGACTCTGGACACCCAGTCCGTTCTGGAAGACGCCGATGATGCTCAACTCGCCCGCATCAACGTCCGCGCACTTGTCTTTTACCTCCTCCGCGAGCGCTGAAAGACCCCGTACGCAGGATGCGGTACATGTTGCGCCAGACTTGAAGTCATCGGCTGAGCATCCCGAGATGGCGGAGTTGTAGACGGTGTTGCAAGATGTTGGGAGGTTTTGGATCCGCGGAATGAAGGCCGAGAGCGAGACTGTTGTCGCTGAGGATATCGACGCAAGCGTGAGCGCCACCAAGGCTGACCGTATTGAGGCGGGTAGCATTGTGAGTGTTGTGAAGGTTTTCGTGAATTGGGGTCGGCAGACCCGTAGGTCTCGAATGGAGAAAGGGCCGTGACCCAGAGTTCCGAGTGCTAATCTCGAACTTCGATCACGAAGCCTGGATGTCCTGGTGGAAAGATGTCTTCCGGAGGTGGTGAGACGACTTGCGTTTGAACAGGCGGTATGACGTTTTCAAGACAGCGGGATTGTTTGTGTCGTGTGAAATTTCGAGTGCTGCCGCCTGCCGACTGCACTGGGCTTTTTGCTGTGATGTTCCGGTGACTGCGCGTTGCCGTGGACAACCGAATGCCAGAACTCTTGCTGTCAACCTTTTGGTAGAGATGGTGATGCGCCCCACTTCTCACGTATTGGGATGTCGACAGAACTGTTTCGACACAATGGTGTAACGGCAGTGCGCGGATATACCAAAGATCGCCTTGTCTATACAGAACTATCCAGAAAAGCTGCAATAAAGAACGTGAATGACGCAACACGCAAACGAGGGAACGACTGTTGTTTCTTCCTGGCACCGGGCCTGCAAAAGAGCGAATGTACTTCCGAAACGAACTGTTGGGGAACAAAGACGCACAGCGTTAAGAAAGAAAACAGTTCGCAGAAGAAAGGAAAGGAGAAGGGAGGAGAGCCGCGATCTTCGTGATATTCAGTCGCTCAACAACCAAACTCAGGCAGCGTTGGGACCAGGCGGCGGGACCCGCCACATCTTAAGGTAGATCTACAAGGACACCCGTCCTATCCGCACACAGAAGACCCTTACCTTGCCTTTGCCTCATCATAGCTCAAGTGGGTAGCCACGAGACGGGCAGTCCTTGTACAGCTATCTGAGTGTCGCAAGTGGCCGTTATTCAGTTTTCTGAAACAACGGGGTAGGCGGTGGTTAGTGTCGCTGCGGCGTTGCAGCCGCCCATTGGCTGGGCGAGCCAGCGCAGGCGTTACATGTCGCGACCGCGCTTCAGATGCAGGTACCCGGAGCTGGACAGGAGATGTGTGAGAGGTGTGTGTCGCGCGTGTACTTAATTGAGCTGCCTCGGCGGTTGCGTATGGACTGGCGGGCGAGGCGCGAACCACAATCGCCCGAGATGAGACGGTTACGGCGCCTGCGTGGCTGTGGCGCGTGGATGCGTTCGCACGTGGAGCCCAAGAGCCTAGAAGAGAGAAGCTATCAAGATGCGGACTTGGCTTTCTTGGAGTGTACGTATGACGGGTTTGACGTGTGTGTGATGGTTATGGATGCGAGCTGCGTCTACCCTGATGGCCGCTGTTCGCGCTTTAACTACCTCGCCGCCGCTTCCTTGCACGCAAACCTCCATCATCCCAGTACGACGACGAGTCCATATGCGGGGCTTCATATTGCAAGAGCTTTCGCATGATGGCAATTGTTTCATTGTTTCAATCATCTCCTCAGCTATAGTTCCTGACGTTTTTCTATAGTTTCCATATGCGCGCTGACCGCGTCCAGCATCCTTGCCATGCGCGGAGCTCCTTGATCTTCCTACTCCATAACGATAACGCTCCTGAACCTCACCTTCCCGCTTTCCATGTGCTTGACGGCATCTTCCACCTTGTCGAATGGGAACTTTTCGACCATGCACTTCACGCCCTGTTTCTCCGCAAAGTCAATCGCTTCCTCGCTGTCCAGCGCATGTCCGGATGGCCATCCATGGACCGATTTGCCCTTCATGATCAGGCTCACGGTGTTGACTGGAATATCACCCACAGGCGCAAGGACAAGCAGTTTGCCCAGAGGTCCAAGTCCATCAACCAGCGGCCCTATAATCTCTGGGTTTGGTGCCGTGACAACAATGAGGCTTGCGCCACCCATCTTTTGTAGTGCCTCGGCAGCGTTTTCCTTCGATGTGTCGATGTAGTCGTTTGCGCCGAGCTGGTGAGCAAAGTCCTTTTTGTTGTCCGAAGAGGATACAGCGACCGTGCGGTAGCCCATCTTGCGAGCGTACTGGAGTGCGAGATGACCTAGGCCACCAAGACCTTGCACGGCGACAGTGTCACCTTGCTGGATGTTCATCTTGCGGATTCCGTTGAACACGGTAACGCCGGCGCAGAGTAGAGGAGCGTATTCGGCGGGGTTGGCATCGGCGGGAATACGCACTGCAGCCTCGCTGCGGAGGGTACAGTACTCAGCATCTGACATCACATCAGTCCACCATCCGGCACATCTCAGTATTCGCCAAAAGAAAGGTAAAACTTACATCCACCATCCCGACTAACACCATTAACAAGCTCATTCTCGCACATCTGGAACATTCCCTTATTGCACGACTTGCAACTCCCATCATGAGAACCATGCCATCCTCCACCGACACGGTCTCCAACCTTCCACTTCTTTTCGCCGTCGCCGACTGCGATTACCTTTCCAATGACTTCATGTCCTGGGACGCGAGGGTAGACATCGCCTAGATGGCCCTGTTGCATAAAGCTGTCTGAGTGACAGATGCCGCACGCAAGGACCTTGATCAGGACCTCGCCCGACTTGGGTGCAGAGACGGGGACATCTTTGATGGTCCACGGCGCGCCCTTCTTCTCAATCACGACGGCGCGGCAAGAGGAGGGGATGCCGGATGAAGACATGATGTTGTTTGTTGTACGAGTGTGCTGAGATTGAGCAGGTAAAGTGCAGAGATCAAGCTTCCTTAAGCGTGGACGCAAGCGTTTGTAGGTGCAGTAGTCAAGACGGTGTTGATCTGTGATGTCAACGAGCTGAGGTAGGCGCGACCTAGCCCTCTTTTAACTCGCCCTCCGTCATGCATGTGTGCATACATCATCGTTATCACCTATCACCGTTCCTTTTTTCCCCGCATCAACCGACGACTAAACATTTAAAACCGTCCTGGTCGACCAAACATGCTTCCGCGACATCCCATATTACGCCCCGCGCAGGGCGATTACAAAGACAGTCCAAATACGACAACTCATGTCGCAGTCGTCCGCACCTTCCGAACTACACCATCACCCCGCCTATTTCCGCGTTGATTGGCCTGGGCATACTTGCTCCTCGCATACCGATTGGAAGATCGTGCACATGTGGTACGCCCAACAGGCCTTACACTAACACCGACGGAGCCGAGAGTGTTATCTGGGTGTATTATAAACAGTCATGTATGTAGTCAACCAGCTGCAGCGGACAGATTCCGCGAGGTGCTCAATTCGCGCGGAGTTTGCGGTTTTAGTCGCGTCGTAGGAATGCACAACCTGAAGAAGCGTGCAATACGAAACGTGTTGGGGTATCATTTTAGTGCTGTCTAACCTCCAGTCAAGACTCTTGGAACACCTTACCAGGCGTCAAAGTTACCAAACCCACCAGTCTTGGCTTTCTTCTTGACAGGCGCAACATCCTCTTCGTCATCCACATATCCAACTATTTCATCCTCGCCCTGGTTTTGTATCTCCTGTTTCGCGGCTTGGAGATACTTGCCTACGCCGAGACCTTCACCCGTGCCGTTCTCCACAGTGCCATCTGCGCGTATGCGCTTGCCCGTCCATGTCGTCTTGTCGTCCGCTGTGCCGCCTTGCCTCTTGATCTCCTCAGCCTCCAGCTCCTTGTTCTCTTTGTCCTTGCGCTCCTTCTGCCATTCTTCAAAAGGATCTACGAAGACTACTACGTCTAGTATCTCAATGTCGTCGACAGGCTTGTCCTTCTCGCCTACTTCTGCGACCTCCATAGAGCGTAGTGTAGTATCCAGACCGCCAACTACTCGTGCGAAGATTGTGTGTTTGCGGTCGAGATGCGGTACTGCGCGGTACGTGATGAAGAACTGGCTCGTGTTGGTGCCCTTGCCCTTGTTTGCCATGCTGAGTACGCCTCTGGCGTTATGTCTCTCCGGCCCTTCGAACTCGTCTTCGAATGGCTTGCCCCATATGCTTTGCCCGCCTCTTCCTGTACCCGTTGGATCGCCACCTTGTATCATGAAGCCCTTGATGTTCCTGTGGAAGATTGTGTGGCTGTAGTATCCCTTCTGTGCCAGCTTGACAAAGTTCCATACCGCGCGCGGTGCGTATTCGGGGAGGAGTTCGACATTGAGATCGCCGAGTGAGGTGGAGATGCGTGCATAACCCTTGTTCTTTATGCGCTTCGGCTTGAGCATGTAGTCTTCGTCGGACAGGAGGGCGCGTTCGCCGGAGGTATGCGGGGTGACGCCGGTCGAGGTAAAGGACGCGGCCGCTTTGCCGGACGTATATACAGCGGCATTGTATGCTGGTTTCTTAGGTTCTGAGGATGTCGATGCTGCTGTGCCGTTCCTGGGTAGGTTCGCAAGGGCTTTCGACGTAATGCCACTTTGCTCCTTGATCTTCCTGTTTTCGCGCGCCTTCGCAACTGCTTCTTTCGCCTTGAGGATCTTCGCAGCGTTGCCCAGCGCCTCTTTGTTCACGCCGGTCTCCGCCTCTGCCACTACTGTGTCTCCATCCTTCACATGCTTGTATGAGCTAAAGTCTCTTGACTCTATACTCTGAGGGTCCTGGAGCGTAATGATATCCTTCCTTGTGAACGGGTCGTCGCTGACCAGATCCTGCCAATTCTTCGCCTTGATGTTCAGCCTCTCAACCGTGTCCCATGCGAAGACGTTGCCGCTCTTCCTCAGCGCAACGATGTGTGTGTTGTCTGTGAAGACCTTGTATGTGACCGGATCAACGAATTCGCCGTCCTCGTTCTTGGTGAAGTTCAGCGTGATGAGGTCGGCGCGCTTCAATGGCGTTCCGTCGACAGGATTCGTGTCGGGGTGTTTCGATAGCCATGTAAGGATGTGGGTGAGATCGAAGATAGTGCCCGATGTTGTGCACACGGGATCTGTGAAGGGCTGGAGCGAGACGGCGCAGTAGTTGAAGGGTAGGCGCTTGAAGGTCGAGGACAGGCCGGCAGCGGAGGCTCGATTTGCGCTGTTTGCGCCGCGCGCGTTGCCGAACGCATCCGAGGATGACCACTCGGAGTGGGTGATATAGAGCTTGTCGGTTCCTTTGCCCATGTCGGATATATGTAGCAGAGGAGGATGTTGTTAGAGGAGCGCTGCGTGAGGCGCAAAATGTCTGTAGGAGTGACGCGCCGGTGATCAGCCACCCTAGCGCGACTCCACACTTGACTATCCACCTGGGCACCCCGGGGCCCTTTCGTGGTGCTCTTACCTCCCGACCACACCTCTCTAGGAGCGAGTCCTTGTCACATATGCCCAATTACACCGGAAAGAAGACCAGATATGAAGGAGAGGCTTATGCTGTCTATCAAGCCTCCGATTGGCTATCACGGCAATGCTCAGCCACACCTGAGCACTTGAACAAGCTGCCAGCGCTTCCGCCTTCTCACAACCTCTTCAACAACTCCTACCTGCGCTGTTCATGAAGACTCTGCTTCCCCTTTATCATTGCAGTATTCGGTGACGGGGTTGACATATCATTGAGAGACAGCTAAAGTGCACTACCTAATACCCGTGAGAGCAGCAAGAACATTGTATTTGTAAGAAAATACCCTCAAAGCCTACATTGCGGTGGTAGGTTCATGAGTTTTCTGTACTTTCTTGTTCGAGACTTCTAAACAAAACGAGATTTCGCAGCTTTAACACCTCTTTAGTTTCTTCCTCATACAGGGTGATTCGCGTCAGAACACCCAACACGAGCTATCTCCATTCCTCTCTCCACGCGATGACGGCAATATATCAGTCCATCCCGTTGGGCCCCAGCACTTCCATAGACACTCGACTGCTCAAGCTCAACCTCGACCCATACAATCTAGCAGCGACGATCTCTGTTAGCCTGCATGTGACATCTCTCGAAGATGCACCGTCCTATACCGCCGTTTCTTACGTGTGGGGGGACTCTTCGCCTACAAAACAGATTTTGCTCAATGGACAGCCCTTTACTGTACGCCAAAATCTTTGGGATCTGCTCAATCAGCTACGAGCTGTGGAATTCGACGGCTACTTCTGGGTTGACGCTCTGTCTATCGACCAAGCAAATGACCGTGAAAAGAGCCATCAAGTCGCCATCATGGGTTCGATATATAAGCAGGCAGAAACAACGATAGCCTGGCTTGGTACTGCGAGTGTGGAGGTTGAAGAGCAGGTTCACGCCTTGAAAACAGAATTCACAGTACGGGAACCTTTTGACGCGCAAGGACAGCGACTTGCTAAGAAGGACTATCTTCGCAGGGCGGGCCTCAGTCACATTTTAGCCCATCCATACTGGACTCGTACGTGGATAATACAAGAGTACTTGCTCTCATCGTCCGTCGAATTTTGGTGCGGGAATGAGGTCTTGCCGGATTCTGAGCTAGTGTCTAGGGTGAGATCCTTGTCCGGTTTGGACATCGAGGTCCTCTTCGAGACAAGTGCGCAGACAGGTGCCTTTAGGATAATTTATTTTGGGACTGGGCCCGATGTCCTAACTTCTACCTTGTTCTGGCTGTTGGACCTATCATCGGATAGCGCCTGTGTCGATCCGCGCGACCGCATTTATGCGTTGCTCTCACTGATATCGCCACGGGAACGCGAGCTATGGGGCATCACACCAGACTACGCAGCATCGACTCAAGACCTTTTCGAGCACTTGTGTAGTGTTTTCCAGAACACTGATCTGGATGTTGAAAGATCGACGTGGGACCTGAATATGTGGAAACAGTGGCTACGACGTATATTGCTCGAGGATGCTGTCGAGGAAGTTGCATCGCGTTTAGAGGAGAAGTCGAAGGCTTTCCTTGCTACATTAGGGATAAGCAGTTCCAATGTACACCAGTAGATCTCTCAAGGGTCTGCATTAGTGTTGGTTACGGTGGGGACTCGGAGTAGAGCGATGCAACACAAAGACCAGACAAGTCTGTATAATATTCCTAATGCGGGTATGCTTCCATTGCATCAGTGCTAAGTTCTCGCAGCTATCTTCCTGTACAATATTCTAGACTGCGAAGATGAAGACCCACTCTTTCAAGACATGTTTTTTTTAATGTAGTCTATCGCGAAGCCATGCTGCCAAAGGCCGTGATACCTGCTGGTTTCTTAAGGCGCGAATGTCAGTCACCTACCAGTCAGTCATCCAGTCACCAAAGTCACACATCAAAGACCGCGAAGTTTTAAACCAGACTCGCTAACATTCATCTATATACAGACCCAGACGAAACCCCCACGAAAAAAGAGAAAAGAGCTGCTCCCATCCAAAAAACCGTCAAGGAACAACCCCCTCCCCTTCCGCAGACAATCCGTCTCCCATTCCATCCATCTAATTACAGTTTATATAACCAAACAACTAAAAAGGAAAACAGCTCAAGTAAATGAGTGTATGGTAGGTCAGTTATGTACAGAACTAAAGGAGTGGCACCAAGGATCCATCATAAAAGAATGGGATCTTGAAAAGCCGAGCTCACTTTATTCATACCCGTATGTACTTTAAGAATCTCTTTCTCTCTCTCTTGTTCTTGTACCCAAAGTGGAATTGCCCAGCAAAACCGCAAAGTTGTTCTTCGTCTCTTATTATATTATATCCAACTCTTCATTTGTCGTGCTATCCGAGGTTGCTGCTGTCGTCGTTGTATGATTCCGAGGGGCCATTGTAGAGAAAGCTTGGTGGATGGCGAGAAGCTTACTCGGGCTTTCCGAGGATACCGCGGGCCATGTGGCGCTTGCGGAGGTTGTACTCGACCGCGCGCTTCTTGGCGGCAGTGCTCTGGGTGAAGGCTGCGGAGCCACCGAAGGGACCGGCAAGAGCAGCGTTCTGCATGCGGACGATGCAGACGTTGGTGGCGCCACCGGCGGTACCGGAGCAGGTCATGCCAGCGGGCATCTGGACCTTGACGGGGAAGTCCTTGACGGCGGCGGCGGAGAGACCTCCAATACCGATACCGGGGACGTTCTGCATGACGGTTGCGTCCTGGAAGGCGGCGGGGTCGGTGCCAGCGGAGGTGGCATCGATCTGGGCGGTCAGGGGACCGGCACCGTCCTGGTTGACCTGGTGGAAGGTCATGGTGATGGTGCCGTCGTCGGCAGTGGTGGGCAGACCAGATGTGGCTCCGGTACCTGCGGCTTTGGCGACACCACCCTCAGTTCCTGTGGACTTGGTGCCAGCAGAAGCAGCACCGGCACCGCCAGCGCCAGCGCCACCACCGGTAAGAGCATCGAGGAAGCCACGCTTGGCACCAGCTGCGGCACCGGCACCGGCACCGGCACCAGCACCTCCCATGAACATGGAGATAGCGGCACCAGCGTCAACGGCACCGCCACCCTGAGTGCGTCCAAGAGCAGAGGCCTTGCCACCCATCTCGCGGGTGCGGATGATGGAAGTATCAGCCTCGGAACCGCAGAGGGGAGAAGCGCAGTTGCGAGGAGTACCGTCCTGGACGGAAAGACCAGGCATGGTTACACCATTGGCACCCTGGATCTCAGAAACGACACCGTGGGCCTGGACGGAGGCGGCAATAGCAGCAATGGCAGCGAGAGAGTAACGCATCTTGATGGACATGAAGTTGGTTGATAAAAAGGGTTAAAAAGAGTTGAAGATAGTAGAGAGTATTGAGTGAGAAAGATGTAATGAGTAGTGAATTAAGCAAGCGACCGGCGCAAGAAAGTAATTAGAAGGATGGAAGGAAGGGAAGAAAGCGAGTCTGGTTGGTTTGAATGTTGAGTGATGGTGATATCGACCTTAGGAGGACGAGCAGCGAGGTTTATATACAGCTTTCTCGCGGTGGCTTGTCAGCGTTCCAAAGCTTAGCATAGACACAAGCATTCAGCGGTCTGCGTCTCCGATCCACCAAGGCAAGATGGCGCCCGCGACCCCTTACTGCCATGGCCAAACACGATGATGGTCGTCGAGGGAGGCTGTGATACCGAGAGCACAGACCCTGACCGGAGAGCTGAGACGATGCTGGTCGAACGATGGTCATGGCTACTCCACTAAGGCCAATTCCGCTAGGATATCCACTGCGGGACGATCATCTCCAGAAGCTTGGTTTGGGATCTTCCCAAGGCTGCTTCGGAACAATGATGTCGCGTTGTGGGAGCGCGCATTGATGTTTGGCATCTGAGGAAGCATGTCTGCAGATGTGTATCAGCAGCGAGGTTTCGATTCAGCCTCGGCGATCGAAACAGCATCGAGGGAACATCGTTTCGCTCTTGCATACTCGCTTTCGCATTCTTGTGATATCATCGGGATTACGCAGACATTTGCAGGTCGTGGTCATACACAAAAGTAAGCAACGACATAGTATCCCTGGCCGTTATCGGCAGCTATCCACCGCTTGTCGTTCATGAACGGTTAGCCAGCAATCCGGCCGAGGTGAAAAGGCGATGGTTGTTTCAGTAGCGGTTTTGAAACTCTAAAGTTTGGTATCGTTCGAGGGTTAGCGCGTTGCTTCTTGCCTCAGCTGCAGTCCCGGATATTCCCGAAACCTTCGAGCCGCCTCAAGCACGACCATGACTTGACTTCGACACTTCCAGGTGACTCCACTTGAGCACTGTAATAGCGAAGAAGGTTGAAAATGACAGCTTCGAAAACGCGGAGCGGTGAGATTGTCGAACAACATGCAGGTTCTAGACGCTGATCTTCATGCTATCGGCTTCCAGTGTTTCGCTATGCATGTCGGTCACAGCAAGGCTTGCCACATCTGGACCGTACGGAGCAGTGATCGCAGTAGCTGCATCGTGAGGCAAACGTTGCAGTCGCAGAAACGGACCGGCCAACATCGAAACTTTGGTATCAAAGACACTGGCCGTCTACAAAGGAAAGACCTGAATCAGCGTATCAATGAACCCTGCTTCTCTCTAATGATCAGTCCTAGCGACCTCTAACATCCACAGCCTCTTTGTACCCGACCTGACTGCCTGGCCTTCTTCGACTTCTTCTTGGTAAGCTTCTAGTTAACCCCAAACTGTCCTTGTGTCCAAGCCTTGAAGTCCCTGACCTCTTTTATCCATATGTATCGAATACATATTTCCTGAAGCTCATAGAAGAGCGCCCCCGCTTCAACGAAGCCTTTGGTAATGGAGCTTTTGATGAACAACAGCAGTATCATGACAGCGCGACGTTGCGCATCCTTTCCGTATTCAACGATCGGGGTACCGTTGCCAACACCGTTGGTGGTTCCATTGGTGGTTCCGTTGGCAGTACCATTGGCAGTTCCATTGGTCGCGCCATTGGTCGTTGTCTCCTCCTGCGACGTCGGAGGGGGCGCCTCCATCTTCTCGATAAGCCGCATTGCGTGCTGTATGAAATGGATGGTAACGTCTTGACCATCAATCCCGTTGTCAACGAAGGTGTAGTTGGCGTGTAGTTTGGTGAGAAAGTCTAGGGACGATAGCTCGAGTGGAAGATGCGCGAGTTCTTGCACGGCTTGTTCGGGTTCGAATTTGAGCTTTCGGATTATGGCTTCATCCCATGACTGTGAGCTGTTAACTTCTTGCGTCTGAGTAACGTGCAGTGGCTCCTCGTCTTCCGCTGGTGCTGTGGGCTCTTGAACGGGCTGTGCAGGAGCTCGTACTTTCGGCTCTGGCAACTCGTCCCAAACCTCAGTCTCAACGAGCATGCACATATACGGTTCCAGATCGAAGGTTGCTAGTGGAACACCATCCATCTTAAGGCGGTCCAGTATCAAGTGGGGTGAGGCTTTGGATGATGACGGCTCCCACAGCAGGAGCCCCATGATGTATTTCGCCCTGGTCCTCCGAACTTCCGCAGCAGTGACAGTGTCGTTGCTGGCCGCCTTGTCTTCCTGCCCTTCGGCTGCTTCATTGTTGATCTCCTGGAGGGCCTCTATCCAGTGCGACAAGTAAACCTTGTGCTTCATAGGTGTCTCTTCGGCCAACTTCCACAGTTTGTACTCGCAGTTCAAGATGAGCCTGAGCACTGGCAGAGTCGGCTCAAGTTTGGCCCGTTGGACGTACGCATCGAGCGTGTTTTTGACCCGTATCGACTCGATGAACGAAGTAGGGTCGGTGTTTAGCGAGCGCATAATTTTGTCGAGCTTGCGGATTGCGCCATCGTGGTCAGAGGCTGAGCTGCTAAGCGCGTCGATTTCGGCGTCTGTGAGCGTGGCAGTCATGAAGCTCATACTGGGCGGTATTTATATCGCGCCTTGCGCTTCGAACGATAGGAATGCGGTGAGTGATACGATTTGGAGTGGAGGGAATACATAAGGGTCGAAGTGGGCGCGAGGTGTGACGGTCGTGAGTGCTGGTGCGGAGCGCGTGAACCTTGGAAAGAGCGGCGATGCACGTGCCAAGCATAGCATCGTGCCTCTGGTTCAGCCGCACATCGGACGGGAGAGGGATAACACACCGACCCTGAGTGGTTGTCATTAGATTTATTTGCTAACCCTGAAATACATCGGTAATCATGAGCTGCAGATCGGATTCGCGACCTTGAGCCCTGGCACAACCACCAAAGCCTCGAACGTTCTGTGTCTGTTTGTACTGATTGCTTCTAGCCTGCTTAAGTGATCCAGACTTCGTAACGTCACACATGGCGTTCATGCTTGCGCATTATAGCAATTAAAAAGGGATGTTTGTAGAATGTTTGATTATATTCTCATTACAGCACGCTCGTAGAAACGCGCCAGGATGCTCGCAAGGAAACCTGAGATTGTCCCAGAAAACCAAGACGCCAAAACCTGAAGCTATTCATGACATTACAGACGGAGCCAAGCAAAGACCACCTTCACCCGACCGGAAGCTCCGGCATCCCTAAGCGACGCCATGCGAAGTATATCCTGGCGTCGGAGATATCGGTGAGTGCCGGGTGATGGTCAAGCTCTGACGTTGGCGGAAAAAGAGGAAGATGGGTATCGTGATGTGACGTTGTTCGTCAAGCCGTTATCGCGGCATCGTGAAAGGTGTTTGCGCGCCCCCGCTAAAACTTGAATATGATGTACAGAGCGTGGATGATACCCTGGTGATGTTGTTAGTGACAGGGTCGCGGGTGATGATGTGTGTACCGGAACTCACCGGAATGTAACCAAGAACGGTCAACAGGATGTTGATGAGGAAATCAGCGTTGCATCCGCGCTCAAGGAAGACACCCAGAGGAGGCAGGATGATGGCAAGGAGGATCTTGCAGATGTCGCTGGCGATTGTTAGTGTCTACGTCTTCAAGTAGGGTGATTGCTGTTGGAGCGGACATACCTGGCGGTGAAAGGCATGTTGGAGTGTTGGGTTGTTCTTGCGTGTAAGAGTTGGAAGTGCTTGTAGTAGAGTGCGGATTGATGGTGTGATGATTTGACAAACAGCGGGAGTCTTGCTTAGTATTTATGGCAGGTGACGAGGGCAGCTCATGACCCCAAGAGTGACGTAGCCGGTGAAATTCAGCAAGGATGGCAGGCGCTGCCGCGTACCCGCACGCGCCACACCTTCCGTTGTGGCGTCATAGGTGTCCGAGTGACCCGACAGCAAAACAAGATCGCGCTCAAACTTCCAAGCAGAGTTTCCACGGCGAAATTGCCTGTCAAGCCCTGCGAGTGACGCATGCCGCGTTCTGAGGCTGGGAGAAATTGCGTGCTGCTGCTTGGTCAACCCCGGACTCAGCAGCGGCCGTGATTCCGAGCCTCATTTGCCAAACGCACATGTCTCTAGACGGTGAGATGGTGCTCTTGGCTGGCAAGGTCTGGATCGCCCACCAGCCACAAGAGCTGCGCAAGCTTCATGGGCTTGTGCCGTCGATCCACCTCACGTCACAGCAGCCGCCCGCCATCATGCCGCTAATATGATGTCAAGCCTCACTATGTGGCGTACGCTTCTATTCATAGTTAGTTGTGGCTCAAACCTGGGGGTTAGGTCAAACTACTGGGGCTTTCGTTCCACCTTGGCTGCGCCTATTGAATCCTCAGTGGATTGGCGTCAAGCGACGCGCCCGCAGTTTTCATTGTCGAAGTCTCTAGCAAGGCGTAGCTCAAAGTCTTGCACAGATAGATCGCCGGGCAGCTTGGCATGTGCCTGCGTGGACATGCATCGTGGAACATGCCGGTGTATGGCCGGAATCGATCGGAATTCGTTTGCACATCGGTGGAAAGAGAAGAAGCACAAAACATGGAAGACCTGCTGTCATTTAATCATCGCAAATGGACAATGACTCTCGTTTGAACCGACAACCAAGCTGCCCCGGTGCAATCATTACAGCAACAGTGTGATCCGTTGTAACGTTTGCTGCAAGTCTACCAGATACGTTTCCCGCAGAACACTGCTCAGATTTCTTCATAGGTCTTGATGTTGCGCCGAGAACAGATTCCTCGCTTTGAAGATAGAATCCCGTTCATACTGAGGACGCGTGAACAGCGAACCAAACATACAACATATGCACGAAGACGTGCAACAAAGCACACAGTTCTCCAAGGTAGCATAGTATCATTCATCGGGTATCATCTCAAAATCCGTAATATGTGCCTAGTACCTCCCTCCCAAGCCCATCCTTCATGTCATAACAGTCCGACACTCAAGCCCCCTTCTCAGCCTCAACCTGCTTCTGCAGATCCGCCTCCACACCCCTCTGCCTCGCCTTCCCCTCATCGTGCTGCTTCTGCGCCTCCTCCTTCTGCGCCGCATTGCCCGTCAGCCCCGCAACAGCACCACCCACCGCACCGCCAAGTCTATCACCAATCCCCTTTCCGAGATCGTTGACCTGGCCCGCAGCTTCTTGCTCCTTGCCCTCCTTGTTCTGCTGGATGCCCTGCTGCTTGAGGCCCTCGGCGCCGGTGAGGCCACCGAGCGCTTCCTTCGCGGCACCCATGTTTTGGTTCCATGAGCCTTGTGTACGGTCGGAGTTGTCTTTTGCGACGCCGCCGTCGGGGGTTACGGAGAAGGGGCCGGCTTTCGCGGCGGAGTGGGAGAGGTCGTGTTCGGCGGCGGCGGCATCTTTACGGTTTTCGCCTTGGGCCTGGGGTGGATTAGTTGAGGTCTATGGAGAGAGGAAGGATAGAGACTCACTTTATCGGCAGTGTTGCCTGTGAGAGAGCCGATCGCGCTCTGGACTGCGCCGGTGGCTTTGTCCATGTAGGACTGAGGGGTGGAAGTCGCGTCGTTTGAAGACATGGTTGTGTTATTGAGTCTGTGGTGGGTTGAAGAGATTTTGGTTCGGTGTAATAAAGCTGCAGCTGTAGTTGTAGCTAAATGGTATGTTGGCAGCGAGTTATATATCACCTTGTGTGTATGGAAGTTCAGGTGGAGCATGTGAAGTATGACGTCACGCCCCACGTTGGGCACTCGCGACGCGCGCAACTTCCAGGCTCTGCGCGGGAGATCTGACGAAGGTGGCGCATTGAGAATGCGAGACGTGCGACGCTCGTGGTTCATTTCACAACCTCGTGGGTCTCGATGACATCGCTTTTGGGGATCAACTGATCGTTTTCACCCGTATTATGATGCAATGCAGACATTTGACCGAGCAAACACCGATCATCTCAGTCATCCATGGCGACTGAGATTGCAAAACCTTGAGTCGAGAGTATAGTTGCTAACATGGATATCTATTTGCTCGCACTGCCGTGTCGAGAAGGGTATGTTCGTTTCAAATCCAAACGCCAGAGAAAATGCTTTTGAGGTAATCCAGGTCTCATCCATCACCAATGACAGATACCTCCCTCACTATCATCGACACTCCAGGTTCCCGCAAGACCGACAATCTCAACCTGCCCGTTGAAGGCTTCCGATATCTTGCCTAGCCGGGCAACGCCATCATCGACGCCAAAGGACGCTACAATCTCTGCAGGCCCGTTGTTGAGCAATCGCTTTGCCCAGGCATCGATTGCAGGCTCGCCAGTCTCGTCGCGTGCTTGTTTCAGGAAAGGAATCAAAGCTGTGCCTCCTGTGCCACGAAGTTTCTTGCTTCCCGTGCGAGCCATAGTGTTAGCCAAGTTGACACGTTGTGTGTTTGCTGGCTTGGGTGACAGTGATCGGGCGGTCGACTGTGTCTCGCGCGATTTGATGATAATGTACCGCGATACAAGCTGGATATGCTTATCGCGCAGACTCCGCAGCATGGCTAGGCATGCATCGTAGGATGTCGTCAAAGCCCGATCTCTGCGATTCGACGTGACGTACTCTCGAAGGTTTGCGACGCTCTCCATATGCTCTAGAAACCTGCGATGCGGTCCTGGCATGTAGTTGCGCATATCCTGGATAAAGCCATGCGAGGGTCCCGATGGAACAGGCTTCCCTGTGTCACCCCTCTTCTCGCCTGTGGGTCTGTGTTCCACTCCTAGGACAATGTCGAAGAACTGGATAGTGGAGCTCTGCGCGTTGCTGCCGCCGCTGAACTGTACATATGGTTGCTGGCCGGTACCATCATCAAACATGACACCATTTGGAAGACCAGCGTCGGCCATGTTCTTGCTCCCAGCTAGGAAGGGTCGAATGCGATGGTAGAAGACATGTGGATCGCAGCTCTCGTACATGCGCTCCAACAGGGCGCCTAGCTCATCGAGTCTCCCGGCAAATTTCTGAAGGCAGTCCACGACTGTCTTGCTATCGTTGTCCCTAGCAGCTTCAATAGCACGAATCATCATCGGAATGACTGGTCCAGCTCTGGCTTCGATCGCTACAGACACTAGGTAGAACCAAGATTCGTCCATCGAGCCAGTGAAGGTCATTTGCGTCGCGAGGTTGTCCAAGGTGTCTGCAGGTTCCCAGTCGAATAGTGGTCGCCAGTTCCACAGGCAGACGGCTGCAAAGGTTGCGACTGGTGGGAGCTCCAAGTGTTTACATGTCTCCATGAACGGTATCGAGATGGATGGTGGCACAATCTGAACCGGGTCGTTAGCTATGCATCGCTTTGGAATATGTGGATTTTCAAGGCTTACATCAGATGGTCTGTCACCGCCCCAGATGTATGCATGGGCGATGAACCCCAAGATGGAGTAGGCTCTCCGCCATTCAGCCTCTGTGAGGAGAAATTGGGTTCCCAGCACTGGTAATGTGTCGACTATCCCACGTAGTCGCTTGGCAAGGATCAAGCTTTGGAAGTTGCGCACGATGGTCTCCCATGGTTGGTAGTAGCGATCCGGCAGGACATCGAGCGGTATCTCATCGGGCAAGAAGCCGTTCTGAGGTGAGATACCGTAATCGGCCAACTGAGGCAGAGTCGGAAGCATTGCGATGGTAGGCGGAAAAGGAATTTGGGTTTGTTCAACTGTTAGAGGGATGGAGGTGTTCTGTTGTGCTCGGTGGTCGTGGGAAGCAGTCGAGTAGGTGTCGCGTGACGGAATCGGAGTCGTGGGCAAGTACAACTTGACCTTCGGCCGTGGAAGCAGTCGCCACCAACAATTACCCCTAGGGTGATCGATCAAGGGATTCCCAAATCTTTTAAGAAACGACGAGCGGAGGGTGGGGTAGAGATGAACTAAATCCGCGGTACTTGTGTGTGGGCGAACGGAATCTAGGCGTGTCTGGTAAGTTGTCTCGGAGGTGGAACCCAGGCATCAAACGAGTTGGTTCCGAGTTTGGGGGAGCCCGGTGCTAGAGGGGTCTTTGCGGAGACGCGGACGGCAGGCTAAAAGACGATGCTGAAGAGCTGACTCAATTAAGCAACTGCAACACGAACAGTAGTAGAATGGTCGGGGAAGTGGCGTGAGAGAACAATGAGCATTATATTTGCCTTCCGGCCGCGGCTGCGAACCTTGGTGGATTATGTCAAAGAAGCAGGCCGAAACGCGCAGTGCTCAGTAATTGCCTAAGAGAAATCTGCGAGCCGAGTGCTCCGCGCAATCGGTTTCGTGGGCGTCACTTGGGTCACATTAGCAATCAATTCACTCATGGATTCCATGATTCTACTATAGCGTAGGTAGCGCGGCTGGCCGACGGGCTACTAAGTGCCTCCACACTAGCGTAGCTGCCCTGCATGAAACGGCTGGCTGCCGAAGTCGGGCAATCGGCCGTTGGGGAGCAACACGGGTTAAACCCGCAAATAGAGGCCGGTGCCATAGAATGTGAATGCTGAATGATGGTTTTTGCCTCTTGTGATGAGATCACGACGCGACAACCGAATCTTCGAAGACGGAATCGTACAGCCAATCCAGCCTCACGCACCGTCGCCAACCCCGCAAAATTCCCGTTCCTGTACGCCGACGCTACTGCAGTGGCATCAAGCTAAGAGTGCAGATCAGGAACCGCATGTTGGCTGTGGAGTTGCTTGTACATACATACAATGAAGTTGTCCGGATTGCGACGATTAGTGTTGCTGTGTAGGCAAGTTTATCGGTGTGGAATGCGACGGTGGTGGTAGTTTAGATGTGAACACACCAACGCTGCAACATCGATGAAGGAAGCTGAAAAGAGCAGCAGCGGGGTGGATGATGAACACCACATATGTACCCGTGTCTTTCCGATATTCTACGACTACTGGCCCTCTCTCCAAGGCATCCTTTCAACACCCCTCACCCACCTCCGTCTCCTCCACTCGCCCTTGCGACTCGGTGCATGGCTCTCCCACGCCCGGCGCAAAACCTCCTTTTCTTCATCTGCAATATCCCTGCTGCTTCCCTTTGACCCGCTCCGTTTCTTGAGTTTCGCCTTTGCGGCACTGGCCTTCTCTCCTTCGCTCTCAAGGACTTCGTAGTGCAGATCTGTCACCCATCGTTCACCCTCGACCTCAACCTCTACGCCTGTGACACAGCGATCCTCAACCCACTCACGAGACAGCAGATCAAGTGTCCATTTCTTGTCGCTCCAGCGCCAGCCTCGGGGTGGGAGTACATCTTCGAAGAACGGGGTGCCGCGAGGTCTGTCACCGCTGATTCTAGAAGGCGACAAGGGGGAGTAGGGTGATGGAGAGAACATGAAGCCTTCGTACTCGCCATGTTCGTCATGTAGGGCGCGGTGTTGGAGTTCAAATATCTCTACCTCCCGTGTCTCTTGAGACGTCTCCAGTTCGATGTCTGCGCGCGAGATGGTCAGGAGGAACGATCGACTTTCATGCTCTGCGTCCGAGATGAACTTTTCGGTCTCGGGCATTGTAAGGAGGTCTTGGACATTGGGATGTCCCAAGGCTGTCAAGGTGTACCCAAGGACGAGGAATATTGCGCGCCACGGTAGTAGGTGCGCCGATATGAAGAGCAACACCGACACAACGAGCAAGATGAGGTAGAGCATTGATGAGAGGTTCTCGTTCTGGAAGTTGGTAAGCGGCGTAATGAAGCTCAGGACAGCATCGTGGCCGCGGCTAAAGTCCTCCATGCAGTTTTGCAGATCGCGCATGTTGCGGAAGAAGTCCTTGCTGAACTCAGGCGCAGGCTTGATTGTCTTCGCATCGGCCAACGGTGGTCCTCCCAAGCTTCCCCTCCATAGATCGCCGTCGATATCTACCGTATTCGTCATAGGCTCCGGATGACGGGTAAGAAATGCAGGAACCATTACGAAGAACATGCCACATGCCAACGGGAGTACAGGTGCAAGATACGGATTGACGCATACGAAGGTCCAGACGAAGAGAAATGAGAGGGTTTGCGTAGGCTGAGCCCAGGTGAACAGCCGAATGAGGCGATTTTGAGCAACGAAAGCAACGCCGATGCGCGAGTTGAAGCGACGGAAGTTGGACGACATGGTGGGGATGCTGAAGTTAGGTCGAGCAACATAGCTTCGAGAGCGCCGGTCCTTGACTTGTGGTGTGTTCCCGCTTGGTGTCGAGGCTGAATCCGGAGGCGAGCCGTCTGAGAGGTCTTCCGAGGGTAGGACTTGTGCCAGTAGCCTATATAAATTAGCTCAATACATCTTTTATTGCACACTCCTCTTGTAGTCGAGGGTTGCTCGTGATGTTCAGCTTGTACAGCAACATCTGGGTTCGGATAACTTACATGTTCATCATCTTGTCTCCCACCCTACTACTCGACTCGCGACTTATGTTATCACCCAGCGACTCCAGTTTGTCTTTAAGCCTGCTAGCCGACAGACGGCGGGAGTGAGGCCTCTCCGTGGTGGGCGTGCCATCATTCGATGCATGTTGTACTTGGACTACCGGAATGGGCGTGCCGCGGTTCACCAGCGACTCGGAGTTGTCTGAACCCATGGCGGGACCTGCAGTGTGATTGTCTTGTTTTTCGTCGGGCAGGCAACCAGATTAAGGTGAATCCAGGCCGAAGTGGCGTGTTGGTCTTAGAGTGTGCTTAGGGAAGTCACACTTGTGTTGCGTGGTGTTGGAGGTAGGTGTGTCACATGTGGCTGAGTCGCGAGTGCCTAATCCGTGTAGACGTCGAGCGACTGCCTAGACAACATCCAGAAGGTAACCTGTCCCTGCTCTTTCGGTTCCGTTATTTCAAAAGCGCATCCTCAGTTTGGCGTGGAGGGTCCGAAAGCAGGTGTTGGTGCAGCAAACGGATGACGCACGCGCATGTGAACTCGTGGCGTCGAGCTTGCGCCGTGGTACGTTGTTCGTTCCGGCGTTTCCCCACATGTGGCCGTGCACGTGCGCGATTGGGATGGTCAGGGACAAACAACCTTTGGGACTTGGAGGACCAAGAAGCTCTTGGAGATCGCTGTTACATTGTGAAGTCTCCGTTACCATTTAGTGGTGAGATGAAGAATCAAGAGTGCGGAGCGCTGCGGAGTTCCCGCTGTCATGTTTCGGGGCCGTAACCTCCCCTACATAGATAGCTTCCAGAGCATGCACGATTGAGGGTTCAGCATGCACATGCTGAAAGCCGTGCCATGTGCAGGCGGGCTAGGGTAGCTTGGGTGGTGCAATCATGGTTGGCAGGTGATGGTCGTACTGCCTGGTGTACAGCTACTCTGGACAGGAGCGTGGCAGCAGCGCTGAGATGACAGCGAGACAGTAGGGCCGTTGGGCGATGCGTCCGTTTCCTGGGAGAGGAGAGTTGTTTTGATAATACCCTATTCGCCGCAAGAGGCAGATATGGACAGGGGCCGTGGGTCCTTGTCAACTAGACAACCCTAGTGCCTTGGTGGCTTTTGCGGGCGACCCTCATTGTGACTTTGACGAACGTCGACTATCGTGCACCTCCCCTTTGCCGCAACCCAGCGCCGTGCTTTTTGCGCAGCCCATTGCCTGAGCCTGAATCCTTCCGATAGCCGTTCGCTCGACTCATTACCGACCGCCGATCGCTTTCACCGCTGTAGCCGGGCCCATTCGACATGTCGGCATAGTCTCCCTCGGTGCCCAAGCTCGACGCTTGGAGACCATCCCGGCTTTTTGAAAGAGGGAGACTTTTTGAAGCATCCCGTGACAGCAGAGCGTCCATTGCCGGCGTCGTAGTCACGAGCTGTGGAGCTGGCCATGGCGACGCAGCCGCGAACTGCAACTCGGACCATGGAGACGACCAACGTGCCCGAACGGTCAGGGTCCAACATGTCGGAGGACTCTAGCGGCTCCTCAGGTACGAAAAAGCATTAGGGTGGCTGTCGCATTACGCGACGAGGTGTCATAGCTAACCCGCGCTGCAGAAGACCGCGTACGCAAGTTCCAAAAGACGGGCGACCAGGGCAGCCGCCTGCGCAAGACGAGTGCATCCAATGCCATAAGCGCAGCCCGCCCGCTCCCTTCCATCAACAACAACGCCGCAGGACGGGGCAGGGCCAAGGTGCCGTTGGGCCCCCGCGAGCGGCCCCAGGACTTCACCAAGCAGAGGTACGACGCCGCAGCTATGGCGACGACAACACTGACGCGTGATGCAGCAGAATGGCAAGCGGCGCCAGCGTCGCTTCCCTCGAGACGCGCTCCTTCCTGCCCACGCCCGCGAATGAGACGGCGGCCACGCGTTCCGTCCCCTCGAACCCACGATTCAGCTTCACCAAGCAGCCGCAGCCCGGGCCTGCAAAGGAGGAGCCGACTGAGAGCACCGGCTCGTACGACTTCCTGCCTGCCGTCAACTTCGACGACTTCGCCAACAGCCTCGCGTATGAGCCCGCCCTGAGCGACTTCCCTGCGCCTGGCACGTTCAAGGCCAACGTGCCTGCCAACACGACCACGCCCAGTAACAACAACATGCCGTCATTCACGGGAACGCCCACCGACAAGCCCCCCACACGCAGCAGCGACTTCGTTCGCCGCTTCAGCCAGTCCACCGCGAGGAAGCCAAGTGGCGCCTCTACCGCATCGGGCTCTGACACGAACATGCCAGCGCCGCAGAGCAACATGGCCATTCGTTCACGCCGTCAAAGTCAATTTCCCGCCCAAGCACCCCCAAATCCAGCTGCCCGAGCACCGCGGAAGAGCGTTGGCCCTGGAATGCTGCCTTCAAGTAGCTTCGAGCGCCAGGAAATGGACAGACTCGCCAACGACAACACAATGCCCCAGCTCGGCCGTGCGCCGTCACTGAACAAGGGAAACAGGCGAGAGACACTGTCTGCAAACATCAACACAGCTCCTACCACTGGAGTACCCAGGCTCCCAACTGCCGCACGCAACGCCAAAGCAAAGTCCTTACAACCGCCTTCGAGACAGCAACCGGGCCACCTGACTGTCTCATCCATGACCCCCGATCCAAGTTCAATGCCTTCCCCTGGCAGGTCTCCCGCTGCGCAAAGATCGTACACACCTTCGTCCTCCTCGAGCAAACGGCAGTCGACGGCTCCTCACATCTCTGGGCTTGGCGCGCGAACCATCAGCCCCACAGACGCTCGGCGGCTCAGAAGACTGTCCATGAACCCAAATCATCCGCCAGGCGGCCCAGTGGGTCCTCCCACTCCCCAGGGCGATCAGACATTCGACGAGCGAGCCTTCAGCCAGTCCCCAGCCTTGGCTGTGGGAGGCAGCATGACACCATCTTCGGCGCGCGCGACGCCCGAGCAGAAGCGCAAGTCCTATGCTTCTGGTATATCGCTCTCGTCGAACTCGAGCTTGAACTCGTTGAAGGTTGGTCCTTCATCAATACCCTTGCGCACCAATACCGCTCCGACAAGCTCTCGTCTGCCTGCGCCAAAGCCACGAAATGTTCAAAGCTCAGCTGGTGGGGAGCAAGAAGAGGTGCCCCCTGTACCTGCCATACCAAAAGCGTTTGAATCTCCCAAGGACCCCGAGCGCAGCAGCTTTGCATTCACAACACCAAATTCAAAGATGAGCGCGCCTCCTCAAGCACCTCAAGAACCAGTGTCAACACCCGATGCGCAACGAGCTGAGCCTCGGCAGAACGAGACCCTGGAAGGCGGTCTTATGAACAGGAGCACAGGGTCCATCAGACATCGACGGGGACTAACTGTTGGAGCTGGTACCGAAGGTGAGAGAACGCCCACGGTACAGCAGTCCAGCAAGAAGAACCTACAGCCAATCAGACTGCCGCCGCTGAATCTGCTGCCGCTCGGCACACCATTCAACAATCGGATATCGTCTTTCCCTGCACCCTCTGGTGAAGTGGACGAGCGTAATGTAACGCCACCACCTAAACGTGCTGCCAACAAAACGCCTAGTACGCCCATGACAGCCTCCAAGGCGAACTTCTTCGCAAGGAACAACCATCACGACGAATACCATAAACACTTGCGTAGCAGTAGCTCGGCCTTTAACCTGCGTGCTGCAGACTCCTCGCTTGATACCCACCCGAACATTGGTTCGATTCCCGTTCCGACCTTGAACCCAACACGTCAAGCCACCACGCCTTTCTCATCGAATTCGTTGCCAAAGGGTAGCGGGGAGTTCGCCCGCTTGCAGCCACGACCTAGCGGCGAATACAAATCCTCTGCCAGGGATGTGGAGATGCAGAGTATGGTTGCTGGCCCGCGGCCATTACAGAAGAAGAACACGTCAGATTCAATACAGACGTCCACGTCAACCGAACCTGAAACGCCTTCTTCTGGCTCATCTTTGCGGCGAAAGCTCAGCCTCAGTGGCTGGAGAAGAGCTTCATCTAAAGCTGCAACACATCAATCGCAAAATCTGCAGGTCCGAAAACCGGGCCCTCAGGGTGGTGAACCAAGACAGCAACCCCAGCCTCCCAAGCACAGCGAAATGCCTCCACCGCGGCTACCTGCGTCTGCTACTTGGAGCGGTGCTATTGGCACAAGCCCAAGTCCCGCCAAGAGTGGGAGTCGACCATCCCTTGATTTCGGGCGCCGCAAACCCTCTGCAACAGCAGTTGCAAGCGATACAGAGGTTGAGAAATTAAGTGCTCGTAAGCCCGTAGGGAATGCTGGAACACGTGCGGTATCGGGCCACACAGACCAGGCTAATAGCCAGGCGACACAGAAGTCAACGTCGATCTTGACACCGATGCAGCGAATGCTAGGTACGAAGAGCTCATCGAACATGCTCAAAGCTCGTAATCTCGATTCAAACCTCGATAGAGATGACATGTTGGCCGACGAAGAAATGAAGAAGCTTGCTTCGAAGCGGAAAGACTTTGAGCATGCGGCGCGCGACGTCGACGAGCTCCGTAAGCGCGCCACAGCCAAGGAGCGTGTCAGTCCAAGTGATGCTGTGCGCATGGCCAATTTGAACATATTCGAAAGAGGCGAGATCATCGATTACAAGGAGGTCTACTTCTGTGGAACAAAGAACGCCAAGAAGCACGTTGGTGATCTGAATGCGCAGACCGCAAACTTTGGCTATGACGACGAACGTGGCGATTACAACATCGTCTTGGGGGACCATCTCGCATACAGATACGAAGTTGTTGATGTTCTTGGCAAGGGCAGCTTCGGACAGGTCGTGCGTTGTGTAGACCACAAGACGGGAGGGCTCGAAGCGATCAAGATCATTCGTAACAAGAAACGGTTCCATCAGCAAGCTCTGGTCGAAGTCAACATTCTCCAGAAGCTACGCGAATGGGTAAGAGAGATACATTCAGTATACAGAGTAAGCTTGCTAACGATATCTAGGACCCCGATAACAAGCACAGCATGATCAACTTCACCCAGAGCTTCTACTTCCGTGGCCATCTTTGCATCTCGACCGAGCTTCTTGGCATGAATCTGTACGAGTTCATCAAGGCACACGAGTTCAAGGGCTTCTCCCTACGCCTAATCCGCCGATTCTGCAAACAGATGCTGGCTTCATTGACCCTCTTGAAGACACAGAAAGTCATCCATTGCGATCTGAAGCCAGAGAACATTCTACTTGCGCACCCGCTACACTCGGAGATCAAGGTTATCGATTTCGGATCCAGTTGCTTCGAAACCGAGAAGGTCTACACGTACATTCAGTCGCGATTCTACCGATCACCGGAGGTCATCCTTGGTATGAGCTACGGATTGCCGATAGATATGTGGAGTTTGGGTTGCATCCTTGCCGAGCTGCTCACTGGTTACCCCATATTCCCTGGAGAGAACGAACAGGAGCAGCTTGCTTGCATCATGGAGATATTCGGACCTCCTGAGAAGCACCTCATCGAGAAGAGCAGCAGGAAGAAGTTGTTCTTTGACTCCCTTGGCAAGCCCAGAGTCACTGTTTCCTCAAAGGGCCGCAGGCGACGACCCAGTTCGAAGACACTGCAACAAGCCCTGAAGTGTGACGATGAGGCCTTCCTTGACTTCATCACGCGCTGCCTGCGTTGGGATCCCGAACGTCGAATGAAGCCTGATGAAGCGATGCAGCATGAGTTCATCACTGGCGTACGCAAAACCAATCAACAACGACGACCCTTCAACGGCCCGTCCGGTACGTCTTCACCTGCGAAGCGAATGCCGCCCCCACAGTCGGCACAGCCACGCGTCCGACCTCTTCCCGAACCTCCCGTGTCTAGCTTCAGAAACGGGACCGCAGCCAGCGGACAACGTCAGGTGTCGAACAGCAACTCACCTGTGAAAACTTCTGCTCCCGCGAGACGCCACTCCACTGTGCAAGGACTTGCACCTGGAACAGCAGGTACTAAGCGTGCAGCAAACGGAGCGCCACTTAATGGCGCAGGTGGAAGTGGACTGCCGCGCGCAGCACAGCGCAGTGTGTCGGGCAAACCAGACCTCGCCTCGGCGGCGGCTATTGCCAGTCTCGTAAGTCCAGAGCATTGCGGCCAGCTTGATGTCGATGAGTCGCTAACAACGCTTCAGAAAACGCACACATAACCTCACGAAACCGAGAGATATTCTCAATATAGATTAACGATTACTGGGCATCTCATGAGGTTTCTACTATCTAATATGGGGTCTACCCCGCTGGCGGCTTCGGGGTTGGGGCTGATCCGGACTTTTGTGCAGATGTGGTTGCGAATGTTTATGTTTTCCCATTCAGCGACGTTATACCCCCGAAAAAGTCTCTCTTTGGAGCATATTTTCAACAAGGTGTATTGATTGGTTTATTGGATAGGAGGGAGGATATTGGATCTTGATATGAACAGCATTCTAGGGCGTTGTAGCAAGATAGACATCTTCTAGATATCGTAATGTGAGGGGTGCTGGGTCGTATGGAGTCGAGTATAAGCATTGCCCATTTGCTTGAATGCATCGGTGATGGCGAGCTGCAGCCTTGTGTGATGTCAGTGCGTTATCGATAAGGGCGGTCGCGAATTTGACAATGTTGGCTTTCGCACTGCAACCATCAGCACTCGACTACCCTTCTTTGATACCCCCGTTCTTCCTTCTTTACATTCCTTAGACATGCCTCGCGACCCGCTAATCGGCCTTGTCGGCAAGCCTTCGTCCGGCAAGTCGACTACACTGAACAGGTGCGCAATGCCCCTCCACCCCTCTTTCGCGGATCTTTCTAAGATGGATTTCATGGCAGCTTGACAGATGCTACCTCCAAAGTCGGTCCGTACATGTTTGAATACGCTGGGAGCTATGTAGGCTGATTAAGAGTAGGAAACTTCCCGTAAGTCATCCCTCCCAGATCCATGGATTGCGATAGCGCAGCGCACACCGCGCTCGATTCTCCGTATCGTCAGCTCCTAATGCTACAACCAGATTCACCACCATCGACCCCCAGCGCGCCATCGGCTACCTCCAAATCGAATGCCCCTGCGCGCGCCTCGGTCTCGCTGATCGCTGCAAACCCAACTACGGCGGCTGTGTCGAAGGACGGCGGTCGGTCCCTATAGAACTGCTCGATGTCGCCGGGCTCGTACCAGGCGCACACATGGGAAAAGGCCTCGGAAACAGGTTCTTAGACGACTTGCGACATGCAGATGCGCTTGTACACGTGGTGGACGTGAGTGGGACGACCGACGCCGAGGGCAAGGCGACAAGAGGCTACGACCCAAGTCAAGACATTGTCTGGCTGAGGAGCGAGATTGTGCGATGGATACAAGGCAACCTGATGGAGAAATGGGGCAGTATCAAGAGGAGGCATGTCGCCATCAAAGCCACGGCAGTCGAGACACTACAGAACCAGTTCTCAGGTTACGGATCCACGTCCAGCGTCGTTGCGCGCTGTCTCGATCGCCTTGCCCTCAAGGAACCACTACAAGACTGGTCGAACGAGACCATCGAACGAGTCGTAAACGCCTTCACCGACGAGAAGTTTCCTACCGTTATCGCACTCAACAAGATCGATCACCCCGACGCGGACAAGAACATTGCGAAAATTGCGAAACAGGTAGATGCCAAGAGCATAGTGCTTTGCAGCGCGATATCTGAAGTCTTTCTGCGGAAACTAGCGAAACAGGGCTTCATCAAATACACAGAGGGCAGCGAGTTTGTCGATACAAGAGAAGACCTGATTGAGCAGGGTGACCCCGACGGAGGCGGACTGAAGGAGTTGGACGAGAAGCTCACAACACGAATCGAGAATCTCAAGGACATGGTCCTTTACCGCTTTGGCAGCACAGGTGTCGTGCAGGTCCTCTCGCGAGCGGCAGAACTGCTCGGTCTGGTTCCAGTCTTCCCGGTCCGCAACATTCACGCGTATACCAGTGGAAGTGCGAGCTCGACCGCTGTTTTTAGAGATTGCGTGCTTGTTAAGAAGGGTAGCACAGTCGGTGATGTGTATAGGAAGGTTATGGGTGACGCGCCGATGGCGTATGTTGAGACGGAGGGTGGGAGGAGAGTGGCGGAAGATGATGTTGTTGCTGTGGGAAAGAATGATGTGAGTATATGATGAGCATGCGAGCAGACATGTCGCTAACAAGGTGCAGATATTGAGCTTCAAGGTAGGAAGGGCATAGTTGAGTTTGGTCAAGATCTAGTTGGGATTACATTCCTGATGCGCAGTCTCCGGCGATCGATGAACTTGAGCGGTATAACTTGCTTTGGAGCTGATAAATCTTACTGCGCCTGCATTGATGAAATTGTGACTCTTCGTGCTGCTCTACAACTCCAGAGAGCTGGTGTCTATCATCTCCTTACTATGGGCGCGTAGCTAAGTGCAACTCGCAAGTCTCTTCGTACCGTGATTCAGGAGGCAGCATCTTAACAAAGACAGTTGCGCGTCGCGTTGTGTTGATGATGGTCTCCACTCTTAGTGCTGCCCCCTCTTACACTTTGGCGTCCGCACACCCAAAAAATAATGCCCCAAACATCGTCCATTCCTTCAAGCGCACAACACCTCAAGGGTACTACCATCCAGCAAAAAGTAATCCTCCTCCGGGAAGGCTCGAACTTCCAACCTCCTGATAACTAGCTACTGGTGTAGTAACAGTCAGACGCGCTAGCCAATTGCGCCACAGAGGATTATCGAAATGCGCTGTTGCACTTCTTTGATGAAGGATTCTGAAAATTGCATCGTACTAATTGCCTGACAAACCTCACTTTTTCGCTTCTCGGGAGACTTGGAGCGAGCAAACATCGGCAGCATCGGGGATATGTATGTTATAGTGGGGGATGATGTGGGTCTTGCTCGCTTACCGGAGCGTACGACGGCAGTGATGATGTGATAAGCGTTGTATTGTAATCTAATTGATAGTATTGCTACTGGGTTGCTCTGTTACGATGGTGGAAGTGGGTATAATGTGTTATGAACGAATTGCCGCAGTACCCGTCGCCTGGGATGAGTCCAAAGAAGCACCTGCTCCGCGCGCTATGCAGTAAAACATGTAGTTGAGAAAACCATGATTCCGGGCCAATCCTTGACCATTGCCTCCTCGGTACGTGCCTAGTTGCTCTTCCGGCCTCGCTTCTTCTTCTGCTCTTTTGAAGGTGTCTCGCCCGCTGCGGCTCCTTCGATCTTGAATTCGTCGCTCTCGAGGTCGACAACACCCTGCAGGATACTGTACGTGAAGAAGTCCTTTGTGTAGCATGTTACTCCTTCTTTGATAAGTTTTTGTGCCTCTACGTCGTCTCCATCTTCAGCGAGGACGATGGTATCTCCTGTCTTCTTCAACTTTGTCGCACCAGTCGTCACGCTTTTTGCGCCGGCGGCTTTGCAGACCGCTTCAATGTCGGAGAAAGATGCGTATCTCGTCTTGAGGCTTTTCGTAAAGTGAACAGCGAAGTCGGCGAACGGAGTTTGCGGCTTTTCGAGTATGTCGTCAAGCTTGATATTCCACTCCTCTTCTTGCTTAGGTATGGATGGCTTGAAAGCGGAAACGGCAAGCAGGCGCTTAGCTGATGCAGATTCCAATAGCCATTGGTCTGTGACGATAGGAATGCCGCGCGCGATTGCGTAAAGTACTTTTGTTGTCTTTTGGAGATCACCATCTCGTACGCTTTGATGGATTAGCATGGTGACACAACAGCAAAGACAGTGCAGTACTTACCATAGTACATTGAAGTCATCAGCCAGATTCTCTACAAACGCTCCACCTTGTTTCTTCAGGAACTTGACAGCCGCACTTGCTTTCGTAATGGTGGAGTTGCTGCAGGCTACACGAGAAGCTGGGCCATCATAGTCCTCTCTAACTGTAGTAGTAGATATGGATCGTTGCGAACCCCTCTGCGATCGTGGTGGGGCGGACTGTTCGGGCTTAGCAACGTCGACGTTGCTCAGGCGACTGTCTTCTGTATCGCTATCGCTTGTTTTGGCGCGCTTGCTAGGCCCAGCAAATGCCTCGTTGTCAGACTTGGATGCATATGCCTCCGCCTCATCGGCGAGGGACCGTGTTCGTTTCTTAGCTGATCTCGATGGTATGTGTACTCGCGGTGAAGATGTTCTAGCATTCAGAGGCAGCTGTGGTTGCATCTGATTCTGTGACTCGCCAGTACGGGCGGTCGAGAAAGCCTCTGTTTCCTGAACGTCTGCTTCGTAGGAATCTGCAACATTTCCTGTTCGGGCAGCGGTTGGGGTTTCCTGGATCACCGTAGTCGATCGTTGATTCGAAAGCTGAGGGGTTGCGCGAGGTTGTGACTTTGCTACATTGACAGCGGGATCTTTTGTATCATCGCCCTCGCTCTGGGCTTCTTCAGGTGTCACCGCGATTCTCATAGCGTCAGCAGCCGATGAGTTGACCTGGACCTCTGAGTCTGTCCACTGACAAGTCAGGTAAGATTCCGCATTTGGAACATGGATCTGATCGCCATGACGCAAGAATATTGTTTCTGAGCGTCCGTCGCTCTGTGGTTGCAACTCGTATCTAGCAGCCGATGATAGACTGTTGGCGTGTGCTTGGCCAGGCAAGATGCTTAATGAGGCTGTGATGGCTTCCAGTTTGACCCCACATGGCCCAGAATCTACCATAGTCAGTGGATGTCTCAAGCCTCTTCGGTGGACCTACCGATGCGACCGAGCTCAGGTACGACTGCGGGCACTGCTATAATGCGAACCACGCCAGGATGGACTTTGTTGACGATGTGTACTGTGCCTGTTTCTGGTAGGGCATACTCCGAGGAGCCCGGCGCTCCTGTGGTATGTGACGAGATCAATGTCCACATCCTGGGCCGGTTGACGCGTCGTGGCGGTTGCTTGATCGCGAATGTTGGATTTAACGCGTGGTCACGTTTGCGGAAGGCGCAGCTGGGCTAGCGGTGACGCGCATAATAAGTGGGGCTATCTGCTGATTCGCCACTCACGCTCACGCTTACCTTCCCTTTCTGCCTGCCAGCCGTACGCCGCTACCTCCTCTGGTTACAGCAAGGATATGGATTCGAAGGACGATACCTGTACAACGGTAACTCGTGTACTTAATTTGGTTGCTGTGCATCTCAACTGCCGTTGGTCCCAGTTCTCACGAACACCGCCGCCCAACAGTCTCAAAGCTCAGACAGTCGAAGATGGAGAACAATAGTAAGGAATTCGCGCTATCTCATCACAACCATCGCACACTGCAAACAGCGCATCTCGCAATTATCCAACTCACTATGAGCGACTCTGCGACTCACTGTAAGACAGGAGAAGAGCACCAGCGGCGAGCATTGGTCAAGCGTTTACAGACCGAGGCGAGTATCCGGACGCATGCAGGTGAAGGGACCATCGAACAATAGTAAGGGCTCCAGGTAACTCTAAGACTTCATCTTCGTCCTCGCTTTGGCTAGCTATAGTTGTGAGTGGGGATATCGAAACAATCGCACGCTGCCGCTGCTATTATCCGCTCGGGATCCGAAAGCCATCACTCCCCGTCACTTTCTCGATGACCCTGCATGCCACCAATCTGCAGCACAGAACCAACCTTGCCATCTAGCTATTATATAACTCTGATATAAACGATACAGCTTCGACTCTCGTTGCTGCAGGACTCCTTCATTCCTTCTTCAACCTCTGGTACTTTCTATCTTTCTTCCAAATTGTCACCTCCAGACCCAACTCCGTCAGACTCTGTTCGTCTCTGAACCTACGGCCAAACAGCACTATCTCTATAACCTCCAAAGACTGCTAGCAGTAGGAGCCGTTATGGGACCTGACGACTTCCACGCCGTTGACCTTCCGTCCAACTTCCAGGTTCCGCCCGGCTTCGAGCCATGGACCCAAAACTTCACCCTCATCGTGCCGGTTGTGATGGGCGACGAACCCAAATGGGCAGTCACCACAGTCAACATGGCGGATGTCAACTATTGGAGCGTGAACACCGCCCGCCTTGCTACCAGCAATGGGGTAGGTCTTGGTGTATCGATCATGCTTCTGGTTGTTCTCGTCCTCTTGACCAAGGCTGAGAAGCGGAAGTCCTTCATCTTCTACCTCAACACCGCTTCCCTCTTCACCAACACCATCCGCTGCCTGCTTCTCGCCATGTATCTTAGCAGCACCTGGAACGACCCTTACAGCGATGTTACCCCATATTCACCACCTCTGACCAATGCGGACTGGGCTATCTACGTCTTAATCAACGTTTTCAGTCTTATCGTCGCTATCCTAGTCTACGCTTCACTCAGTCTCCAAGTCTGGATCGTATGCGTCACTACACCACCTCTACATCGCACCATCATCATGGGTGCAACCACCACAGTGGCCTGCGCTGCTTTTGGAGTCAAGTTCGCTTTCGTCTACCTGAATACCAAATACGCATTGGACAATGTGTCACCCGATTCTCTGGCAGCACTGGACGGGATGACCTACATCATGCAAACTATATCCATCTGGTTATTCAGTTGCGTGTTCACCTGGAAATTGGGACATGCCATCCTTCAGAGGCGCCGTCTCAACATGCCTAGATTTGGACCGATGCAGATCGTCTTCATCATGGGCTGTCAGACAATGTCAATACCAGGTTCGTCTCTCTTTGCCACGCTGAACACTGACATTTACTAACGTACGTGTAGCTATTTTCACATCTCTCCAATTTGTTGAGAGCATCCCCCCTGAGATTGTCTCCCACGTTCTCACAATCGTCTGCATCTTCCTTCCCCTCTCGGCTATGTGGGCGGGTGTTGCCCACGATCAAAACGCTGCTCCCAGAGGCCTACGATCCACCAAGAACAAGCTCCATGGCAAGCCTGCAACGTCTACTTTGACGGACAGTTCCACCGCCTGTGGAAATAGTTCTCAGATGAGCTCGTGGTCGGATACCATGAACAAAGATCATATGAGCTCTGCCACTGCTCCCACATACCGTGACCACCGCACGAGCGTCGAGGACAACTGCATCCGGGTAGACCGCAAATTCGGTTTCTCGCACGAAGACGCCGCGGACCGAGTCTGATAGCGCGCAGCTGCATACCTGGCATGTGTCGACTCCTTTGCAGCGCATCGGAGATCATGTCTGATGGAGAATACTGAGGGTGCATGGGGGGTTATTATGGAGCGGCACGAGTAAACGGAGTCGGCGCACATTGCGTCGCGTCTGGTGCTCATGAAATCGGCAACGTACCCGGGGACTGTGCGTATCCCAACATTTGTGACACCGGGGACATGATTGGAGATAATATGGATCGCAGTTGGTGGATCTCCTATGTACGGCTGCCGCGTGTTACCTTATCTGTATCCTTAGCCATTTTTTACTTTCTCCAGCACCTTCTCTTAGCAACTAATACACTCGCTGCAGACCTTCCGCTCGCATTCATTATTGTGATGATAGACTTTGTGTTCGCGCTAGGTCAGGGTGTCATGGTAATTTGGTGCAAGTATCGGCAATGTGTTACGACAGCTATTTAATATCAGTGACGCCATGTCAAGGGCTGCAATGACAAGGACTATCGTCGGACTCCGTGCTTGAACATGAACCAATCGCTGTTAACCCGATGCCGTACCGTAGTCTCGCGATAAGGACGCACATCCCTAGCTACGATTTACGGCTATGGAAGCATCGCTCTCCGAGCGTCGTGCATGTTCCAGTCTATGATGGTACCGGCATTCGTCCTGAGGAAATGCTTTAGGAGTCTGAAGTTACGAGCAGCTTCGTATAGGGCAGCCCATTGGGTCTAGCGCAAAGCCCAAACCGATTCGGCTCATCGGGGGCAGGCACCCCGCTTGGTCTCTCTACGCCAATGATCACCCACGCCGACACGTCGCTCAGCGTCTGTTATGCGACTCATCGATGTCAGGACACTCGAGCTTAGATGGTTCAATGATGACTCTGTCCCAAAATACGCCATCCTTTCTCACACCTGGGGCGGAGATGAAGTCAACTACCAGGAATACGTCTGGATTAGCAGAGCTCGAGCACTGTCCGCTTCTACCAACTTAGCGTCGGCATCAACAGGCAGTCAGGATGCGCGAACTACACTGATGTTGGCGTTGGAGATGATGATTCGAGGCAGTTCCGAGATGCCTTTGGGAGGTTTATCGGAGAAGGACCTCATGACGCGCGTCGGCTACAGCAAGATTGTGAACGCAGCTGAGCAGGCGCAAGGCCAAGGCTGTCACTATCTTTGGGTTGACACGTGCTGTATTGACAAGACGTCAAGTGCGGAGCTACAAGAAGCCATCAACTCCATGTATCGCTGGTACCGAGATGCGGAGGTCTGCATCGTCTATCTGGGCGACATTCACAAACCACGTCCAAACGGGTACACAACCGCTTCCGAAATTGCAAGAGATTCACTGAAGTCTTCTCGGTGGACGCGTCGCGGTTGGACCCTACAAGAACTGATTGCACCGGTTCTATGTCGCTTCTACTTCCAGGACTGGACCTTGATGGGCGAGAAGGTAGAGTTTCTGGAGGAGCTATCTGACGCCACGGGTATACCAGTTCGGGTACTCGACGACAGAGGTACTGTTAGTGAGTTCTCCGTTGCGGAGAGGATGTCTTGGGCAGCACATCGGCAAAGTACTCGTGTCGAAGATGTTGCCTACTGCTTGCTCGGCCTCTTCGACATTCACATGCCCTTACTTTATGGAGAAGGTGCGAAGGCTTTTATTCGCTTACAAGAAGAGATCCTAAGGACTACTGACGACTACTCCTTATTCTCTTGGTGCGCGACTTCATCGGAGCGATCAACGTATCGGGGTTTGCTTGCGCGCCATCCTGAAGAGTTTCAACACTGCGGTTCTATCGAGCGCGAGAATGTCATTTCCACTTTTCCCATAGGCCTTACCCCTATCGGTCTACGTGTGCAGCTCGAGTTCTTACCTGACCCCAAAGACAAAAGCCGGGTCTTAGTCCTAATACGGTCGAGCAACCAGCTCAATCAGCGCTTGGCCATCACATTGAAGTGCCTAGATGGTGGAATGCAATACTCCCGCGTTGATGCTGGCTCTCTGGCTTTCATCGACGACTGGCCTAGTGGCAAACTTCATACGATTTACGTACGGCAGAAGCTATCCATACCACCTGATTTCACGACTACCGAGTTCAAAAGCTTTCATATACGACGTCGAGTTTCTAGCCACACCACGCCGACAGTTCGCATAATCAGTGTCACGCCTCGTAATTCCTGGGACGAAACCACCCACGAGCTACGGATACCAGACAATGTCACCGAATTCTGGGGGGCTGTTCTACTCCGAGTTCAATCAGCAGCGTATGCGCATTCTCTGAGCTTCCCCGTCGCGTTCGGATTCAACCGGTCAACGTGTCATTACTGGTGTAAAGCCATTCCGGACTTTGACCCCTCGCAGGACGGCCAGGCCAGCGGTACCTGGCCGCAAGCGGTGAAAAGGAGGATACCAGACGAAGTGTACGACCCATTGCGAGGAAATGACGCGCGGAATGATATGTTTTTGGTGCGTGATAGTGGGCTGGCCATCAATGTTGGCATCAAGGCAGGGTTGTGCGGCGATAGCATTGGATTGCAGGTACACATCGATGGACTTGTGAGATGGGCATGAGATGAAGCCCAAACTTAAACACCTAGTTGAGTTACGCTGCTTGAGTCCCCTGCTGTTGTGCTATACATATGTGACGATGTTCTGTTGGATGGCAGATGTTGTATGCAGGGAAGGTGTTTAATGTCAATTTTGTCCCAAAAATGCGCAAATCTTACATAGTATATGACAATCTCTTCCCCCGCGGCTTGGTACTTCTCTTTGTCCGATTAGTTCGCTTGCCCCACTTGTAAGAGCCAGTCATTCGGTTCGGCTGCCCTGCCATGGCCGTCCATACCCACCAAAATCCTAACAACTTCTCTCCTGGCTTGCCAATGTCTGGTACGCTCACATTATATTGTATTTACTGCTCTTAAAGCTCATCAAAGGACAGATGGCCGAGCGGTTAAGGCGCTAGCTTCAGGTGCTAGTAGAGAAATCTGCGTGGGTTCGAATCCCACTCTGTTCAACATTCTTTTTGCATGTGTGGTTCAGTCAAATCCTGTCCCGCTCAACACCTTTTTTACACATGTAACAGTAGGTAGCTACACCTTATCTAACTATTAGATTTTTATAGGTAACTATAGCTACTAGCTAGTTAGAGTTATTAGAGGTAGAATAAGGCGTAGGTAATAGTTAGATTAGATAGAATTATTCTTTATATAGCTTAGCGTACTATATATAGAAGAAAACTAAAATCTAGCTTTAAAACGTATTAATAATATATTTATATCTTATCTTTATAGAAACTATAAAGGCGCTAGTACTCTCTCTACTAGTATTTAACGCTAAGTAGCTTAAAGTACTTTTACTACTCTTTAAGAACGCGTTTAAAAACTTAAATATAGCTTTTTTAGACTTTAGAATAGCTAATAATATACTAAGTAAGAAAAATAACTCTAAGCTAATTTAACTTATATACTACTTATAACGTCTTTATATTACGTTTTTAATATAATTTAGAAGAACTTTATTCTACTCTTTATAAGTAGTAATAGTAGCCTAGACCTAATAGTAATATTATATAAGTATATTATAAGTATACTAATATAGCCTAAAAGTATACTAAGTAGCTATATATATATTATCTATCTACTACCTACCTATATAATATAGAAAGATACCTTAGATAAGGCTATTAATATAAGAGGCCTAAGAACGTAATATTAATATATTCTTAATATAATCTAGTTCTAATATAAAAAAGCCTAGAAATATAAAAAGCGTATATTCTCTTTACTTTTCTTAAATATAATTATATAACGTTAGAAGTATATTTATATAGGTATTAAGTATTATACTACGCTTACTAAGCTACTTAAGGCTTATTATTATTCTAAAATTATACCTAAAGTAAAGAATATACTTAGAAGTTTAAAAAATACTATTATATCTAATAATAGAATAACTTGCTAAAAGTAGGTAGCTAGGTACGTTTAATATATACATAATATATTCTTAACACACTTTTACTAACTTTAAAGACTCTATACTATAACTCTTAGACGCTTTATAGATAGTAGATCTTATAGTAACTAGTAACTAAACTATAAACCTATATACTTCTAATAGTAATATAAAGTAAGAGATACTATAAATAAAAATACGTTTATAATACGTAGTAACTAAGTTATAGAGTCTTACTAGTAATAAACCTTAGTTTATTAAGTGTATAGTCTAGATATATAAACTTAGATATACTAAGAAGCACGTTTTTTACGCTATTAGTTCTAAAATAGACCTAGAATATCTTAAGAACTTATTTAATAATAGCTCTCTAGTAGAGAAAGATAATAAGAAAGTATATAATACTATAGTATTAATGTTTACTAAAACTCTAAGGTATAGTAAGTAACTTTATACTATATTACGTTTAGCGTATATTTATAATACGTTTTAGAATATAACTACCTCTATAGAGATAGATAGCTAGTTAAATAAGTATATAATAACGCTAAGTACTATATTATAATTCTAGTAGATCTAGTATCTTATTTATATATAATTATAACGTATTATAGAGAATATATATATATCTCTTCTTCTTCTTTAATTCTAAGTAAAGATCTAAAGGCTAAGCTTCTTATAGTTATTCTTTCTATATTAACTTTAGGCCTTATACGTAGTAAGTCTACTCTCTACGCTTTTATAATACGTTATAATAATATTCTAATTATATTTAGCTAAGGCTTTAGTGTTCTTCTAAGTCTAGGTATAGATTAAGAGTAAAGGCTTTAGGTCTATTAAGAAGATATATATTATACTAGTAAATAAGAATAAAATTAGAAGCTTACTTAAAACCTATAAAGCTATAATATACCTCTATAGCTCTAGTATAGAAAGCGTTATATATAAGCTTAGAACTAAGCATTAAGACCTAGCTATAGTAAGTAGCTAGTAACGCGCTAGAAACGTATTTCTAATATAATATAGGCGTATATCTAATAAATATACTCTACTAATAATAGTATATTTATATACTACTTTCTTAATAAGTAAGCCTCTCTACTACTTTAATAGAATATATTCTAGATAGATATATTATATAAGTGTATCTATAGTAAGTAGTCTAAGTTACTCTTTACTATCTTTAATAAAGATACTATAAAATATAGGTAAAAGTACGTTAACGCGCCTATAATACGTTCTAAATATAATATAGTAATCTCTCTTAGAAAGGTTATTATAGATATTAATTCTATAGAAATATATATAAAGGCATTTACTAAGTTCTTTAAGCTCTATTTAGAGGCGTTAGAAAAGCTAATTTACTTCTACTATCTTTATAGAGATAGTATTATAGATATTACTATTAATATAGATAATAAATAGTTATAAAGTTAGTTATATTCTACTAGATTACGTTAAGAATATATTACTAATATAATTTTATAGACTAGAGACTCTTTCTCTAAGAATTTTTAGAAGTTAACTATAGATAGAAATAGTATTATCTTTATATAGTTTGCTTATATAAAGCTTACTTTCTCTATAGTATTAACTACGCTATTTCTAATGCAAAGTATATAGAATACTCTATTTAGAGGCGTATAAAGGCTCTTCTTTATTATAAATTACTAGATAAGTATTATACTTATATTAGGCTTCTATAAGGTATAAAACTTCTTTTAATTACGTATATAATACGTTCTTATAATATAGTAGAGAATAAATCTAAGGTAGTTATAAATTAGGTAGCTTATAAGGTATACTTTGTTATTATAGATAGTTTTATAAAGTATAATAACTATATAGAGTAACGTATTTAGAACTTATTAGAGCGCACTTCTAATATAGCTAAGTAAGCTAGTATAAAGTTATATTATAATAGAATTAACAAGACTTTACTTAAAGCTATTCTAATATAAGTATATTTAAATATATTAAGAACGTACTAGTAACGTATTTTAGCTTCTATAAGCAAGACCTCTAGAATATAGAGAAATATAAAGTAAAAATAGTCTATAGCGTCTACTATAAGAATAGATTACGCTATAGTTATATATAGAGGTACTTTAAAGCTATAAAAAAAGAGAGTAAGTCTACTATGTGCAACGTATTTTATATATAGTCTTATTAAGTTTAGAGTAGAAATTAAAGTACTAGAACCTTATTATTATTAATAATAATAATAGTATCTTAGAGTAGACTAATTTATCTAGTTTTATTATATAGAGTAGATAACTAAGAGGCAAAAGCTATAAGCGCTCTTCTTTAGTCTACTCTTCTCTAGTCTACTCTTCTTTAGCTTACTCTTTTCTAGCACTAGAAGCTAGTCTAGAGTAGGTCTACTATATTGCGTTCTTATTATATTTCTAATACGCTCTTAGGCCTAACTTTTCTTAAGCTCTAAGGTAGTAAGTACTTAAGAGTAACTAGGCTATTATAGAAAGAAGAGCGCTCTTAGAAATTAAGAGAGAAGAGATAGAGCTATAAGAGTAAAGACTATAACTAGAGAAATATAAAGTAAAACTAAAAGAGCGTAGGTAGTAGCTTTAGAGAGATAACTTTAGCTAAATTATACTATAAACGCGTTCTAATTATAATCTAGTATAGTTACTATATATACTAGAGTTTATAGATAGAATACTAGCTAGTAGAATATAATAGAAATATGTTATATATATAATCTAAGCCTATATTAATCTTTACCTAATATAGTAAGGCGTAATAAATTTTCTCTTACTAGCTTAGTTTCTTACCTTTCTTTAGAGTTAAGCGCTTACCTACTACTATTCTTTTTCTCTCTACTTTCTCTCTTTACTCTACTATAGAACTTAAGACTATATATTAGTATGTAAGTCTTCTAATAACGCGTTTCTAACGTAATTTAATTATATTTAGAATAACTATCTATAGTATAGCTAACTTAGTGTTCTTTTTTAAGAAATACTACTATTTAGTAAATAAAATAGAAGTAGGTATTACCTTATCTACTAGAGAGAGATCTTCTATTACGTCTACTATTACTAGCTTAATAGACTACTTTATAGTGTAAGTACGCTAAAATTATATATAGAATACGTACTTATAATATTATAGTAGTAGTTTAGTAACTATAGTACGCTAGTAAACTACGTTAAAAGATACTACTCTAACTACCTAGTAGCGCCTATATCTATAGAGTAATTATTAATAGAGTAAGAAAAAGAAGTAATATTCTTTTTTAAAAGTATTATTTTACTAAGAGACTCTACTCTTAGAGTATTTATAAAAGACCTACTAGAACGTATTTCTAGTATAATTCTATTACATTTACTAGCTAAGGTATAGACTAAGATATAGTATAAAGTACTACTCTAGCTAAACTAACCTCTACTACTTTAAGAACGCGCTTCTCTAGACTTAGACTATAAGCTTTTATAAGTAGATAGCTCTAAGTATAATATCTTACTATAGAGTAAAGCTAAAGATAATATAAATATATCTACTATACATTCTATATTAACTCTACTAGCTACGCCTCTAATAAAAGTAATATATAAAAGAAAAAGAAATAAGGCGTAGAAAAAAACTATAGAGACTTTAATTTCTATTCTACTCTATAAGTCTACTAACTTAAAGTGTAAGTAGAAAAAAAGTAATATATATATCTTCTCTAACGCGTAGTAACTACGTTACTAATATATATAAGTAAATTTAAATAAAGTTAAGCGCCTACTTTTAAACTAGAAGCTTCTAATCTAATATAAGACTTATAAATTAAAGAAGAGAAATAGTTAGTAAACCTATCTCTCTAGTAAACGCGTTACTTATATATTATAGAGTATTATCTAGAGGTCTTCTACTAATTAAGAAGATACTTTACTTTTCTAGATAGATAGTTAGCCTCTTTTTTTAATATATTATTATAATATTATATACTTCTATAATTAGATTAATATATCTATAAGAAATGTTATATAAACGCGTTATTAGCGCGTTTTGCTACTTAACTTAGTAATAGATATAAGTTTTAGTATTTTTATCTATATATAGCTACGCGTAAGCTACGTATATACTCTATAGCTACCTAAGTTATATAACACTAAGCGCATTAGTTATAGATTAAGTAAGTTTAAGTAAAATATAATAATATTATAATTATAACGTAATAGCTTTTTTTTAGCTACTACTAACTCTATTACTTACTAACTACTACCTTAAATTACTACTACTCTCTATAACACGTTATTAATAAGATAGTAACACGTTCTACTAAAATAGCTAATTATAGTTATCTACTTTTTCTAGACTCTAGCGCTATAGTAAACTATATAAGCTTTTTTATATAAATATAACTAGAAGACGTATCTAATATATTTTAGCCTACCTATTACGTCTATCTTACTTTACCTACTCTGCCTCTTCTATACTTACTTTTTAAGAAAAACGCTAATAGTAAGATCTTAATTTAGTACGCTAAGTAGCGCTGTAAACACGCTTTAGAGAATAGTACTCTTTATAGTATAAGTTCTTAAAATATATCTTCTATATATTACTAATATATTTAGACTATTATAGGTTCTTATAGCTCTTTTATAACTTACTATATTAACTAGTATAGCTTTATTATTTAAGGTAATACTTACTCTTTAAGTAGAAAGCCTAGCGCTACCTTTATTTATAGTAAAAAGAGTACGTAAACATATTATCTATATATTTATAATATATACCTCTTCTTTTCTAAGTCTTTTTCTCTTTCTACTTTTTTCTTTTTTTTTATTCTTAAAGTTTTTCTCTTTCTTTTTTTACCTTTTTTCTTTATTAGCAAAATATAATATAATTATAATTCTAATATATTTTAGAGTTCTATTAAATCTTAATAGATAACTATAACTTTAAGTATAACTACCTACTTAAATAAGTATAAGACAACGCCTTAGTTTAATAGAATATTCTAGCTTAGGTCTAGTACTTTATAAACCTAGTCTACTATTAAAATAGTTATCTTTAAGAATAAGTAATATATTTTCTATATATTTACTACGCGTTTTTATACTTATAATTCTTAGCTTTATCTTACTACTATAAAAAGTATACTTAATACTTATACCTTCTTTAATCTCTACACTAACTACTATATTATTAGCTATAGTAAGCTTTCTTAAAATATATTTAATACACTCTACTAATATATTATAGCGTACAACTTCTAAGAGAATAAAAATAATAATAAGAATTTCTATTTCTTTTATACTTACTTTAACTAGACTATAGGCCTCTAGAGTATCTCTACTAATACTTATACTAATATACTACTTTATAGTAATACGTTTATATTATATTTAGTATATAATTTAATTAGTAATAATAGAACTTTAATACTCTAATATATCTTTTTTACTTACTCTTTTCTATTTCTACTATAATATCTTATAAACATATTATATAGTATTTATACTAGTAAGCGCTAGCTTAAAAAAAGTCTTAGTAATAGTTAGGCTAGTTTTTTTAATAGTTAGATAAGCTGCGCTCTCTAACAGTAGCTAGGCGATGCTGTACTATTTTGCTACTCTGGTGGGCTAGATGCAGTCCGTGCGAGCAAACCACGCGAGAGCGGGAGCGGGGCAGACACGCGATTTCATGATCCCAGGGTTCAGGCTTGGCGTCATCCCGTCTTCCCATCACGCGTTGCGCCTGGGGAAGCATCAATGTAGTCGTGTTCTCGTCATTCTAACCATTGTGTTCTTTCGCACCCACACTTCGCGCTATTGTATTCCCCATGCGCTGCTGCAGGCCGTGAGACGGAGCTCTCAGGCAAGAGCAGCTGTCCAAGCCGGCACGGGAAGGTGGACTTGGCCAGGATCGTATGCGCCTCATGCACTTGCGGCACATGCCTCCTCTAGTATGACCGTCACAGCAGCCGATAAGAAGCCTTTGATGGTCATACTTATCGATCCTATGTGCATACCGCATTATTTCTAACAGTAGCTCGCGCGCAGAGCTGCTCCATGAACTGCTTACGCGTCGCATAGCACCAAGTCCTCCCGAGGTCATTCAGCGCAATACCCAGTCCAAGGTCACAGCATCCTAGGCTTCGCAATGGGATCGCTGCGTGTCGCGTCGCTTTGGAGACTATGTTTATCGCTTTTACTGCTTCAATTCGCGTTTGCGACCAGCTCAATCGCTAGTAATGCGAGATCACCAACTGCACAAGGTATGGCTGAGAGATACTACCTCCTCAAAGACCTCTCACTGACATGTCGCAGAAGCAGATCAACCGGTCTATGAGCCCGAGAACCAGAATGTTGTCCGCTTGCTGACATCGCCTGTCTCGTCTACATCCTTCCCCGATTCGTCCCAGACATCATCGAACGAACTCCCGACCAGCACAGCCAGCTACTCACTCGCCGAGACCAACATCCTCCACGATCTCCACTCCGCTCTATCTACAATGCAAGACCATTACTTCTCGGTATGGCTCGGCAAATACACAACAGCGATAGACTGGACAGCAGCCGTCATGTCGACCTGCGTTTCAGCTACCCTCTCGTCGCTCTCCCATTCGCTTTCCTACACAATGCCGGGCACATTTGACAAGAGTCGGAAGATGGACGTCGAGGCACAGATGGTGGAGAACGAGATCAACAAGTACTTTGCGCAGACTACTGCATATTACTTCGGCGAGGATCATTTCGCGATAAGGATGCAGGCGTTCGATGATATGCTTTGGGTGGTATTGGGCTGGCTGGAAGCAAGCAGTTTCGTCGAGAGCCATTCGACTGAGCACTACACTTCGAACAAGGTTGGAGCAAAGGAATGGCATGCCAGACAGTTCGTCCCTGCTTTCGCCCACCGAGCACGCGTCTTCTACGAATTGGCTGAGAAGGGATGGGATTGGAGGCTCTGTGGCGGCGGCATGACTTGGAACCCGCGCCTGTTGCCGTACAAAAACGCAATTACGAACCAGCTCTTCATCTCAGCGAGTATCAGCATGTACTTGCACTTTCCGGGCGACGAGAACTGTTCACCGTTTCTTTCGCAGCACGACAAGGTTGACCTTCAGCAAGATCAGTTGTTTGATGACTGCGACGAGGGGAACCGTGGACGCTACGACCCTGTCTACCTCGCGAACGCAGTGAACGCGTACGCATGGCTGAAGGACATCGGCATGACGAACGACCAGGGGCTTTACGTTGATGGTTTCCATATTGGAGGTTACCGCACGAATCATAGCAAGACGACATGCGATGAGCGGAACGAGATGGTGTATACCTACAACCAGGGTGTCCTTCTATCTGGACTTCGCGGGCTGTGGGAAGCCACCGGCAAGACCTCATATTTGGAAGATGGCCATGAGCTCATCAGGAACGCCATACGTGCCACAGGCTGGAAGAAGTCTCAACCTCATCGAAGCAATGGTCCAGAAGACGAACAAAAAGCACTACCCGCTGATTGGGCTGGCCTGGGTTACAATGGTATCCTGACGGAGCTCTGCGATCCCTCTGGGCGCTGCAGTCAAGATGGCCAGACATTCAAAGGCATATTCTTCCACCACTTAACTTCCTTCTGCGAACCTCTTCCATCCCGACCAGCTAGACCAGGGAAAACCCATGCAGCACCCAGAGAGTTGGTTATGTTACACGCAAACAGCTGTAGAGAATACACCGCATGGGTCGTCCACAACGCGCAAGCCGCCCTCCGAACGCGCGACCAAGACGGCCGATTTGGAGCATGGTGGGGCGCACCCAAAATCTCATCTCCATCCTCCTCCTTCCACGATAACGGGAAATCAGCTTCTCATCCTCATCCAGTCCTTCCAGAGAACGCGATAGACTACCGCAACATCTACCCAGACCCCTCCGATGGCGTGTACCTAGAAGATGACCTCAAAAAGCCCTTCAAGCGGTACGTCTTTGACGAGAATGACGGAGACGAAACGACGAAGAGAAGCCCAAGCGATCTGAATGACCGAGGACGCGGACGCACCATCGAGACCCAAGGCAGCGGTCTCGCAGTTGTGCGAGCAATGTGGGAGTTCCTCCGTCGAGGAGAAGGCGCAGATGGGTATTTGTCGTGAGTGGTCAGCGATGGAGTTGTTACTCTCTACTCATCACAACTCACACCACGAGCTCATCAAGAGTGTAACCAAGTTGTTGACGTGTCAGAACAGAAACGCTGGCCCATCCTCCTTCTCACAATGGGAAAAAAGCGATGCAACACTCTCCCGCCCCAACACCATCGGCAGGATACAAAGAGAATGGCATGAGATTGCTGAGAAATGGCCGCCGGCAGTGAGATAGGCACTCAGTGTCGTGGAACTGTACGTGCACATGGAAGTGTGTTGTCTGACTGGAGGAGAGGCATGCTGTTGCTTGATGGGGCTGGAGCTCTTCTTTGAAGCGGAGCATTGGTGATGGAGAGAGTGGTATGCTGAGGGCACTATTGTGGAACGAGAGAGATGGTTGGATTCGGTATAAGGAAAGCGGGCAGATGGTATTGAATTTTTGCGGAATCGGTGGATGGCGTGGGATATGCCAGATTGGAAAGCAGTTTTGCAGTAGAAAGCTAGACTTGTGCTGGGTTAGATGCTAGTTTGGAAACGGCTTTGCAAAGCTACTAGTTTCACTGTCCATTCTCTCCATCTTTGCCCACGGCTAGCTTGTCACTGTTGCACTCCTTTCCTTGGAAAAGATATTCAAAACCTTGACTAGGCTCATCTTGTGTCCTCTTGACCTGTCCATCCTTTACAGCCATCTTCCCACCTCACATAATCCCCAACTCCCCAAACCCTTTAAGAACCTCTTTATCCACGCGGCTCAGCCACTCTTCCTGGAAGGCTTGTTCTCCACCCACTTGTTGGATGACCTGTTGGAGATGCTCCCTAACGAACGCAACGAGATTGATCTGATGAACAGGATCAGTGTAGATCAATTCGCGTTTGCGGATGTCCTCCGGTGCCTCGGGTTCGGTAGGATGGTAAGGTTCTGGAGGCCAGAATAGAGAACTACGGAAAGATGTGTTAGTATGGTCTCGAGAACAGCATTGAAAGGGAATACGCACTCTTGACTCCGATCATCCATGCCATCCAGCAACTCCCCGAGTACATCCGTCCAAATCCCAATCAAAGATTGCAATCTGCCCAACATCCAAGGCTGCGCTCCTTCCAAGAAACGTGTAAGAACAAGACACATGAGTTTCTTGTTTGGCGCGTCGCCGATATTTTCGATATGGCCGAACCACTCCTCTAGTAACCAATCTAAAGTCTTCTCTAGACCTTCACTTGATAATGCGGAGAGGGCTTCGAGGAGTACAGAAGGTGAAGCCATACCGATACGTGCTAATACGGTGAAATAGTCTGTTTCTACCACACCGTCAACAGCGCGGGAGGGGAGTTCGCGGTAAGGGCCGTGGGACTGGTGGTGTGTCCATGCGCCGTGGAGACCCTCCAGGACCTTTGCTAAGAACCCGGAAGAGATCAAATCGCTAGTGAGAACCTTGACAGCGTTCTCGCCACCTACGCCTTCCGCACCTCGGATGATGCATGTGACGAGATGTGTCATGATGCCATTGGCTTCGGGTTTCAGGTTGCCTAGCAGCTCAGCGAGGGCTTGGAGGATCGCGGGGCGGAAGGAGTCTGCAAGGACGGCGGAGGGGGCAAGAAGCAGGTATGCTTCTGTAATCTCGATGGCTTTTCGCAGGGTCTCGTTGTCCATGGAGAAGAGAGGTAGCAAGTATTGAAGTAGGTTGAGTAATTCAGGTGGTGTAGGTTCCGGAGCCGAAGGTGTTTGTGCGATGATAGACGCCCATAGATCGAGTGCATCTTCAAGGAGGTAGACTTGGGTTTCTGAACCAGGTTCGATAGCGCTCTGGATGATGGGTAAGAATGAGACATGGAAAGAACGTGACTCGGCCTTCATGGCATTCGTTAGACGAGCCAGGAGTGTGAGAATCGCCTGCTTCATGAGATGCTCTTCGCCAGACTGCTCCCACAGCGGTGGGAGGAGAGCGATGATGCTGTTGGCGTACGGGGTGATCTGCAGCCTGTCAGTCCAAGTTCTTCGAGTATTTCTATCTCCGACTTACATGATGCTCTAACCTGTATACAACAAGACTAATGGTGTTTAGCAGTGCCATCTTCGTTTCTGGAAGTTCCACCTCTTGGACCAGCGCCATCAGCCTATCGAGCATAAGTTGCGAGTACGGCAGGAATGCATCTGCCTGAAACTCCCATTCGTCGGCGACGGCATGGAATTTCCTTCCCGCAGTTATTCGCACCACTTGATCGTTCATGGGATCGCTCTTATCAAGAAGATGCTGGAAGATCTGGTAAACGATAGGCTTCTTCTCCTTGGCCATCTTAATAGTTATCCACTGGGAGATGATAATGGCGATGCGGCGACGAATGATGTTGAAGCCCGGTGTCTGCTTCGCTGCCTCGACAACCAAGGTCTTTTCAAGGAAGGTGTCGAAATCAAGTTGATCGTGCAGAATATCAGCTGCCAGTCCAACGGCGGTGTAAACAGAATCCTTGAAGAGGATGTCTTCGTTTTCCGGTGCTATGAAACATTAGCGAGGATCATCTTCTCCTAAAGTGAGTACTCACTCGCGACTGTGTAGAAGACTTGGAGCAGAGGCTGAATGATCAAATTTTTGAAATTCTTTGCGAGGTCTAGGAACAGCTTCTCGGCACAGGGTCGGATCGCAAATTCCCAGTCTTCTGCTCCCTCTTCCATCTTCTCCCACTCGTCGGGCTCTTCCTCCCACATACGAAGGTCGCTGGGCCGGAAGACGAAGAAGCGCTGGACAAGTGCTGAGATCATTTCACGAACGAGGTCGTCAGTGAGTAGGTCTGTCTTGACCTTGTGCGTGGCCGCATTTTTCTCATCCTTTTCCTGCTGGTGCTTGAAGCGGAAAGTCTGGGTAGGGAAGAAGACCATCTTCACGCATGCACGAATTAGCAGCAAGCCTTTGAGACCTAGACGCTCGAGGATGGGTGCTTCATCTTCGGCATCGCCATCAGTACCGACTTTGGCGCCCTCAATAGACTTTGAGCCCCATTGATCCCCTAGTCGTGAAATGAGGCTCCAGTAGTCGCGCGCAAGCTCTATCGAGTTGGGTAAAAGGACGAAATCTGCTGGGTGAGTCGTGGCCATGTTGAGGTGCAATTTTGAGAGCTGCATCAAGTGCCTGCCTATCTTCTTTTGAACTTCGCCTGCAAGTGGTGAGTTCTCCGGTATCACGTATTGCAGAAACTCTCCGAGATGAGTACGGGTCAGTGTCCAGAATTCTTGCACATCCTTATCTCTGCCTGGGAACTCGTAGCCGGCGATTATAAGTCTCCGCATAGTCTTGATAGCAAGCAGACTGTTGTCGATGCTCTCAAGCGCACCGCCTTCGTCGTCTCCGCCATCGCGAAAGAAGGCTTGCCATGTTTGGACCTTGTTCACATAGATGGTACCGAGTACGTTGAAGATCTCCGGCGCGACAGTCTGTAAGCTCTGCCGTGTTCGTAGTAGTCGCCCCGTTGACAGTTCCTTGACGATGTATAGCAATACGAGAAGGGCGCGAGGGAGTTGTAAGCGGTAGGCGTTCGGATCGGTCGAGGCGCGAAGGATGTGGAGTAGTTGTTGGAATAGATCTGGCCTAGAAAGTGTTAGAGTAGGGAAGTCTATGTTGGGTTGGACTGACCAGTCATTTGGGAACTCGAATCGGACGATCTTAGCGACGACGAGAGCATTCTGTAGGGCCAGGCGATGGTCGGCTTCGTTGACGGCGCTTTCGAGTAGACGGGCCCGTATGGTAGCCTTGTCTTCTTTGCTTACAGCACTGCGGTCACGTAAGCCTATGCATCTCTGCGGCTTTATGTGGAGGCGTACTTGGTGGCAGTCTTGCGCCAGTACTTGTCGATGCCGTTCTTGAGCTGGATGACGGCGAGGTAGCGCACTTCGAGGGGGAGAGATTGGTCAAGGAACACCGTCTACTAGTGTCAGTCCGGTGTAATTCAGTAGGCTAAGATATGCATACCTGCAGCAGAGGATAGAAGCCCGCGGCCTTTTCCCATTGCTGGAGTTGCTTGGTGCCTGTCTGGACTTGTGTTTGGTCTGCTGAGGACGCTGATCGCAGGACGTGGAACAAGATGCCCTCAGTCAGAGGATTCGCCTCCGCTGGTGCCTCAATACTAAACTCTGTGTTCATGCTGTGAGTGTTGACGGTCAACTATTGCGGTAGTGGGGCAGCCGCAAGTAGGTGAACTTTTGGATATGGCAGGAACAGGCAAGTAGTTGGGCGGAAGCGGCTCACGGCTCAGGCGGAGTGTGAAGTCTATGGAGCCTGCTCACCCAGGCTGCGATCAGGATGCGGCAAGTCTTGTCTGGAAAGTCTATCTTGGTGTTTGGGAAACAAATTCGAGAAGCTCCCCGCCTGACAGCTCGGACCTCCGAGACACAAGACAGTGATTCTGGGGCACCTTGTTGGCAGTTGACATATACTGCGCATAGAATGATCAAGTGTGTGTCATCTGTCTAGCGTGTACTTGAATAGGGTCTCTCCACAGAAGCACTGTTATGGGCGTGTCGAGATATGGCCCCGGCTTGTCTGGAGAAGGCGTCGCGCGCATCGGCTACTCCCACGCCTTCCCCAGCCAACCTCGGTCCGTCGCAACTCGAGCCTCGTCTCCCCATCACGCTGTCACGTTGCAGCCCCATCGCGCGCCATCGCCAACCACGCCCGCAACATCAACCCTCCCAATGCTCCCAAATGCCCTCCGCAGACTTCGCCGCCGCCCAGCAACGCATCGCAGCCCGCCGCGCCCAACGCGCCCTTCAGCAGCGCAATCACCATGAGCCGCCGCCATCAACCGCACAACGCGCCCTCTCGCGTCTGCCCTTCCCCTTCAGCAGCGTCTCCTCGACCGGATTCAGCGTCTGGGACGCGATAAAAGGCCGGTCGGGCACACGACCAGAGTTCCGCGTCGGCCAAGTCGATGCCGAACTCCTCGATGAGGAACTCCTCACCCTGATGAAGAGCCAAGTCGGCGAGGGCTTGAAGTACTTCGGAAGCCATATCACAGATCACTACTCAGCCGAGATATTACTGGCGTTGAGGGCTGCACTGTGGAAACTGAGCATTTGGGACCAGAACGCGAGTTATGGCGCGCATCTACAGGGGCTGAGGTATACGGATGCGCGGAGTAGTGCGCCGAATCGCCCACCACCCAAGCCGTGGCAGAAGATCGCATATGGTGCTGTCACAGTCGGAGGGCGATATGCGTGGACGAAGTGGGAAGAGTACCTTCTATCCGCTTCAGAAGACTACACCCGACCCGAGAGCGCGAGATTGAAGGTTCTGGGACGATTGAGCGAACTGGCAGGAAACGCGCACGACGTCCTCGGTCTCGCCAGCTTCCTCGTCTTCCTCGTCGACGGCCGGTACAGAACAATCACCGACCGCCTCCTCCGTCTGCGCCTGACACCAACCTCGCACTCCACATCACGCGAAGTCAGTTTCGAGTACCTCAACCGCCAACTCGTCTGGCACGCCTTCACCGAGTTCCTCCTCTTCCTCCTCCCACTCGTCGGCATCTCGCGCTGGCGCCGCATCCTAAGCCGCACATTCAAGAAGCTACGAACGACCGTCCTCTCCCTACTCGGCCGCTCGAAACCCGCCAGCGACGAAGACGACGAGGAGAGCAAAGCAGCCGGCGAACTCGGTTTCCTCCCCGAACGCACCTGCGCAATTTGCTACCGCGACCAAAACCCCACAACCACCACCGAAGCCGACATCCTCACCTCCTCGGCTGGCGGCGGCGGTGTCGTCGGCTCCGCAACAACCGACATCACCAACCCCTACGAAACCATCCCCTGCGGCTGCATATACTGTTTCGCCTGCATCGCGCAACGCATCGCAAACGAAGAAGGCGAAGGCTGGACGTGCCTCCGCTGCGGCGAGACAGTCAAGGAATGCCGACCCTGGAACGGCGATGTCATTGAAGAGCAACCTCGTCGTGTTGAGCATACCGAAGTGCACGAACGGCCCAGTACAGCCAAGTCTGTTGGTTTCGCTACTGCTGGCGATGAGCTGGATGAGAAGGCGCTGCTGAGGGAGGTAGATCCCATGCCGGAGATGGAAGACGCCACGGATACAACGCAAGAGGATGAGGAGGGTATTATGGGTACGACGCACACGCGCGGTCTGGATCTCGGGGAGTCGTTGTTCACGGAGAGTTCAGAGTGGGCGCGTGCTAGTGAAGATCGTAGCAGCGACGATGGGCAGAGTGAGGAGTACACTGAAGATAGTGAAGAGGAAGAGGAGGGTGATCAGTCGGGCTTTTACGACCGACGATAAGGCTTGGGAGGTTTGGTGTGGTTAGGTTGGGGCTACTACACGACTGTTGTATAATTACTGGATGCGTTGAATTGCAAGATACCCTGATTTCTCAAGCTTGGTTTGTTCCATTGTGCTATGTTATCAAGTGTCATTGAGCTATCGTGAGACCAGTCCATTGTTGGATTTTGTGGTTTTGATCTTGATCGTTTGGTGAGGTGATTACTCATAGATAGCTGTCAAATGCAAAGCCAGAGTCTCTTTCGCGCCGCAACGCCTTGATTGACGCGGTCCGTCATGCGTCGTTTGGCATCCGTCGGCTCTTGCCCTTGCGCTGGTCTCAAGGCTCCATAGCATAAGTGCCAACGTGCATAGTCGCAACTTGGCCTTCTCTCGTTATACACAGCAAACCGCCCATTGTCTCATCACGTCCGCATGAAATCCGCAAACCTCGGCAGCGCTGCCATCTTTTCCTCGGGACTTGTCGTCTCGGCGAAGAAAATGAGGCGCTGGTTCTTGTCCTTTTTGCTCTTCTTCTCTTCTTTTGGCGCGGCCTCTTTTGTCACCTCGTTGATCAGGTCGTCGACCGAGTTGGATATGTCGCCGTTCTGACCGGGCGGGTATGCACCCGGTGGTGGAGCGCCGAAACCAGGTCGAGGAGGTAGCGCGCCAGGTTGGCCGGGTATGCTGCCAGGCCTTGGGGGCATGCCACCGTTGGCGGGCGAGAAAGGTTGCGGGACGCCTTGAGGAGGGTATGCGGACGCACTGGGTGGGAAGGCCACGGGAGCGCCAGGGGGTGGTACGCCGTACGGTGTCTGCGCAACTGGTGGTGTCTGTAAATATGTTAGTCCCACATCCTTTCCCTGTCCAGAATCTCAAATACATACAGCAGTCTGTACTGGCTCCACAGGCGCGGGTAGTACGCCATTCTTTCGATCTTCCCTGAATTGGGCCGCCCTCTTCTCAATCTCCTCCAGACTCTCGTTGATCTTCGGCCTCTTGTTCGGTGCAGCTTGGCCATTGACGTATGCTCCACGCATGGGATTACCGGTAATTCGTGCGCGCTCTTGCTCCTCGGCGAAATGTGCTTGTGTGACTTGCTGGTTGTGCTGGTCTATTATCTCGGCGGGGACACCCTCCATACCGAAGATCTCCAGCTCGAGACCTTGACGGCCGGGGTTGGCATTTTCAACGTGAGTGAGCGTCTCCTTGTGGACTTGGTTCATGTGCACGGAGAGACCTGAGAAGCTGTTAGTATTGCTTATCCAGTGCGCGGAGTTGAATCGAGCGGTGCGTACCTCCGGCAGTATTTAACCGTCTTCCACAGCGGTCGCATTTGAAATGTTTAGCCTTTTGGTGAGAGATGAGAATCTTAAGGTCGTCGAAGTCGCGCTCGCAGTAGTAACACCATGGTCGCTGCAGACGTCAGTATGGGCGCTATATGCGATTTGGGTGCGCACACCGTACCTCGAGCTTCTGGTTCAAATCCGGATATCTTCTGCGTTTCTTCGTCATCTTTGCGATTGGTAGGAGGCAAGTGGGGAAGGCGTGGTCGCGCTCGCGGTCAGTCGAAGTGAAGCTCAGGGCTCGCGGTTCCTCGAGAGCTAGCCTAGCGCGGTGGTCCATGCGGCGAACATCTCAACTTTTCTTCCCCTTCACCCACGTTCACCTACAACATCACAATGACAGACATCATCGGCCTCTAATGTGAGGACGAAACCATGTCGCTATGTCATTCTAGATACATCCATCCATCATAGGACGCAACTCGCACACCAGCCACTTGAGTCTCCGACACTTTTACGAGTCCCTTTCGGGGGAGCATCCCACAGCTTTGCGTCTTGCTCAGCTGTGGTGTATGCGGCTGTACCTCAGTACGTGCATTCTTCGTCTGACGAAGTCCGTTGCAAGAACAAATAAAAAGGTCCTTCATAGTTCACACTTCCTCGCTCTTCGGAGAAATCCTACGAAGAGTGTGACTCCTTGGCTACCTACATCTCTGCTTGCTCCACCAGAGCCATCAGGCTGAAGTTGGGGTTTTCGTCTTCGCTTGCCATCATACCGCGAATAACGCCAAGGCATTTCTCAGATAGAACGTCTTCATCTATTGTGAGCGCCCCAAGGTCTATCGGATGCTTGCGGTCGCCGTCAAGTTGGTATAGATGACTGTCTTGGGCTGATTTGACAAAGGCGATGTAATGGTAGTCCACCTCGTCTTCCGCGTTGAGGGGCGCTTCAGTATCTCCCTTGCTTGCTACTCCAGCATACGTCCGTTCGAGCCCATCGTTTTTCTCCAATGCCTTTGCCAGCTCGTCCGAATCGGGTGTCAGACTAGCATCGCATAATTGGGCAATGATCGTGTCACTCTCTGACTAATATCAGTTGTGTTTTCGATTGGGCTGACGGCTATCATACCGATCTTCTGTCGCGCCTTGCCATTACAGACAGCATGCAGTATCGCATAAAGACCGCATGCATTGTTGATGGTCTGCTTGAAGAAGATCACGTCACCAGCACCTCCAGAGGTTCGAAACTCCTCAAGCTTAGCGTCCTCGTCTTGCACTCGCCTTTCATAGTCGTCCGTCGTCGGGAACACCAGTATCAACGCAAAGGCGGGACGCGGAAGAAATCCAAGCAGTTCTGGGTCGTCCAAAGAGAGCACATCCTCGAAGACCAACGAGGTGGATAGGCCGAGCTTATGCGCGAGCTCGGTGAAGACGTCTGGATTTGACTCGAGAGGAATGAAGTGCTTGGTATACACTGGTACGCATGCTTGGTCTGCAGTGGTCATTGTTGGGGAAAACTTGTTGATGTGGCTTTCTTACTATCATGTCAAACGTACTTGCTGCCTGAGAGTTAAGGCTGAGTACCGCACCTGCTTCGTTGGCTACTGCGCTAACCGCTTTAGGTCGGGTCATCGTAAGCCTTCAATCGTGCACGAAAACGTATCTGAGTGGTGCAGCTATCAACATCAGGGCCAACCTCTTTGAATGTACGTAATAGTGGACTTTAGAGTCTCCCAATGCAATGAGACCAGCGGATGACTACGCTGTCGTACACGAGTCCACGATCTCATAGCTAGCGTTGTGCGTGCCAGCATTGATACATCAATGGAGGAATGTCCGATCTGTCGAACCGTGGTTGTGTCGTACATGAATGAGCTTACCGCCGTTGTGGCGAGGCGACTTGTAGCACCCGAACAACACCGACTGTTAATTTTCGAGTAAGAGCGACTGCGAAAAAGCTGGATGACTGGCCCGCCATGAACCACCAAGCCCTATTGGGAACTGATTAACGAGGCAGTCTTGGTCAATTGATCATATGCTTTTAAGAACACGATCGAGACGGTGGGTAGAAAGTGATGAGACAGTGAATTGACCAAAAAGTTAAACGTCTACAACTGGTAAATGAGCCACTTGCCATCCTATTTTCCAAAAGAAAGGACCAGCCAGATAGCAGGCAAGAGGCTCAGTCATGTATCAATTTCACATAAGCTCAGCAGCTCATCACTTATCAGCGCAGCCATCAGGGCAACTTCCTCCCGCGCAAGCAACTGCAACCACGGGGCAATCAGCTACAGTTTCACATCTGGCGGAATTGCCTTTGGAATCTCGTCCCCAGCACCAATCTCCAGCACACGAACACTAACGCATGTATCAGCATATCGACGATATGTATCTCCCGAGGTCCCTTAGAGACGGCAGGATGAACTGACCTTCCTCCAGCAATAGCTTTGCTCGCAGCCAAAGTCTTCTGTGACACAATACCCCGCTGATGAATCATGGAATGGGGAGTACGCGATATTGATCGTGACGCTGAGCTGTTGCTGTGGGCGGAGCGAAAGAGGTTTGTCGGTGCCTGCGAGAAAACGTTGAGGTAGACCACTCGCAAGGTGGGTGTGTAGTCCCACTAGAAGAAAACTCAGTACAGTGTTCTTCATGGTGAATGGTGCTGTGGTTGTGAGTGAGGGATGGAGATAAAGAAAGAAGATTTGGAGAGTGCGAGCACGCAAGTTATACTGTTTCGCGTGCTACAAGGTATTCTGGTCTTACGTAGGCCAGTGGCTTCGTGGTTCTCGTGGTGCAGGCGCCTCGTGGCATGAGGCGAGCTACGCATCCTCCTAGAGGTCGTGAGGTGTCATTTAGGCGGAATTTGGGGTTTAGGGAGCAAGGGGTGAGAGAGGCGCATAGGTGTATTGAGGGGGGCAAGAGTGTGGGGAAGAGTGTGCTGAAGTTTGAGTAGATAGTGATGAATATTTACGGATAAGATCGTAGATCCAAATGATATCTTGCTATGCCGTTGGTAGTGTAGACATCTCGGCTCCCTTCGGGTGGGTGAGATGCGGAGCGGAACTGGTGGAAAGGTGTCAGTGCTTGGGAGACGCGAGTAAGGAGTCGAAGATTGCGCAAGGGATTGGGTGTTCGATATCGAGGGTGAGTAGTTCGTCACAGCGGAATCTTGAGAGGCACGCCAAAGTGAGTACATGTGCATTGCACGAGACCGGAGCTATTGGGTGCAGCTCTAGCTGCATATTGCAACGCGTCCAAGGCTTTCGATGTTAAAAGAGACTGCTTCTCATTGGCTCATTCAGCTCTACTCCCAGTCGTAGCTCATGCAATGCAATATGACACCAGAGTTGCAGGCGACTATTTGATGCCCGATCATGACTAGCTGGATATAGTGCGATGACACGCAACTCATCAGTCACTCGTTGTATGAGTCGTATCGAACAGTGACTGTACCTGACTTCAAAAGATCCAGATCTATACACAATTACTGCTTTCCTCATCTTTATCCCTTGACCCGCGAAATCTGCACTGAGAACTCGACCATCCGTCTTGCAAACCAGAAACCCGAAAACATCTCGTAGATGCTCTCGCGAGAAGAAAGCAGCATGGCAACGAAGCAGTCGAAGAGCGAAACGCATGCCCCGCCGTTCGGTCAAGCGGATAAAGAACCCACGACGCAGATCGAATATGTTACTATCGATACGCTTACTAAGAGCTGCTTGGAAGTCTACGCTGAAGTCTGGCAATGAATAGACACGAAGAAGATTATGCCGGTTGGGTCTGTCATGAATCTGTGTATCGACCTAGGCGAATGGGCCCGTCTAAACGGCATAACTCATCCAGATGAACACTCTATCGATGGCCGACCTCGAAGACCTAAGTCGAACAATCTATCATCAAACCGACTCGCAAATTGGAAGAAGGATGATCTCATACGAAAGTGGCTTCAACGTATCAAAACGACTTTGGGCGAGGTGTCTGAGATCTTGGACATCTTGACACCAAGATATGTAGCAGAAGGAAACACGTCGGCTCCGGAACCAGAGACAAAATCGGGCCCAGACGCTGATGATCCAGAGTTGGTGCCTCTGATGGAGGAGCTCGTGAGAAAGCTAGCCCGTTACAACGAATACCTTTTGCATCGCATGAAGGTACTTCAAAATTTTAGCCACGGCGAAGAAGACGAGTGTCTCGACGAAGATTTGGTCGAAAAGAAGGAGTCTCAGTCCTCGGATGGAGCGATCAAAGAAACGGAGGGAACAGGGCGGGTTAACATCTTAGCACTTACTAAAACTTGTCAATCCGGCTACAGAGACGTCATTCGCGTTTTGAAAGACGCGAACAACGAACTGAAAGATAAGATACCAATCGAAAGAATGATAGTGCAAGACCTATTCTTAGCCCAGTTCAAAAAGCGGTACGAGAGGAAACTTGTGCAATATAAGAATTCTCTCGATGGAAAGCTTCTGAGAAACCCGACAGAGCGTCATGCACACTCAGAAAGGCTTACAAAGAACAACACTCCGGTGGACGACATTCTGGAGGAAAGACTTCGAGACGTTGAAAGGACTTTGAATAGGATTTCCGAGATCTTGACAGAGGATACACAGCGGGGAGATTTACAGACTGCAGAGTCAGACTCAGAGTCAGACAGTGGTAGCACGAAGATTGAGTCAGAGCTCGATAAGCTGGCAAACCGACTTACTCGGAACAACGACATCCTCCTGAACTGGACAACGTGACCATGTCGCTCGCGTTCAGCTAAAACAGGCGGGTACTCAGATGCTGCAAGCATCTCCGATGAGGCGCGTTGTAATGATATTCATGGTATACGAACTTTGATTCAATGTCTTACAATTACCTCCTGGTATATGCTGGGGTATCAAAATGCTTTCAGTACGCCTTAGTCCCAATGTCGTAGACCAACCCATATTCTGCAACGCCATGCAAGCGCTATCCAGTGCTGCAGTTCCGTAAACCAACGCCATGTGTGCAAATCCGATTACTACTCGAAATTGAAGAAGGCGTCATCGAATTGCGACTGCTCGGGGTTCTCGTATTCATCCATATTGAAGAGGTCTTCGAGGTTGTCTGTGGTCATAGTGTCCATCATCTCGTCGTTGGTGGTAGCGGTCGGTTCTTCCTTTTTCTCCTCGACCGGCGGCTGTTCGGCGAGTTTGGGTTCCTCGGCCTTTGCAGGCTCGGGTTCAGGTTCGGCGGGCTTCGCGGCTGTCGCATTGTCGCTCGTATTCGCGGTCGCGTCGGTATTCATATCCAAGCCTGGCAGGTCTGGCATGGTGAAGTCAATGTCCATGGCCGAGGCTTGGTTCGCGTCGTCATCGCTGTCCTTGGCGAAGTCCTCGAGACCGCGGAGTAGCGAGGGTCCGTCGTTGCCGTCATCGAGGTTGAAGTCCATGTCGCCTGACGTGTCCATCATGTCGTGGTGCGGGTTGTCGCCCGATGTGTCCATCGCGTCGCCGAACATGGCATCGAAGTCGAACTCGGACTCTTGCGCGTTGCCGGTGGTGGGCGTGCCGTCGAAGAGGGGGTCTTTCGGGGGCTCGACGTCGGTCTCGATGGGCGGCGGCGGTGGTGCTTTCGCGTCTTTCGCGTCGTCTTCTTTCTTCGGGGGTTCTTCTGCCTCGGGCTCGTTTGCGCTCGCTGCCTCGGGCGCCTGTTCTGGTTGCGACACGGCTGGCTCGGGCGCTGCTGGTGTCGCAACCTTTTCCTCCTTCACAGGCTCTTCCTCGACGGGCGCAGGGACGTTCTTCGCCTCCGCTGCCAGTCGCGCCTTCTCGACCTCGTGCTGCTTCGCTGCGGCCTCCTTCTTCTTTCGGTCCTGCTTCAGCAGCGCCATGTCGCGGCGCAGGACGGTCTGCGCCAGGCGGACCTCGTTCTCGAGCTCGTCGAGCGCATCGTGAAAGCGCTCAGTAGCAGACGGCACGACCTTTTGCAGCTGCTGCTTCATGCGCCCGGTGCCGCCGCCCGCCTGCTCCTCTTTGAGAAAGCGCCCAGAATGGAGGAACTATGCATGTTAGCGCGATCGCAGAAGCAGACACGTGACCGGACATACCACAGCATTGAGCATGCTCTGGAGCATGTCCAGGTGCTGGGTGGAGTTTACGGCGGTGGCCATGATGGGCATGCAGGTGCTAGGCAAAGGTACGGCCGTGTGTCAGTGATGGGTTCGGCGCGGGACCTCGAGAGGGTCCGCTAGCAGGCTGGGCTAGCGGCAGTACGGTACTACGTTCATAGCTCCCGCTCCTTCGGGTGCCTTGTGGCCTGCGGCGCTAATTCTTCGAACTCGCCCGCTCACCTCTCACACCTCTCCTTCTTCACCCCACAGTGGAGATTATAGCTTTGCCGTCACAGCTCGGCGCAGCGCTCGTCTCTCCTATCTCTCTTCCTCTTGTTTTCCCTTGCCTTTCCTAGTGCTGTCCGCTCTCTATTGGTAGCCTTAGTCGCGCTTTCCATACTGACTTTCCTTGCCGCCTACCCAGCTGCCACCACCCCGCCCGCCAGCCTCGACCTCCCCGTGGCCTCGTCGCCCTGACCGTCGCATCACCGCCGACGTCTTCGATACCCGCCGCCGCCAATTGCGCCTCTTGCGACTCGTTTCTAGTGCGCATCCCCGCGACAGCAGCCATGGCCGACCAGCAGAACCCCGGGGCACAGCTGCCTCCTCCCCCTTCCGCTGGCGCTCCCGGCTACGAGAACCAGGGCCAGCCGCAGCAGCACATGCCACCGCCGCCGCTTGCACCCGTCATTATCCCCCAGAACAACAACCCCATCCCGACCGCCATCAGCTCGCCCATGTCGGGCAACCCCATGAGCCCGACCAGCGGCCAGCCTGGCTACGTCCCCCGTCGCGCCGCCCCCGAGCCCAACAAGCGGGCGCTATATGTTGGAGGACTGGACCCGCGGGTCACCGAGGACGTGTTGCGTCAGATCTTCGAGACGACTGGCCATGTCCAGAGCGTCAAGATTATTCCAGACAAGACTGCAAGTTCTCCTTCTGTAAGATAACACTCCGCACCTGCTGCATAACTCTTGACAGCTGGCCGGGCTTATCTTGCAAGTGTTGCAACATTCATGTGCCGCTGACCGCTAACAGTTCAACTCCAAGGGCTTCAACTACGGTTTCGTCGAGTATGATGACCCTGGCGCCGCCGAGCGTGGTATGGCCACACTCAACGGCCGCCGCATCCACAACAACGTAAGCGCGCTCGACAATTGCGTGCTGGCGGTTCTGACAGATACAGGAAATCCGTGTTAACTGGGCCTACCAATCTAACAATACAGCCAAGGAAGACACATCTAACCATTTCCACATCTTCGTCGGTGACCTTTCCAACGAAGTCAACGACGAGGTTCTCCTCCAAGCTTTCTCCACCTTTGGTCCCGTTTCCGAGGCTCGCGTTATGTGGGACATGAAGACGGGCAGGTCGCGTGGTTACGGATTCGTCGCGTTTAGGGATCGCGCCGATGCTGATCGCGCTCTCAGCTCTATGGACGGAGAGTGGCTTGGCTCTCGCGCTATCCGCTGCAACTGGGCCAACCAGAAAGGACAGCCTTCCATTTCCCAGCAGCAGGCCATGGCTTCCATGGGTATGACGCCGACCACTCCCTTCGGACACCACCATTTCCCCACCCATGGCGTGCAGAGCTACGACATGGTCGTTGCTCAGACTCCTCAGTGGCAGACCACGTGCTACGTCGGGAACCTCACTCCTTACACTTCTCAATCTGACCTTGTGCCGCTTTTCCAGAACTTTGGTTATGTCACCGAAACCCGCTTCCAGTCTGATCGCGGATTTGCCTTCATTAAGATGGACACTCATGAGAATGCTGCCATGGCCATCTGCCAACTCAATGGCTACAACGTCAACGGCCGTCCTCTGAAGTGCAGCGTAGGTTGATTCGTTCTCTTTTGTTATTTCTTAGCTCACATTTTGAATCTAGTGGGGCAAAGACCGTCCTCCGACTGGCCAGTTTGAGGGTTACTCGCCTGCGGGCGGGCCCAACTCAGCTTATCCTCAGACGCCAAGCGCGTACTTTCCTCAGTATGGTGGTGGGCCACAAGGTGGTCCCATGTCACCCTCAGGTGAGCGGCACCGGAGGAAGCTGCAGTATCGAAACAAGCAATCTAATGCGCGGGCAGGACCCAGCCCCGGCGGACAACCCTTCGCGCAGCAGCAGCAAGCCTTTGGCAACCCTGGCATGCCTTACCAGCAACAGATGCAGCAGCCAGGCAGCGCTGGCGGCTACGGCCGTGGCGCTCCCCAACAACCTCAATGGGGCCAATCTCCCCAGGCAGCCTTCAACCAGAATGGCTTTGGAGGATACCAGGGCTAAGCACCTCGTTTGTTAGATTTGTCTCTTCAGCGCTGTGCCCTCTATTGTCCCAACACGCCTGTTTGCTTACGGGGGCGCTGTTTTGGATAGCTCCGATTTCTGGTCATATTTCATCAGCTACTCGGTTTTATGTTCTTAGGGAGTCGTTATTAATTCCGTTGTCCAAAATGGTGCAAGCGTTGTTGTCTTATGGCATGGCTGGTACATTTCTTGTGGGATCTGGTTCACGGTCGTTTGGTTCAAAATGAATCTCCTATCTCGTGTTAGTTTTCTGTTGCTTCAGGCCTCGGCTCTGATTACCCCTTCACTATCTATTATGACGTTAAATCTTCTCCTTGATACCAGCGAATTCTCTTCTTGATACCAAAGCGAGTTCTTATGATACCAGAAGTGGATTTCTTGTGGCGCGCGCTGGTCGTCGCGGTATGACTTTGGATAGTATACTATACTGTGGACTAGATAGTAGTACTGATGGTGATGGAGACGTAATAGAATTTGCGAGGCACTGAAGCCACAAGCATACAAGACATATTCTCGCCAAAGTGAGGTCTGCACCAGTACGTCATAGAGCCGCCTAGAGGCAGTCAAATCCCGTACCTGCGTCAAGGTGCCTGGGATCCTGCATGTTCCATCAAGCTTTCAGATACACCGCAGAAACACCGTTGTGATGACGGCACGTGACGTATTGTTCTAGCGCATCCGCATTGAGATGTCGTGTCGCGTTTTGTGGGCCCGTCCGCTAATTGATGCTAACATTCACACCCCACCGCGCCGGATGGCATGCACACACTCGACATCATCTCGGTAATCCTTTCTTTTGTCGGCGCTCTCTTTGTTTGCTGTATGCTTGCCACTCTCGGAAAGAGAGGTGCGTCGCTTAAACCGTACAATCCGAAACGGTCGCCGCTCTTTTGCATCCCACATCCCGCTCGGACGCATTCGCCTCCAACACGGTCCCTCACGTACCTTCCGCGTACGCGTTTCTCGACATCACATCTGCAACCGTCGACCGCCTCGCCCACAACCACACCCCGCCACTACTTCGGCTATCTTTCCACTCGCCCGCACACGACGACTACCATGTTCAAGTCAGCGGTGCAGAACCACAATGCCATCGCGTCTACATCACCCCCGAACAACGCCTACAAGCAGGCTTCCCTCGGGAACGCCTTCAATCGCACCGGGCCAAAAACGTCATCGACGCGTCCTGTAGGAAACGAGATGAAAGCGACCATCGGGGCAACTACACAGGGGACCAAGCGGACGTCGAATGGGCTGGTCAAGTCGCTGAACTCGCAAGAGGATGACTTTGACTACCCCTCACTCAACATTGCTGAGATTGACGAGAAAGAGAACGATCTGCCGGCTGCATTCCACACATCTTCGCGCAACAACCCCGGCGTCCTAGCCCAGGCTTTGTTTGATGAAGACGACTTCGACAGCGACATAGATCTCGATGTTGAAGACCCAGCAACAAAAGGCACTGTCACATATCCTACGTTACCTCGCGTTGGTTCGGGAGGCTCAGCCGATTCGGGATACAACTCGAGAGCGCACACTGCGGATCTCAAGCCAGAGCAGCCTAGTAGCCAGCCAATACCGTGGTCTTCCTCGCCTCTATCGCACTACAAGACACCGCAGAAGCCAGAGCCACCGAAGACAAAGCGTCGTACTCTACCGTGGACACAGGCCCAGAAGCAGCAATCGATACAGGAAGAGGAGGAGGAAGAGGAGATTGCGCCGCCTAGGAAAAGAGTGGTCAAGGAGGCCGACAAGGCAGTGTCAACACCAGTGAAGGAGTCGAAATCACAATACCCTTGGAACACGACCCAGAGCGCGCTGAAGCAGCAGCAGAAGACTTTTAGGGAGACCAACAAAGCTCAAGCGAAGGCGAACCTTGGCACAAATGAGGACATGAAGGAGGCCATTAAGAAAAAGAAAAAGAACACCATCCACAAGATCTTCCTCAGTGAAGAACAACAAAATGTGCTGAACCTGGTGACGGAGTACAAGAAGAGTGTCTTCTTCACTGGATCTGCTGGTATGTGTAGTGGATTGTTTGTAAACGCCCCTGCTGACAACGACAGGCACCGGTAAATCAGTCTTACTTCGTGAAATCATCGCTGCGCTACGACGGAAATACGCTCGCGAGCCAGATCGCGTGGCAGTGACAGCGTCAACAGGCCTAGCAGCATGCAACATCGGCGGTGTTACCCTACACAGCTTCGCAGGTATCGGACTGGGCAAGGAGCCTGTAGAGGACTTGGTCAAGAAGATTAGGCGGAACCAGAAAGCAAAGCAGCGGTGGATGCGCACGAAAGTGTTGATCATGGATGAGGTGTCGATGGTGGACGGCGACCTATTCGACAAACTGGAGTCTATTGCGCGGACGATTCGCAACAACGGCAGGCCTTTCGGTGGTATTCAGCTTGTCATCACCGGCGACTTCTTCCAATTACCCCCAGTGCCAGAGTCCGGACGGCAAGCCAAATTCGCTTTCGATGCGGGCACCTGGACTACAAGCATCGAGCATACCATTGGTCTGCACCATGTCTTCCGTCAGAAAGACCCGGTCTTTGCAAACATGCTCAACGAGATGCGAGAGGGCCGTCTGACCCAGGACTCAATCTTGAAATTCAAGCAGCTGGAACGACCACTACCAAAGGGAGACGAGAGCGTCGAAGCCACAGAACTTTTCCCCACACGCCAGGAGGTTGACCGGGCAAACACTACGCGTATGCAACAACTTCACGGTAATGTCTTCTTGTTTGAAGCCCGCGACGGAGGTACAATCACGAACAAGGAGCAGCGTGACAGGCTACTACAGAGCTGCATGGTACCAGCGCAAATACACCTCAAGAAAGGCGCTCAGGTCATGTTGGTCAAGAACATGGACGACACACTAGTGAACGGTTCGCTGGGCAAGATTACGGGATTCATGACTGAGCAGATGTTCAACGTCTATAAGGAGGATGAAGAGGCCTTCCTTGAGGGTGGACCCTCAGAGGCCGCCATCAAGACAGAGATGATGAAGAGTTCGCTCGGTGTAAACAGCAACCAGGTATACCCTGTCGTCCGATTCGCCATTGCAGACGGCACTACGCGCGATCTGCTATGCAAACGCGAAGACTGGAAGATTGAGCTACCAAACGGCGAGGTGCAAGCCTCACGTTCCCAAATCCCACTTATCCTCGCCTGGGCGCTCTCCATCCACAAAGCACAAGGTCAGACACTGGAGCGCGTACGCGTCGATCTCGGTCGTGTCTTCGAAAAGGGCCAAGCGTACGTTGCGCTCTCTCGTGCGACGAGCATGGCCGGTCTACAGATCCTGCGATTTGATCCTAGGAAAGTCATTGCACACGAGAAGGTGCGAACGTTCTACGCCGGTCTGAGTAGAGCGGAGCAAGTCGAGGGCAAGGCGAAGAGCAAGACTATTCTCGGCAAGATGCAGGCCGCGAAGAAGAGGAGTGGTGATGACTAGGAAGGGTGAATATGCCAGGTAGGATATGGTGTATATTGGGTTACGATACGATGGCATAGGTGGTGTTATTACTTCTGGTGTATCAACGGCGTTTATCAAGTGCGGGTGCTTACATGGCTAGAAAGCATGGTGCGCGCGGCTCGTAGCGACCTAATCTTCTCTCATGCGGCGTCTGGCTGGGGGCTTAGAAAGATACCAAATCACATCGCTGGTCACGGCCGAGATCAAGAACACGTATATATATCTTTTCCTGGTTTCCACCTCAATGTTCTGCATGATTATCCTCGGTATCTAAACGCCCGCGATCTTCCCAGGCTCTTGTTGCTCCAACTCCAGCCACCCCCGCTACATCACCCACCCTATCGCGGTTTGCTAGTGTTAACTCAAACACGTTTCAAGGTCTCTGCGTTCTACAAAAAAAGCTAGCTTGCAAAAGATCCACAACCCCGACGAACTAAACAGACAGGTGTGGATAGCCGAGGAAATGCCCCACACCGTCATCTTCCGTCTCCACCACCAAAAAACGACAAAAAGAACAAAAACATACAACAGCGCGTATTCCCTGGTGGTCACCCACCCAGGTACTAATGCGCCGGTATCTTGCTTAAGTACCGCTGAGCGAACGGGAAGCGCTGAGTTCAAGATCCTATGGTCGTATGTGGGAGGTTGAGCAAGTTTGGGTATCATATACTTGGGTCAAACAAGACCACCGTCTAGTGGCGGCGGTGAACACTTTCAGGCACTCAATGGACTATCAGCGACTGTGAAATACTTCACGAGGGCAATGGTCTCTCCAATGTCCGACTGTAGCGTCATTTAAGAAGTACCAACGGCTCTACCGACTTCTAGCTGTATCCTTGGAGTTATACTCTGCTATCGGAGAGAGGAGAAACACTTCTGCGGCTCCCATCTGTATCCAAGTCATCCAATGGAACATTCACATAACTCGAATTTGCCGTCGACGACGCAGCAGAATCCCCCCTTCTCTTCACACCTTTCCCAGCCATACTTCCCACAAAGCTAACTTCCTTCAGGTACTGCACAAAAGGCATCTTCTCAATACCTACATGTACAACACTATCCTCACCACCTAGATAGCTGCCGTACCCGTACCTGCAGCCCAAATCTTCGAGGTATTTCTCGCGCTCCTTGTTCGTCATGTGAGCTGTACCGCGCAGGTCCTTGACCGCAGCGCTTGAAGCAAAGAGCGCGATAATCGCAGCGAGACTGGTAGGCATGCGCGCGAGGTAGCGACCAGGACGGCGAAGGTATACGATAAGAGAAACGACAACGTAGATGCTCAGGATGCATTCCGAGATGATGAAAAGGGGAGTGACAAAGAACAGGCGTTCTTCAGGTGTTATGACGATGCCAGAGACCTGCGGCGTTGTTGTGTTGTTTGCCGGTACGAAAAGAAGCTCCCTGTTCACACCGAGCCAAATGGCAAAGAGTCGTGAGTATGCTTGGTTCATTGGCGTCTCGACGTCTGCGAATGTGGGTAGTGGCGTGTTTGGGTCTGTCAGCCGTAGCGATCCTTCGGCTCGATTGATGAAGTAGTGAATGAACTCGCTGGCAAAGGTGTCGTTATGCCATAAGGGCTGTACAGTTCGAAAGATGAACAAGTTCGATTGTGACATGAGTTCGGCCGCGCCGTTCGAGAAGTATTTGTCAAGTGCTTGAGAGCTTTGATTCTGATCAGGTGCGAGATCCCTTGCTGGCTCTGTCAAAACCCCCGTTTTGTCGACCAGTACAGTGGCATCACCGACTTGGATCTCTGGCTGGCACAGCATGAGGAAAGTGTTGTTGCTGGCAGCATCCTCGAAGCCCGGATAAGAAGTCACCGGATGCGCGTTCGGGTCTGTCAGGATTTGTCTTCGCCGGAAATCGCCCATACCAAGTGGTCCATCACAGTATTGATGCGTAGCCCGAATCCATCCAACTGCGACTGCAGACCTGCATATTGCCTTTTCTTCTTCAGTGGCGTCAAGGTCGGCCTGGAGGGTTGTCGCTATTTCTGCTCCGACTTTGCCGTCACGGCAGAGAGTTCCATTATACTGAGCATCCCAGCGGCTGCTTGATCCGTAGTTTGTGGCGAACATGTTGCCATCCGTACCATAGCATGTGGTTGTTTTTCCGCTCGTAGACGTTACTGTGACATTGAGAAGTTGTCTCCAGTCGCTCATCTTATCGGTCCATAGATGCATATGATAGTCTTGGTCGAATATGAGAGGTTTGCATCTTGGTTCTGCAGCAAAGTATTTGATACGAGCTTGATAATAGCTCTCTGTAGATAGACTGACTGGTTCGTGACCAATGAATGAAGCGTAGGTAGCCTTCTTATCTGTCCAGGCCGGTAAGGGAGTATGACGTGTCAAGTTAGACTCTGCCACCAAGAAGTGGCTCTCGCCCGTGGACCCCTGGTAAGCACCTGACATTTCAGGCCTCTGGCTTTCCAAGGTCAAAAACGGATTTCCCATAATTGGTGGACCTGACGAGCCGTTGATGTGTACAGATCTTGCTTCAAAAGGTGGCGAAAATAGTGCTGACTGAGGGAGTGACAGCGTTGCGCTGAAAAAAAGACCCGCGAATGCAGTTGCTAATAGGTTTGCTAATAGACTCATTGCACAGACTGCTGCTAACAAGTAATGACCAGCTCGAGCTGCTTTGAAGAGTGTGAGTTGGGGAGGGAGAGAACCATAACTGAGAGTTATGCTCCGGGACGCGGCTGCTCTCGGGCCTCGCATCTGCTCTATAGGCTGCAAAACACAAAAGAGTCTGTTAATCATGATCCAAAGTGGTTCGATGAGAGTGGCAATGGCTGTGGGAAGATACTGGGTAACGATGATCTGAATAATGCGATCATTCGACGGCAGAGATAATCCGAGATGGTTTCAGTAAGAACGATTTCGTTCAATCAAGTCAGGGTCATTGTATGTCATGATCTGTGCGACACCACTTACCGTGTGGCCGAGATCGAGTGAAGAGAACAGCAAGGGCTATCACCAAAGCCACAAAAAGGCTGATGAAAGGAATTCCAGTACCCAAACGGAACTCCATAGGTCTCATGGGCTCTGATAATCGTGGTTCGTCGGTTTTGAGTAAGGGCTTTTGCAGCTCCGAGCTGAGAGCTACATTTCTTATGCTGGAAAATGTGAGTTGTGTAGACTGTGAGATACTCAGAGTACTGACCCTTGATCTTTTTCGAGTTTGAATCCGCTCGCATGGAGCTTTTGATCGAAATATTGCGTTGACGCACAATCCAGATCTCCAAATTTGGCAAGCAAATCGGTATCGTCTGCCATCATTGACATGATAGAGGCCAAAGAAGCTAAAAATGAGTAAGAAGCTATGAATACGATAGGTTTAACGCTTACCAGGGTCGTCAACTAGTGCTCTTTTCTTCTGCCCCACGTACCCAATACAAATGAGAGCTATCGCTGCCATTGAGATCACGGCAAGAAACCCCTCAACCATGTACGTGAAGATAGGTTCAAGCACGACTGCTTCCATTTGCGTCCGGAACGACCCTGGCGATTTGGTACCAGTTGACGTAGAAACGTTGGGGTTGAGAATGTCAGCCATCGCACGAGCGAAGAAGAGTTGATATACAATCTCATATGCGCTTGCTAGCTTTTCCGGATCCAGTAGCTCCGGCAAACGATCTTTTGATACAGACATAACGGTTGTCATCATAGGCGAAGCTATAGATGGTGTCAGGTCTGTGTTGTACAAGATCTCGAGGTACCGAGGCAAGGTGCTCATAGGCAAAATGTCTTGTCTTGTCTGAAGCTTGCGAGTACCAGAGCCGAGTGTTTCCCCGAAGACGGTAGTGTTGAAAATCTCTGCGGAAATATTGCGCCTTGTTGCGCTGGAAAGACTAATGTTTTGAGGTTTCCCGGTTATCGCATCCACAGTTGCCTCAACATCCTGCTCATAGTATACTGGCTTACAGAATATGGCCGTAATGTTGCTGAGCGGATCCTGCTCTCTTTCTTTGTTTTGTGTGAATGTCGCAAAGAAGGTCCCATTTCCCCGAAATCGACACCACCGCTGGTTTTGGAGAGATTCTATTTCCACCAAATATGCTGCAAATAACGGAGAGAAATAGCCCATGTATGATGCAGAGAATTTCTTGAATCGAGTTGACGCCCGCGGGCCTGTGAGGTCTCCAACTACGGCGCCGTTTTGTTGTGACGAAGACACGTAACAGCCAGCAGAATTCTTGAAGCCGGCTTCGCTTGTGAAAGACCATGTCATGTTGCGTATAACGTTAGTCCCTTCAACCTGCACAAGCGCCTCTTCTGACCAGGTTTCGTTTCTTGCTCCTGCTTTTTGCGCCTTTTCGCATTCAAGACCCATACTGTACATGATAGTACGTGCTGTCCAGGAGTCACCAACACTGGGTATGAGACCTTGAGTAGTGAACGGTCGTAGCGTATAGTTGCGAGTGGTAAAGGCTGGCATTGTTTCGTTCAACTCCAAGATGCCATATACAGATTGCGCATAGCTGAAGGTCATAGCCTGCTCTTGCATTGAAGAGTGTATAAAATCATTCGATGTGTCGAAATCCTGTACAAAATCCCTGGTAATCGGCCGTGTCGAGAATATACCTGCTTGTAGTGGTACAACGCCGAACGTAGTGAGAACGATTGCCAATGAGGCCCAGAACACAAGCCAATGCCTATACAGACTTCGTCAACACCTTTTCGTTCTTTTTGAAGTGTGGTGTGGGACTCACCTCCTTTTAGCTGCTATTATAGGTACAATCGGGATGTAGTCGAAAGGATAGTGCAATAGAATGGAGTTTGCCGCTGACGCTCCACATGGCCGTGCCATGTGCCGATAGGGCTCATAACGCTTAGCATCGTGGTCGATCCAGATAACAAGGATGCTGAAAGTTACAGCAATAATCGTTGGCAGATAGAGGTACCAGAATGAGCGATGTAACGGAAGTGAGTTCACCGTTGTGGCGAAAATCACCCCACCTTGCGTCTGGCTTCTCCGAAGATAGTATTGTAGAACAGCAATAAAGGTCCAGCAGAGTAGTGCAGTTATGGCGAGGGTCCACCATCGTAGCGCGGGAGGGTACCAGCTTTGACGGGATTGTGTGCCGTCCTTTCGTTTTGGGACTAGCGTCGACGGGCGGAATCTGAGCGCTTCGAATCGTACCATTTCTTTGGTGACAAAACCTGCCCACTACAACGGCGTGCGTTAGAGAACTTCGCCTTTTTTTCTCAGCCTGGATATCTTTGAGATGACTGCGGAGTGCTAGTAGTGGTGCTGTCGAAGTGTAACTTCTGGCCCCCATGCGCGGGTGGAATTGACGATCGATGGTGATAGTTTGACGAGGCGGTAGCCGTTGTCTTATGTGAAAGTCGTCAGCGCATTTGAGACGGGTGGCCTTGCGCACCAACTGGTGATACCACGACCAAGGCGATGTGCTGACTGGTAACATCCTATGGGGCGCAGCCGCAAGCAAGCGCTGTGGGGCGGTCAACTCGGTCATTGGTTATTGGACTATGGCCCTGCAGCTTTCAGGCCCTCCACCTCTGTTATTAGAGCGGGCTGTGACTTCAATTCGCCACAAAGAAATCATCTGTGATACGCATGGTCGCGCGTACAGCACACGGTGTTTTTGCGCAACATAATGTTAGCGGCGGCAGATCTAGGGTCCAGCAAAGTGCACGCCTTCTACGCCTACATACAGGAGCTAAGTGAAGCCCTCATCTGACGTGCAGTCGTTCAATGAGAAGAGTGCAGCGCCAACCAGATGTTGACTACCAGTGATGAGTGTCTGCATACCACCAACCGTGCCTATTTCCCTCGCCAACTCCAGAGCTCTTTGCACACTTGGTTCGTAGAGGATTTGTGAGTTTTGGTGGATGCGCTGCCAAATTTCACTGAATGCTCCTCGTGAAGCGTCCAGATCTTCTAGATTTGGAGTTACAGCTACAACACAGTCAGTAGGCGAGGTTTCGTACGACCAGAGTTAGGGAGCTTCACCTCTTGTAGAGTCGAAGTCTTGCTTTGGATCGTACGAAGTGAAAATGACATGGTCGATGCGAACAGGGCTGAGGGTAGTGGCTAGTTGTTCGAGCACAACTCTAGCATCTCTCTGCTTCGATACCTGGCCGAAGATCAAGACCCGTACGGAAGATGCGCTGTGACTGTTAATGGTAAGGCGGCAGAGTCTTGTATGGTTGAAGTACCTCTCTCCCTGCGAGCTCTCGATGAACCATTCCGCGGCTTTGCTAACGCTTATCTCATTGTGCGCACTATCAAGGAACCAGCTGAAGCCCCCTTCGACAATGGTTTGGAAGCGCCCCGGCCAGGAGAACTGGCTGATGCCCTGCAAAACATCCCAAGATGATGGTTGCGGAATGTCTTTTGAAGTGTCTTTTGTAGCTCTATCTTCAAGGAAGTAACGAACGGCAGCAATCGCAACGGAACAGTTCATGCGCTGCACATCTGGCTTCAGCTGCGGTGCGTCTGCTGGAAGATCTGGATCGTTCTCCACGAATTGGAAGCGAACGCCTTTCTCCGCCGCGCGACATCGAAGAACCTCAGCAGCGGAGGCATCCTGAGGAGACGAGAGTGCATGAGCACCGTGCTTGAAGATTCCCGACTTATGCCAGGCGATGTTCTCGATAGTGGGCCCTAACTGCTGGACGTGATCCATGCCAAGTGCAGTGATGACGGTTGCGACAGGATGCTCTATCACGTTGGTAGCATCGTATTCCCCTCCGTGATGAGTCTCATATATAGCCACATGTACACCTTCCTTAATGAATGCGTGGAATGATACCAGCGCGAAGAGCTGGAGATAACGAGGCAGTCTTTCCGGATCGTTTGACAGAGCATCCCACACTTCGAAGAAGTATCTCGCGAAGAGATCTCTGGCGATGGGCTGAAAATCGATGCGTATCCTTTCTTCAGGATAGATGAGATGGGGTGAAGTATATAGGCCTGTCTTAAGCGGCCATTCGGTACTTCCCCCGTAAGCGCGGAGAAAAGACTCAATGAATGCGCATGTACTACCTTTGCCCTTGGTTCCGGTGACGTGGATGATGTTCAGTTTATCGATATCGATAGTCTCTCTCTATCAGTGGAGTTCAGCGAAGACACAAGGAGGCGTACCGAGTGACCGATTTGGTGCAGCCATTCTTTCATTCCGGCTACACTGGGTGTGCCCTTCAGGTTTGGCTTTCCTTGCGCATCAGGAACAGAACCATAAGTCGGTGGAGTGCTTGATGGGCTTGTAGTAGGCCTCGCGAGGCGTCGTCGACTGTTAAGGATGTTGATAGCACTCTGAGCTGCGTTAGCGCGGCGGATGATAGTAGAAAAGCTTTACTTACCTTGTAGCTTCGAATTTTATCAAGAGGTCGCGACGGCATGGATTCGTTCATTGCCAGTGTAGCTTGTCGTAAGGAGTATGATCGTGGATAGCTTCATAAGCTCTACATTGAATTCTTCCTTTTGGATCGGGGCTGAAATCGTTTTTGTAGTTGAATGTGCGAAATCTGCGACTGGATTGTCTTCTATGGGCGATCGTATGGGTCACAGCGACAAACTGTTCCCTCCGCGACCTGAGCGCGATGACAAACGCGGTCATTACAGTCATCACCATCGCTATCCACATCGCCGAAGTGTAATAAAACGAAGCTCTTTAGTGGTTATCGTTACTGCTTCGGCTGTGTAACTTTGTTTAGGAAAGTAGCTATGCCCCTGGGTAGTGAGGTAGTAGAACTTTTCACTAACAGAATCGCTTTGTCATCCCTAAAGCGTGTCACAACATCTCGTGTTACCAAACGCTTCGGTAGACTGTGCCGTATTACGTTGCTTTCGGCTACTACCGATGGTGACACAGATCATTGCTACACACGGTGACGCTACGTAAGCGAGCAGTGGATAAATGCAACGAGCAGACTGAGTTTAAGTAGAGATACTACTCTCTGCATCGCGATCGAACCACCTTCTCATCCTAACTCGCTTTTTGAATGTGTTGTTTGTGTATTGGGGACTGCGCACTGGCGGTAGGGAAGGCACACAGTGTCTTCTTAGCACGGTAGCGTGCGGGTCATGAGCATCAGCCAGTAGACGCTGAAATGGAACGAGCTGTTTGATGTAGCTGTGTTGACAACAACTCTTTTTTTTCGAATTTTGCGACCAATAAATAGAGGGCGGCTGCTTATCTACTATTTTGAAACAACATTCTGGCTACAACAACACCTTTGGAATCACAAAAAAAGATCGTTTGATGTAGCTGCATTTGTAAGAGCTTAGAGATATCCATCTTCTTCATCGTCCGTGAGATTGCTCACCTGTGTTCTGACTTGTACTATGACGCCTTGATTCGAGGCGGCATTGATAAATATGGGAAACCAGTCCATAAACCCTCTCCCCTATAATCACCCCTTATCTTGTGATATGAGAGATATTTCTTGATCAGAGCCGCTGTCTCGTGATCTTTGGCAGTGATCGTGAATTCCAAACATATTGTATTTTCTTTCAACGTCCACCTGCAGGGGTGTGAGCAGTAGACATGGTTGGCCGTTACACCCACTGCGCAGTCTCCCTTATCATAGTAATACCTGAGGTCGGCATAGGGGACGTATGCAGTTTCTTTGGAATGAATGTCCTCGAAAACAATCGCTGGGCGATAAAACTTGAGAGTTGCGTGCATGGTTTCCCTTCCCTTCCATGCGAGGATCCTGATCGTTACATCAGGAATGATGCATACGTCGCCCCCCTTAGTATATATGGGTGGGTACGGTTGAAGTTTCGGCGTTTCAACATTCGGATCGGGGTCCATTCCTATCGTCGGACCCTTGAGCACGTACCCAATAAAATAGCCAATCCCGTCGTCTAAGAACTCTAGTATCATGCTATTGACACCATCCACAAGCTCAGTGTTGTTGAACAACCAGCCGTGTATTTCAACTGTGTTGGAATCGCGTGCATGTGCGTGCGCGACGTTCTCGTACCGGATGGAGATGACGTTGTTGCCACCCTTTTCTCGACGAAAGAAGATCTCCCTCTCCCCAAACTCAAACCTTCCAAACGCCCATCTGTCGAAGTCAAAGAGGGACGAGTAGAACAAAGAGCCGTGCAGCCCGTTGCGGCCACCGCTTAGAATCGATGCGGTTCGTAGTTTGTGTTCAATGCCTGGAACATCTGCCGCTCCAAGACTTAGCAGGCCACTAACTTCATTCAAGCCGAGATCACCCAAACCAGTCTTTCGGTTCACATATACGTCCATCTCTTCATGCTCATCGAAAGGCTGTATATATTCAGAGTAGATTGTGAACAAACACTCGCCGTGATGATCCACATTGCCACTGTCGTGCGTTATAACATACGCCCAGTGGCCCTTCATGTCTACTAGGTTAGCTCCACCACGCTTTTCTATGGCTGTCTTGAGATCTTTGAGCGTTATGATACGACCCTGGCTATACCACCACAACTTGCTCACGTCTTTCCAGCCCTTTGCACGGTAAAAGCTTACCAACGCATCGAAATAATCATGGGGACCCTCTGGAATGTAAGGGCGTGAGAGACTAGCAGCCATGCGTGAATGGCTTCTTTTGTAGTGTTGGATTCGATCATGCTCAGTATGAGAGTACTTCCTGCAGCCGAGCTTTCTGCAGAGAAAGACCTTTGGGCCGGCGTGTGCCCATTCACGATGCCAGGCAAGTCGAAGTTTGGGGTCTTGCATTCTTGAAACCCAGTCGCATCCATCGATTCCACATGGGATCCCTGGTTCATCTCGCGAGCCAGTTGATGAAGAAGTGATGGAAGAGGGTTTTTGAGGTTCTGCTTTGGGCTTACTACCACCTTCGTGGCGCCGTCTTGCATCGCTGTCCTCATCAGACAGCGAGTCTGGTGAGCTACCAGCTTCGGCTTCGCTGGATAGAGAACGCAAGTCACTTTGTCCTTTGTCTGCCTCGTCGCCATCCTCGTTCACACGAGAGGGCAATGCGAACAACGCCAACTCTTCGAGATGTTTGCCAAGGTGACGTCGCAGAAGCGGAAACGACAAGACGTGATGATGGCAAAGTGGGCACCCCACTTTTTCATTCTCACTTGTACAGTGCTGCCTTTCGCAAGTCCGCATGAGATCCTCGATACGTTCTGAGTTCGTGAACTCTGGGTGGTGCTGCGAAAGATGCACACGGAACTCTGACTGCAGTTGGAAAGGCTGGTCGCAACCGTCGAGGCATTTCCACCACTTTCTGTGGGCCTGCAATTCGTGGTGAAACCATTCGTATCTTGACTCATACATCCGATCAGCCGTCTCGCAACGTTCGTTAGTACAAATCTATTCACTTTTAGTTAGAGCGTATTTGAGTCATATTGATCACTTACGTAAGGTTGTAGATCACGGTAAACATGTTTGCGCCAGGCGAATTCATGCTGGGCCGACGTGAATCGGAAGCAGAGCGGGCATTCGAAAGGGTCGCCATGCTCACCGAGTTTTGGAATGCGCGGTGGACGCAGTCTAGTAGACTCTGACCCAGAAGACGCGTAACTGGTTTGAGAAAGGGTCTCTTCGTAGTAGGCTTCATCCATAAGCTCTGTTACGGATATGGTGGCCTTGAGAGCCGAGGGTAGTGAAGATGCGACAGTACTCGCAATCCTTTCGGAGAAATCTGTCGTCGTTTCTGGCTTCTGCTGCGGTGTGTCCATGATCTCGGACTGCGGCACTTCTACCAGGGCATTGTTTACTGCTACCAAATCCGCAGCTGGCTCTAGTCCCTGCGCAAGTCTTTGCCGATGCTCTTCACGGTAGTTGAGATATTGCCGTCGACGCGAGATGGCCTTGCCCAAACGAGCTACTAGGTATTCTTCGGCGTTGGGAAATTTAGCTCGTACATGCTGCATATCGAAGTGTTCGAAATGAGAGACTCTGAAGTGGGCAGACTCCTTGAACTGGTCGTGAGGTGCAGGATTTCGGATCGCCATTGATAGTCGCATGAGGCAAGTGTTGATCTCGGATAGGCTGAATGCGTGCTGCTCTAATTCTGTGGCATCCCGTTTGTCTGAATCCTCAGACACATCCGAATCAGAGTCAGAAAGGTCTTCCCATGGAGTTATTTCACCAGTGATAATTGCGTTGGCCTTCCCCAGACTGGATGTCATGCCTTTTAGCAGCTCGATGACCTGGTCATGTATGTGCGAAGCTTCGCGAAGCTTGTAATCGAGTGAGCCTTTGCCGAATCTGTGCGCGCCGACATTGCCGCACCAGATCTTGAAGCGACCCAACTCATCATCGAAACGGCCGGGTAGTATCTTCTGCCTGATACGTGACTCGGCCTTCTCGAGACTGTCGCAGACTTTCTGGAAATAGATGAAGCATTCTCGAACGTGGGTTGCAACCAGGACAGGGTCAGCGAAACTTCTGAACACCATATTCTGTAGCGCGGTATCTTTCGAACGAGTTGATAGTACGGTACGACTTCGCAGATAGGTTGGAAGGTGGCGGGATGCCAGGAAATAAAGTGAACAGCAGGATTGGGACTTCCTTGATGCTAACGGGAGATAATTCCCTATATAGCCTATACAACTCATCAGATCATCAGATCATCAGGCAGTGCAACTACGTACTCATGTAGGGAGTAGATGCGGGGCAAGCGGGGTTGTACTACGCCGCACACGTGCATCCAAGTACGTCGATGAATTGTATCCGCTCCTTCCTGTCTGAGACCCGCTGGATCACCATCCAGAACCACACTTCAGACACAGAACGATTCGAATACATCAGCCTATCTCCAGTGGCAAGTCCATCGAAAATAGTTCGCGATGTCGGGTCTCGAAATCGCAGGTGCCGTCCTAGGATCGATACCGCTCGTTATCTCAGCCATCGAACATTATGCCAACGGCATCAGCACCGCGAGGAGATATCTGAAATATCAGACCGAGATGGAGGACCTATTGAGGAAGATTAGAACAGAGCAGAAGCTATTCAAGAATACTATAGAGACATTGTTGAATGGCATCGCCAGCGACGAGCGGATGAGTGACATTGTTGCGGGTGGCAACTTTTGGCAAGAACCAGATATCGAGCTGAAGCTGAAAGATAGATTGCGCGATGCGTATGACATCTATCTTGATAACGTGTGCGGCATGGAAGCGTCGTTGCAAAGGTTCAGAGAGAAATTAGCGTTGGACCAGGCTGGCAAGGTACGTCATCAGAGCTTTTGCCTCATCGCTGGCTCTCGGTCCACCGAAAGCTGTCCGTGCGCCATCACCAACTGTTTTTCGCGTTTCCCAATCGACCGAGAGGTTGGGCAGCATCGTCGCTTGCTCCCATCGGTAACGACAGGAATGGAGCAAGAACGCTCATAATAGCTATGACCGGTGATTGCTGACAATCGTCCCAGCCACAATTCTCGGATCCAAGCCGATTCAAAGAGAATATCAGGAGACTAAAGTTCAGTGTCAAGAGAGCGGATTACGCTGAACAAGTCAATGCTCTTTGTTATTACAATCAAGCGTTGATGCAACTTACAACTCAGTCTATCAGCCTCGAGAATTCAAGAAGCGCGATCAAACATCATCGATGCCCGAACTTCAACATCTTGCAAAGCTTAACACGGGCGTTGTACGAGACACTACAGTCAGGTCTGCGATGCGCATGTGACAATCATGCTGTCAAATTGCGGCTCGAGAAGAGAAAGCGAAGAGTTAGCAAGATCGAAGACATACAGGAAGCATCATTCCGCGTCATCTTTACGGGCGCTCATCACGATATCTCCCGACGTTCAGACCACGGAAACCCTTGGAGATGGGCCGAGGCAAACATCTCACGCTTGCCAAATGACCCTCCACAGATGACAGAACCGACTCAAATCGCACTCAAATCTCCCAAGCAAGTTCGGTTTGTGCAACCTCGAAACGAGTGTAGCAGTAGCGATATCACTCTTGTAGAACGATCGAGTGCACCCATCATCAAATCCATGCCAATACAGATTGGGGATCTATGCACAGCAATTGCAGCTCTGCCTACGCCGCAACCGATTGCATGCATCGGTTACTTGACGGACAATTCTAACCGCCAATATGGAATTTACCCACTGGACTCAGCGAATGACTCCGAGAAATCAAGTCCCACGGTGTACTCCTTACGTCAAATACTCACCGAGTACAAGAGCAACAACTGGCGCCTGAGACTGTCCGATAAGCTACAAGTCGCTCTGGACTTAGCTTTCAGCGTGCTTCAGCTCTACAAGACACCATGGCTGGACGAGCAGTGGAGTGACAGCGACGTTTACTTTGTGCGGCATCCTGATGCACCGGCGGCCAGTTTGTACGAGCATCCTTTTGTCTATCGCAAGATCTCAGCGTCCAAAATCGACCAAGCTAGCGACAACATCGGCCGACCGGCAGCGTATAGGGTCATCCGCAACCAGACGCTGTTCACTCTAGGCATACTGCTGATTGAGCTTTGCTTTGAGAAATCAATCGAAGATCTCCAATTGCCATGCGATCTGGATTGTTCAAACACACCAGGTGTGGCGTGGTGTACTGCGCAAAGACTGCTCGACGAGAAGAAGTTGGAATTCAAGATAGGTCCAGGCTACCAAGACATAGTCCGTCGTTGTATATGGTGTGATTTTGACCAAGGGAAATCCAATTTGGACGACCGGGACCTACAACGAGCAGTTTTCGAGAAGGTTGTGGTGCCACTAGAGGAGATTCTGCAAGTTCTAGGTTGAAGCTGGAGGGCGTTCAGAATTTGGACTGACATACTCGCCCTTCCATCTGCATAGTAAGACAGCTTTGGATATCCGCGGAAAGGCAGCTTATCGGTAGTATCGGAATCGCGCATCCATTATCGATAATCAAATACCCCTGTGCAGCATAGACAATGGTGGTGAAGTTAATGCAAGCAATACACGGGCGTGGGCGAGAGATTATGTGGGGAAGAGGCATAAATAACCACGCCGTCGTGGATTAAAGCCTGAGGCACCCACATTTAGCAGCGAGGTCCCAATTCGGCCCCGGGTAGCGTCTTAATTTGCGAGAGCCGGCCGTGATTGGAGTGTGCCTGTCGTCTTGGGCGGTGGAGACGTTGCGCTAGTCAGCTGCAGGCAATTTCAGGGTCCGTTAGAGTCCTGTCCGGCGCTGATCAGGGAACATGGCGGCTGGAGAGAGGTGTGGCGAGCGACGGTGCGGGGCGTGGTGATGACAGTTTAATGTGTAGGGAGTGTCAATGGGGCGGCTGTGTAGCAAACAGAGGACATTGTATTGTTTGCATGGCAGGGTGGCGGCATTGTTGGGAGCCCTTGCCTATGGAGGCGGTCGCGACTGCCCCAGATCGATAGCGGCAATCTCGGCGGCAGGTACCAACACCAACGTCGCGGCCCCTCCCTCCTCAGTCGTCGCAGGGCAGCAACATCGTGACCGTCCTCGTGCACTGCTCTGACTCTCCGGGCTCCAACAGAGTCGTCCTCGCACACTATCCGTCGCTCTTATTTGTCGCTGCACACCTTGGCCGCCGCCAGCCAGTCAGCGCGCGCTCAAAGTCAGTTTCCGGCGGCTGAAACGCTGCAAGGTCCAGCGTGCGTCCACCGCCCAGAGCAACACGGGCACCACGCTATTCCCCTGCGCTCCCTAGCTCCACCTCGGCCTCTCCAGTCCATACTCTCTAGGCGTGAGCGCAGACTATGTATACTCGCTGCCCGCCGCCATGACTGCCTCAAATCTCTCGCCGCCGCTGAGTGTGAATGAGGATCTGCAGCACGACGATCTTGTCCAACGCCTGAAGTCCATGCCCACCACGAGCGCCCATACAGGCCCGATACCTCTCAAGAGCCCGAAGAAGGCACCGGCTCCTACAAAGCCCGCTGCAGAAGACGCATCCTGCTCACGCTCCAGCCCGCCCTCTGCCGCCGCCATGGGAGAAAGCAACACGCTCGCCCGCCAGCTCAGCAACGCGTCCGACGACAGCATGACCTCGCGCCGGCCCTCTACACCGCGCTCCCAGACAGACCCCCAGCCTGACACCCTCACGTCTCTGGCAGCCCTCACCACCCGGCCACGGAACCGCTCGCCCTACTCGCGCTCTCACCTCCGCTCTCAGAGCGGGTCTGCGTTGCCGAATGCGCCGCCTATGACACGGGCCCATTCGCTGCCTACAGTCATGCAGCCCTCTGGCAATCTGATGCTCTCGCCTGCCCCGATGCCGCTCGCCCGCCCGGCTTCTCCTCTGCGCTCCCCCAAGCGGACCCGCAGCCCACGGGCACTGGAGCCACGCCCGCACTCAGTAGGAACCATGGAGCGGTACGGCTCGGGTATCCGTCCAGCCTCCATCGGCTCTTTTGAGGGCGTACCGAGCGTGTGCGACATATCAGAGGACGCCGAACTGGAACTCACGCCGCGCGTTGGCACCACCGTGTCGAGCCTCCACAGCAGCACAGGCTCGCTCTCCCGGCGACGCCGACCAGCTTCACCGCTCTACCAGGTCACTGTACCCTTTGGCGCACCACCCACGAGCACCCCCTCTGTCAGCACGCCCACCTCCACTGCCTCCTCACCGCTCCTCGCACCTTCCAGGTTCAACGAGAACTACCCCATGTCCCATGCCTCTTCGTCCGTGCCATCCACCCCGACCTCGATGCGCTCCCGCAGCCCTTCCATCTCGTCTCTCGAGACCATCGAAGACAGCCCAGACGCAGAAGAAGAAGCCATAGAGGCTGATCGCCTACGGCGGCTCAAGGCTGCGGCGGACCGTGAGGACGGCGGAGATGCCAGGAGGTCCAGCCTAGACGTGCCCGAAAGCCGTGGGCGCAGTCTCGGCTTCGGCAAGCGCGACTCACGGAAGAGATGGAGTGTCTGCGGAGCTGAACGACGCGTCGACCTAGACCTGGACACTATATGGGAGGACTGAATAAACGACACATGAGTACTTCCCTTCTAGTACTTTCAGCGTCATTGCATTTTCAAGTATGCGACTTTGAGCGTACGGAGTTTTGGGGTTTGATTTCGGCGTACGGTTGGTCCTGCACATTTTCCTTCTCACATTATGATCGTCATCCAACACGGCTTGGACCAATGCCCGGGATGGAACGAAGATGCACCTCTCTTTCACGCATATGGTATGATACATTTCAACGACACGACACATGGTCGCAGCATGATACCCTCTTCAGGAACTCTAGTTTTGCGCAACAGCACTGAGGCTATCCTATAGTATGACTGCATTTAGTAACCTGCAATACAATACCGATTTGATCCAGACAGTTCTGTTTACTCATCTGTTGACCTTTCCCCTAGTGTCTAGTTTTGCCAACTACTGCCGCTTTGGGTAGTCGGAACAGTCGGCCAATGACATCACACTAGCAGCTGAAGCTGAAGCTTCCTAGTGGGGTTGAACGCGACTGCCCCTCGACGCGAACAACGTATTTATATCAGGTCAGCTCCTTCTCAAAACGAATACCCAAATCACTCATCAAACAAACACCGCCAACATGATCAATCTCGGAATCATCGGAACCAATTGGATCACCCACTCCTTCGTGGAGGCGGCACACGCAACAGGCAAATACAACCTCTCCGCCGTCTTCTCGCGCAAAGAAGAGACCGCGAAAGAATTCGCATCCAAATACTCCGACAAGCAAATCACCACATTCACCGACCTGAATGCATTTGCCCAATATAAGATCGACACGGTCTACATCGCCAGCCCCAACATCCTGCACTACGAGCAAGCCAAGCAGCTCCTCAACGCCGGCAAGAATGTCATCCTCGAGAAGCCATCCTGCAGTACCGTCGCCGAACTCGACGAGCTCTTCGCACTAGCGACGTCGAAGAAGGTCGTCCTAGTCGAAGCCTTCCGCCACATCCAAGAAGCAAACTTCAAGCTGCTGAAATCCAAGATCTCAGACCTAGGTCCGCTCTACGGCGCATCCATAACCTTTGCGCAGTACAGCAGTCGCTACGAAAAGGTGCTTCAAGGCGAAGTCCCCAACATCTTCAACCTAGAGATGGGCGGTGGCGCGCTTGTAGACTTGGGCGTATACTGTGTCGCAGCCGCCATCGACCTCTTCGGCGCACCCACCTCATCACAATACTTCCCCGTGAAGATCGCCACAGGTGCTGACGGCGGCGGCCGCCTCATCCTCGCATACCCCACTTTCACAGTCCATCTCTGCCATAGCAAGATCTACAACTCCGACGCCCCAAGTGAGATCTACGGGGAGAAGGGCACGCTGATTGTACCCACTATTACGGATATCAACAAGATTACCTTCTGGGACCCGAAGAAGAAGACGAGGGAGGATGTGTCAGGTGTGAAGGAACCTGAGAAGTTGAACTTGGTGGAGGAGGCGAGGGAGTTTGCGAGGTGTATCGAGGAGGGCGATCGTGAGGCGTTGGCGAAGTTGGAGCAGCATAGTAGAGATACGTTGGCGGTTATGGAGAAGGTGAGGCATGATAACGGGCTAGTGTTCCCAGGTGGAAAGTAGCGTTTCCTGCCAAGGTTAGATGGCAGGTGGTATGGGGGACAAGACGGGAATAGCATCATGTGCACTGTCACAACTGAACGTTCTTCTCTACTTCGTACACAGGATGTCTGCTTCCATCAGTGAACAGGAGAAAGTAAGACGGAGTCGAAGCATCTGATGTAGCAAGATGGAAAGGGAATAGCATTATCCACATCTTACTATCCGAATGTTTCTTCTTCCATTGCTTTAGAGGTTGCATGCTTCCAGCACCGTCTATCAATCTCTATCAATATGGGAAATTAAGTCGAGGTCAGGGCACTTGGTGTGTTAGCTCCACTGTGAGTAGCAGTATCTGCATAAGCGCGCTGAAGCGTTCCTTCGGTATGGCAGATGATCGACATGGGAATCTCAAGATCCCCATGTGATCACTTTGACCATTCCTTCTTCTCGTCCCTGCTTAGACTGTATGTTTCTACCGGTGAACATGAAAGTAAGACGAAGTCAAAACAGTTAGCATAGTAAGCTGAAATAGGAATAGTGCCATCTGCATGCGCTTCCTCGGGTTTGCTTCTTTGGCTGGGCGGGGTAGGAGCGGTGGGGGAGGTGACGTTTCTCGTCCTTCGTTAGTAGACCACTGCCTGGTCCTGCCGATGGACATGCCGCTATCGGCATGATGATTGAAACGGGAATAGTAACTTTCCCATGTGATCATTTGGAGCATTTATCTTCCCCTTCATGCTCCAATCGATGAACATGGGAAGCAAGACGAAGCTGGGGTAGTTGGAGTAGTAGTTGGAGTAGTAGATGAAACAGGATTAGCAGCATCCGCATGTGACCATCTGAACGTTCCTTCTTCCCTTCCTTCGTTCCTAGATCGCTCACTCCCATCGGTGAAGACGGAAAATAACAGCTAGCTAGAAGAATTGCCATACCCTCCAAAATGGGAAATACCAACTAACATCCACATGTGATCACTCCAACATTCCTTCTTCCCTTCCCTTTTAGGCTACATACCCAGGTGTCCATGATACACGAAATGGGAATAGCCAATCTACCGCATGTGATCAATTCTCTCATTCCTTCTTTCTCCCCCAGCTTCCTTCGTGTATAGGCTGCATGCTTCCGTCGGTTAATATTGCTCCAGCTGGATAGCCGTAGTATACCGAGATACACGTCCCGGTCCGTTGGAGGGTGTAAGCCATGCTGATCTTCGGCATCGGTGAGCTGGGGGTAGGGGTGGGGCGAGGCTGCATGACATACTGGAGTAGACCATCGCGCATGTGGCATGTGCGCTTGGGGATCTGACAGGGTAGGGGTGGGAAACAAGGCTGTATTGGGAGTCACTTGATACGCATTGCATGTGAAGCTGTCACAAAAAGCGGTATACCGTCTGTACGGCAAGGGATCTGGGATGGAGATCGTGGGTAGGGTACAAGGCAGTATTGGGTGGTCACTTGATACGCGCTTCCTGTGGAGTTGTCGCGACAAGACGCTGTGCACTATGCACGGTAGAGGATGCAGAATGACAGTGGCGGTTAGATGAAGTCGTGTTGGTGGTTAGTTGTTACACATCTTGTGCAACTATCACGGAAGAGAATGCGCATATTGCATATCGTAGTGAATGAAATTTCATCATTGAATTGAACCGGGCTGTTTTCGCTGTCTAAGCTACTACCATACCCGTCCCTTCTCCTCAAACTGCTCTCCGTAGAATGGAATCTCGTACAACGAGTTATGTCGACTGTAACAAGTCGGCAGAATCGAAACAATCTCCCATCCCATCGCGCGATTCCTTCCAAGTTGAAGTCGCGACTTCGGTATCATATTCGTATCGGTGTTCGTAATCGTACATGTGTTGGGTATTCTGCTCTCCTGCTGCCTCTCGACTCGACAAAAAAGAGGGTGTCGATGTCGCACTCAGTCCCTTTGCCGCTCAAGTGTATGTTGTGCGTTATGAGGGTAGCGGGGGAAGAGGTCGGTTTGGTGGTGGGCCCGGGCAGGGAGGAAGTGTTGTCAAGTATTTTGATGGCATGTTGATGATGTGTGTGTTGGTTGTTTGGTTGGTGAGGTTGTGAGACCTCAGCGTGTGATGTATGGCTTGGCTGCTGTGTGGATAGCAGTTGACGAAGTCGTTGAAGTGTGGGTGAGACTTGTAGAAGATGTAGAGAGGTTGTTGAATCAGATAAGCTGATGAGAGTGATGAAAGCTGATGGTTGGATGGCGATCATCTACAAGGGAAAGGTACCCTCCATATATACACACGCACCCCTACACGTCCTCAACACCAATCAAGGGGTTAAACCTGAACCCCCCAGTTCCAAAAGAATAGCGCATCGTCGCAATCAACGAACGATGAGAAAAGCACCGCCGATCGCCCGTAACGATCAGCATCCCATACCCACCGTAGTTCCATCAGAAGCAACGCGCCCGTATTAGGATTGGCCTCACCACCATCAGCGACAAACGTTAGCCAGGTTCAGGGTGTCTGCTTCCGCGGGAAACTGACCAGACTACGCCTGCTCGGTACCTTACAACGAGATGTGACGACAGGGAAACAAGGTTCAAGACCCTACTTCCCCCTCGGGGCGACTAGCATGCTGCTTTTTCTTTTCGCGAGTAGAGCTAGGAGTTTGAGAGGCACCGAGCGGAGGGAGATGTGGCTAGGAATTTGCTTTTTCCTCATCTAGCGCGCTTTTTCGATGGAACGGGAAAGACGAAGAGAGGGCCAAACGGGGGTTATGTGCTCAATACAGCTGTCAGTGCGAGCGAGCGTCTCGACTGGTCTGTCTCCACGTGCGTTCATGCTGTCTCAGACTGCGGGTGGCGTGGACGGTGGAGAGCTGTTGACTCTTACTTCACCGCGATACTGCATCGAGATTTCAGCCTCGCCCGCCACGACTTTTCCAAAAGGAACAGCCACACCCTCTGCCACGCAGCGAGGTGTTTCGATGCAAAACGGTCCAGACGCGTTCTTTCCTACACAGGGCGTCTGAGCTGGGCGAGTAGGAAACGTTCTCGTCGGTACCGAGCTGGACTCAACAGTAACCCGTAGCCTGTGGCTAAATCTCCGCGCCTTGATTGTCAGCACAAAAACGTCTCAGCTCGTCCTTGTCTTCCTTCTTGGTGATCAGGCCATCATCGATTCATCGATGGGAGAGGATACAGGCTCGCTTCGCCTAGGGTCTTGGGCGCAAAACTTTCAGCCCTTTCTTCCTCCCTCTTACGCCGAACCTTCCTCAGGCAATAGTCCCTGCGTCTCTTTATACGGATATCATGCCATGTCCCCTCTTTCGTCGGTCACTCCGAAATTTTACTGTCTTAGTCTTCGTTCTTGGCGTATTTACACGAAGACTAATCACGTCCGTATAGGCGGGACAAGTTTGGTCGTGGTAGAGATTGCGCGACGAGCAGACTGGTGGAAGTTACTCAAGCGCATGTATTTTAGCACCCGTGAGCTTATTTAGTGATGCTGGTGGCTTCACGCGCCGAGTGAGCCGTTGAAACAGCGCGGAAGGGAGTGAACGTGGTGGAGAATGGTGGTTCCGCAATGTTCAGGCTGAAAGAAATGATGTGAGGCTTAGCGCATATCCAAGTGTACCAAAAGTCGTGATGAGTCTGCGCCGGATCGGACCCCCGTCGACCAATCGTCTCGAGACTAGCAAACCTAGCTGATGACCGTCTCCCGCGGATCTGGCATATCTGACATCTGACGTGCCCGCGCATTTCTTGTCCGCCTTACTGCACGTGAAGAGCTGTTCATGTGCACTGGCCATGTAGATGCCTTCGCCACTTGGGCCTCAAGATAGCCTGTCAACTCTTTTTAGATCTAGAACTAGGTGTAAGCGACCTTGCTCCGCGGGGTACACGTGGGTCGCCTGTCCCAATGTCGCAGAATGGCAGCCGTTCAAGACTCGCTTCGGGAGCGAGTCGACCGCTGCGACATCGTGTTGTGGATGCCGATGGTGCGAGATCCGACGATGCCGCTCCGGCAGACTTCCCACAATCTGGGACGCCGAAGAGTCGTCATATCGCGAAAACACTGCTTTACCAAGCAGTGCCCCTCCTCTCCCTTCGGAGGCCCCACCAGGGGGTAACAGGCTATGTGTCGCGTTGCTGCATACATGGTACAGTCTCTTACCAAGCAGATCATACACTCGATAGCGTATTCTACTGCTTTAGGTGTTGATTCTAATCTGTCAAGAATAAGCTCTCGTAGACACGCCATGCGACAACAAGCCTGGCATCCCCTGATACCCCTCAGATGAGCCTCAACGCGACCAGACACAAGCGCTTTGTCAGTCCATAGTTTGTACGCGACCACAGGCCCGCCTCCCCGTTAGCTTTACAGCTGCTCCGGGTACTACGAGGGCTTACGTTTCGCATAGCTTCCGCCACCCGTTGGTGTCGTGGTGGCTCATGGTGGGAAATGCGGTGAGCTCATCCCATTATCACGCGAAGAGACCTAGAGTCTGGAATTCGGTGGCTGAAAGCTGTTGAAGTGGACGTTGGGACCGCAAGTGCTAGCTCGTTTCAGTTGCGAGAATTGACCCGATTGCGCTACTCTGTGATTCGATCATTCGACAATCAGCTCATTGGTGGCTTTCCAGTTAGGAGGTCTCGTCGATATGGGGTGCTGGGATATCGTCGCGTTATCCGATCGCCCGTACCGTCTACCCAGGTTGTAGTGAACGCAAGTTTAAGCCTAGAGGGCCAATCATTAAAGGGGTCTGCTTGGCGTGGTCTTATCGACAACAGAGAGCAAAGCCGCCAGGGAACTTAGTGGGACCGGCTTTGGTCACCTCCGTCGTGAACCCATTTCCTGAGTAACCGAGTATAACCGTAGTAGTGATAAGTGTAGTGTTCGGCTGCTTGTAACCAGAAAGCCAAACTCGCTCATTCGTTCACAAAAGGACCGATATGAAGAATTGGTCGTACGATAGTCGCGTGAACACATCGCGATAGTGCCAAGCGATCCTCGCTCAAAGCCTTGATGTCATTCATCTTTTGCATCTTTGCATCTAATCAACCTCAAGTCCTTGCTAGTTGCTTGATAGTAGAAGGTTCGACGGGTCCAAACTCCAAGGTACTTCTTGTTGTCAATACTGGGATAATGCCGCATTCGATAGTTGGATGACAGTTTGGAAGGGTGGAGGTTCGTGCCATATCAGTACGATTTGATGTACGATGAGGTGTCAATGCACATTCGAAAGACGATACTGGCTGAGTTTGACGACATGGCGGCCATGATCCACGTGAAAAGTGGGTAATGGCGTAACTCAACCATATTGTGCAACAAAGACGATAGTCGTTGCATCCAGCTAGCATGATGAGTTGTCAGCAGGAGCGAACAGCAGGAGCCTGCACAAGCCCAGCACGTGTTGTGTAAGAAGGGAATGACGCGTGGTCAGTAGATCTACAGCACTATCAGCCTACCCGACCGAAATTTGAAATACCAGAGTTGATGGTTACTAGGTTCCACCGTATCGAGGGGTAAATACTAACCTGGTAATGCCGAGACACGCGCTCCGTACCAACGCTTGCTCCCTCCGTATGCGTATTCCCGGAGCTCTGGGTATAATCGCGTAAACTGCTGAAGCGAGTGTAGCGTTCTCACGTAGTGAGTAGCGAGTGGTCCATATGGTGGAGTCTAGACGACGGAAGGCAGGCTAACGTTGAGCTTCGCCGTCAACGGCGCAAAGATGCGGGCCGCGCTTGCCTGCAAAGCACATGTCAAAATCTGAGGCCTAAATCGACGTGCGGTTGCTGACTGTGTCTGTTAGGCGCCCAACGACACGATTCACGAAAGACGCTCCGAGCGAGACGGACGACTCAGACAAGCTGTTCTCGTAAGTTCCGGGAATATCACCTCCCGCATGCGGCGCATACACTACAGCAGGCCATAGTAATGTCTAAATTGTCATCCGCTCTTGAGGCATGCACAGTGATAGTGCCGCTCGACTTCACGAGACAGAGCGGCGGCCCCCCACCGCGTTTCTCAGCTGCTGAACTTCATCGTCGGGAACGTTCTATGCGACGAAAGTCCTGGTATTGGACTGACGGTTCCTGCAGGCCCATCAACCTGGTCCTTTGAACAGCGTTGTGACCTGTCCGCACGCAGGAACGTACCATGGTACTCGGGATTCCGGCTCGGTCCAGCAACCACGTCGCGTTAGAAGACCGGGGAACATGTCATGGGAAAGAGAAACCCCAGTCTGTTGGAAGTTGCGCCGAATTCTGAGGTCAGAATGCGCTACGCAATTTGAAGTTCTCGTAGGTATCAAGTGATGCGCCACCTAGTGGGTACTTGTCTTTGTCTCGCCTCTTAATCAACCCCACTTGCACTGTGGTACAGAGCACTATCAGCGCGATAATTCGGTCGGTGGCTGCTGATGCTGATGCTGTGTTACTGACATGTTTAGGCCAAATGTGGGGATGGAGGCCGAGTGGCATGAAAGTACATCAGGGCCTAGGCGCAAAGGTCAGAAGAGATTGAAGGGCTTGTGTGAAAGGTAAAATTGCGCTGGTCGGCATGTCCCGTGGATGGAAGGTACGAGTCGGCGACGAGACTTCAGGACGCAGGAACACGTTCGGCAGATGTGAGTGAAGCGTAATGTATATGTTCATGAAGGAGTTCATGGGATTTTGTCCTGCAGGGGAGCGTGGGGAGGGCTCCGAGACGTTCCCGGGCCATCTGCCGGGTCCGCAATCGCAATCGTTCCACGTGGTCTAGCTGTTGTCGGTTAGCACCAACGCTATCGAACATCTCGACTCCGGGGATGCGGCCGCCCGGCAACTGCCTCTAGTACGATCGCGGGAGTTGAAATAGAGCTAACGGTGAGGTTCCGTATTGTCCCTGATATCAATCGCATGAAGGGAATCGTTGGCATCATCTTTGTTGTTGGCGATGCGGAAGTTGCGAGTGGCTTGTCGCCCACATGTCATGAGGTGGGTGGCTCATCGCAGTACCACAAGAAGCTGATTCGGGGTAGCCTCTTCTGAATCAGCAACAAAGAATCTAAGAGGAATTCTCGAAGAGAGCCTTCGAGGAGCGCTACTCTATAGCATAGCTTCCTTTTCCATTAGATCTCATTCACGGTGCTGTAGCCGGCAAGAGGACGAAAAGGCGATCTTGTCACAGGGCTTACTTCCGCATTCCCCGTTCATGCTAAAGAATCGCATCTTAGACAAAGTTTCACCCCAGGGACCAAAGCTTGATAGTCGATGGGACCAGGATTTCTCAACAGCTACCACCATGCTGGGCATCTCTTGGCGGCGGACGAATAGGACTCGCCATTCACATCCATGGGTTTCAATCGAGGTGTCATGTGCCTTCCGCATGAGCGGGATTAGACCGCACACCAATTCGTATATACCGTTATCGCATACAGCAATTCGCGCTATTCAGTGTCGCTTTTCGGAGATGGACGCATCTCGGTGACCGACGGCGAAAAACAACCTTGGAATGGCGTGTGAATATGGCCTCTTTCAAATTGGCGAGGTGATACACGTCCAGAAGCGTGCGTCTGGACGCTAGGTCTCACAGCCATCCTAGAAGCCACGATTTGTTCTTTCATCTAATTTCCTAACTCGAAAGTGAGGTCACGCGTAATGAGTGTGGGACTGCGACACGCCGTTTGGCGGCCGTCAGAAACCGACTTCGCGCGATGATTGAGATCGAGGAAACAGCCACGACGAACGCCCACCGGCTAGAATTCACATCTTCTGCCCGATACATACTACCTCTGCGGCTAGACTGATATAATTGACCTAAGGATTCGGGGCTACTGATTAACAAAGACATCCGACATCATCACCTTTCTAGTGTGCCACGCTTTCCATTTTGACATATGTCACACAGGATTAGGACTAGCATTCACCAGCAGTATCTACCTTCACTTCGGTATAAAGCTCGTGTCTCCAACGCATCAATATCATCACCAGCACTTCACTTCTACCATCTTCACCTCTCTCTTCTACTCTCTATTCAAGATCTCCAACATGTTCAGCACCAACACTCTTCTTCTTGCCCTTGGGCTTGCTGCTTCCTCAGATGCTTTCTTCCGAATGTCTTGCCCGGGACGAACTGTCAGAGAGCGACTTGATCCCATTGTCAACCCTGGAGCCGTTTCTGGCCATGTCCACACGATCTCAGGCGGAGCCGCCTTCAAAGCCTCCATGACCTACGCAGACACCCGAGCTTCCAAGTGCTCGTCATGCACGATCAAGGTAAGACAGCCACCTCGTTTTGGTGCTAAACGACTAACGATCTGCAGGAGGACATGTCTAATTATTGGACGCCGCAGCTTTACGTCAAATACAAGGACGGATCCGGTTTTGCTCCTGTCCCGGTCATGGGTGACCCAGACGACACCAACGGCGGCATGACCGTCTACTACCTTCAGCGCCGAGGCACCAATCAGACTGAGAAACTTCACGCTTTCCCGGAGGGCTTCCGCATGGTCGCCGGTGACCCATTCACTCGCAGCTACGACGGCAGTCTTGCCGCCCAGGGCATCTCCTTCAACTGCCTTGGAGCGAACAAACCGGAAACCAACGGTTTCCCCGACTACCCATGCCCAGGTGGACTGCGAGCCCAAGTCTACTTTCCTCAATGCTGGGACGGCAAAACCCTTGACCCTTCTGATCACAAGAGTCATATGAGCTACCCAGAGGGCAATGTGTACAACAGCGGCAACTGCCCTGCCTCGCATCCTGTGCACATGATTTCGATCTTCTTCGAGATCTTCTACGACACTGCCCTGTTCGCGGACCAGTGGGTTGATGGCAAGCACCCCTTTGTCTTCGCTCAAGGAGATGCAACCGGCTTTGGCCTCCACGGCGACTTCTTGAACGGATGGGATGTCAAGGTGCTTCAGAATGCCGTCGACAACTGCAACGACGCCGGGGGTGCCGTGGAAGACTGCCCAGCCGTAACCATGTTCACCGACCGAGAGTGCAACGACTGCAAGATCCCAGTATCCGTCAACGAGAAGACTAGTGGAAAGCTTGCTGCACTCCCTGGCTGCAACCCCGTCACCTATGGCCCGCAACGCGCTACACCAGGAAGTTGCCCAGACAGCACAACACCATCAAAAGACGGCGGCTCCACCGATCACGACGACTTGACCGCCATCCAGGGCTGGGAGTACGTTGGTTGTGGCTCCGACAACGTGAGCGACCGCGCCATGAACGGCTCATGGACCTTCAATGACTACATGTCCATTGAGATCTGCGTCGACTACTGCAATGCCCGCGGCTTCACTTACGCAGCGCCCGAGAACGGCAACGAATGCTTTTGCAACAACAGCCTCAACCCCAAGTACGCGCCCAAGGCCGGTATCATGGGCTCATGCACCAAGTCTTGTGTCGGCAATGTCAACCAGATCTGTGGTGGTGCGAATGCGATGAGCATCTATCACAAGTGCTCCGGCGGCACTTGCCAGAACAACAACGATGGTGGTGCTGCGCCGGTGCAGAGCAAGGCCTCCGTGGCTGCTAGGTGGATGCCCCTTTCTACTCTAGCTACGGTCGCAAAGGCTGCTGCTGCCACTCCGGTAATTTTGTATGGGTAGATCTGGGGGTGATGCGGATGAGTCCAGCAACAGTCATCTAACGGCCTTGATATATCCCTTTTAGGAGTTCTTTTCTTTGTAAATCTGCAAGCGCATCAGATATATGATTGATGAATACAAAATATCCTTTCTACTTCACCGTCCACTCATCTGCTTTGCTGATGTCTGTGCGTGTGGCTTGCACCATCCATCTAACAAGAAATTTTGATGTTCATGGTTAGCTGTCATTTAATTTAGGAGGCGCAACACTATAGCGCGGACGGATGCAAGGTACCCGGCCAGCTAGCTTGGAGTGTGACTTTAGTTTGGTTGTCAATAACACTAGTGTGCCAGCGCCCTGATCAGAGTGGATGTGCAACCAGACTGGAATGACCCTTGCATACCGGGAAGGCAGCTGAAATAACGCCCAAGAGCGGAAAGTGAAAAGCATGGCTCGCCGTAAACCGTATGAAGTAGGATGTTGGCACAGAATATAGTTCGTAAAACTGATGCCATCGTCTTCGTATCTAAGCAAAATGCGTTGGACGCTTGTCAGGGCTTATTATCCGAGCCAAGTACCTGCTGTTTGTGACAGCCTTCGTGCTCCGAGCTCCGAGATGATCGCATCCTGTCACCATTGTCATATTGCTTTCCCAGTATCTCTCTCTCAGACGCGCCATCCTCAACATCATAAGGATCAAGCATTCCGTGTTCCTGTAGTTCGAATCCAAAGTCCTGTTGTGTTGCCGATGGTCGAGTGGCTTCGGAACTGCCGACCAGAGAGGGGGCCACGTGCCTGAGGAATAGCCGCAGGGTTAGGAGAGAACCGGTGATGATGATGAGACTGGCTTCGATAAGACTAGTGGATCTTGTTAGTGAGGGATGCAAAGAGCTGATGCTTGACGAGAGCTGCGCACTTACATCCACAGACTAGGATAGACCGTGTCCCAAGAAGCGTCTTTGGAAGTCAACATTGGGGGAAGCAACGCGACGCGCACCGCACTTGTCACGCATGTACTAGCTCCTTAGTCAGTGATACCCGCGCGCTTGGGCTTGAAGGCTTACATCGAGCCAACGCTGAAGATGCCTATCACCATGATCTTCCGCTCTCTCGACATTTGTAGTCGCAGAACCATGGGTATTGGTAGGATGATGACCATGATATCCGTGATGATGTTCAGCACCCCAGTAGCGATGTATAATGCCGCCTTGTTCAAACATTGCCCTTCTGTGATGGTGACGTCGATATTCTTCGCAAACGGTTTGCATGCTGCAAGTAAAGAGATGACAATGCCGACACAAGATCCGACAACAACAAATATGGTGAAGTGCACTCCAGCGCGAAAACCGCGCGCGGGGCTCAAGTTCAGGTAGAGACAAAGGAATGACAGCTTTGCGAAGGCAAGAGCTGGCGAGTATAGTACAGTAGTTGTTAGAGTTATCTAGAGTTCCGGAAGTTAGCAAACAATGCCGCCGAGGTTGCCCACGGGAGACCGACTCTCGCGATAGTGTTCAGTTGGTGGCCGGTAAGTTCCCAGGCATGTACACCAATGAGACCTGCTGGTGCCCTATCTATAATGCTGTTATGAAACTCGTTCCATAAGATAAAGGAAGCAGCGGACAGAACTTACAAATAATGAGTAACTGTACAGGTATCGCAAAGACCTGCCAATCAGCTCATGTCAGCTATGAGCTTTCTTCGACAGAAGAGTCGTGAACACCTACCCATGCAAGGAGCAGACAATCTGGCGCAGCCGTTAGCAAAGATGGATCGCGTTCACGGGAATGACTTACAGTCATCAGACGACAGTTTCTTGACTAACACAGCTTTGGTGTAAGCTCGAACGGCCAAAAGAAACGTCGAGACGATCGTTCCCACGATTCCAATCCAGAGGATGATGGCTTCACCTCGTCGTTGTGGGTTCTCGAGGTCTATCACATAGTCGTCTGGTGCGCGTACGATTGGCTGAGTGAGATCCGCCATCTTCTTACGAGCGCGCTTGCTGTGGAAGCAGCCCTCAAATTGGAATGTTTTCAACAGCTCGACGGGGGCATTACGTCGATTTGAGTCTGGCTGTCTCGCAGGATTCAAAACAAGCTGGGTCGGCAGATCCAGCCAAATGGTAATCCATCTAAGCGAAGCAGGTTGATTGATCCGGACATTTCATGTGCCGCCATTGTGTGTGAGGCTGAGAGCATAATGCAATGCGTCCTGTCCATCCCCTGTAATGGCAATGATGAATCTCGATCTGATTTAATCGATAGCGCAATACTTCCGACTTAGCTTGTAGGCAATGTGTTTACTCTCAGCATCATCCATCCCATCTGGGTGCACCTATGCTCTCGAGGTCATCTGCATCGAGTACCTACATAGGTGGACTCTACTCGTGTCGAATTACCCTTTAGCCCACGATATGATGTACAGTGGCTTGAATCAGAGCTCCCGCCGTGCCGCACAGCGGAACTGCCGTAGCGTGCTAGCTGAATCCTGCGGGACAGGGTCGGGAAAGGGGAACATGCGCGAAGGATGCAGGCGAACGGGTTGCGGGTCAATCATCTGCTCAGCCGTGTTCTTACTTGCTGTCATTGGATGAAGAGTTGTGTTGCTTGATAAGACGGCAGAGCCGCAACGGCGTTGATCCTTTCGTGGAGAAGACGCCGCAGCCGTGCTTCCGTTGACTCCAGAAAATGGCTGGGCGTTACTCTGTTGGGATTAGCGCCGACTTGATTAGTAAGTTTCTCCGATGAATGCTCCTCCCTCTCCATTCCCTCCATGGTCACGATGCCCAGACTCGCCACAAATTCCACGGCAGACTCCAGATTTGATGTAGTCGAGTTGATGCAGTCGGCACGGAGGCCTCTGCCGGAATGATCTAACGGAGCGTGGAGATCATCTTCGGCTGCTGCCATCCGCGGTCTTGCTGACTCGGTCAATGAGTTTTCACATCTCGGCGGGCATCTGGTCCACCTATGGGATCAGTATCAAAAGGCTGATGACCCGGTACCTTATAGACTTCTGAGCTGTTTCGTCCTCCTCGTTAAGGACCATTCACCGCCTGTTCTTGCATCATGTTTTGTCTGAGCTTGGCCTTGGGAGCCGCGACCCTGGTCAGCGTAACGCGCGCCCAAAACGAATCCTACTGTGTAAGCTTCACGTTGCCTTGTAATGCTGTTCTGACTTCCTTTAGTGCACAGCTCTGACCCAGAGTCCTGTAGCCAAGCGCGTGACCTACCCTGGTCAAAATGCGTACGACGCGAGTATTGCCTCTTACTTCGATGGAAAGAGCAGACTGTCGCCCAACTGTATCGTGCAGCCCACAAACGCCGAGGAAGTGGCTTCAATTGTCAAGGCTCTTACGACTGCCAGCACGCAGAAGATTTGCAAATTTGCCGTACGATCTGGTGGCCATACTCCGATTCCTGGCGCCAACAACGTCGACGATGGCGTTACAATCGATCTGCTGAACATGAATGGAACCACCTACAATGCTGCTTCCGAGGTAGCAAGCATCTTACCAGCGGCGAGATGGGGCTCTGTCTACGCAGCTCTTGAGCCGTTAGGACGTATGGTAGCCGGAGGCCGAGGCAGTACCGTCGGCGTTGGTGGCTACCTACTAGGTGGTGGGATATCTCACTACGCACCTCGCGTTGGATTGTCTTGTGACAACGTGATCAATTTTCAGGTCGTCCTTGCCGATGGTCGCATCGTAACTGCCAACAAGACGTCTAATGCTGATCTCTTCACCGCTCTCAAAGGGGGTAACAGCAACTTTGGCATCGTAACACGTTATGACATGGAGACATTTGAGAACGAAGATCTCTGGGGAGGTATCGTCTCATGGCCTGCATCCACCGTCAACCAACATTTCAAGTCGCTCGTCGACTTTGGTCTCGACCCGAACAGAGATCCAAACGCTGCTCTGATCCTCTTCCAAGGATACTCAACAGCGAGTCCCGTAAACGTCGTAAGAGCTGCGTTCGATTACACCAAACCCGTGGCTCGCCCGGATGCCTATAGCGAGTTTCTCGCCGTCAACAACACCCTCAGCGATTCTACCAAGATCCAGCCAATGAGCGCGATTGCTGCCGAGTTTGGTAGTGACACGACCAAACGGTACGTTTTCCCACTGACTTCAATGTGAGATTGTCGCTAATACAAGCAACTAGAGTTCAATTCCGTACCCTCTCATACAAGATTGATTATGAGACTCTTCAGGAGACAGCGCGTCTATACGACATCATGCTGACGGAGCTTCGAGCCAAGGCCTCTGGACAATGGCGCATCTCGTGCTTGCACCAGGTTTTTGCCACAAGCTACACGGTGAACAGTACAGCCAGAGGCGGCAACGTGCTTGGGTTGGAACGCTACACTGAAAATTTCATTATGTATCAGTCATACCTACTTTGGTCCGAGGCGAAGGATGATGACCTGTTCATTACTCAGGGCAAGATGCTGACCGACGGCATTCAGAAGTTTGCCACAGAGAAAGGCACAGCGGTGGAGTACCTGTACCTCAACTATGCCGATAAGGACCAGGATCCACTTTCGGCTTATGGCGCTGACAAGGTGGCATTCATGAAGAAGGTCGCGAAGAAGTACGACCCGACAGGCGTCTACCAGAGTCAATTGCCGGGCGGGTTCAAGATTTCTCAGGTGTAGAATTAACAAACCTACAACAGCCTACAAACCTCAAATAAATTACCCGATTAGGAAGGTAGCAGAAAGCGTCGATCATAGCAATGTGTCTTCTTGGGTTGTACGTCGTGGAGGGCCCGGAGACCTTGCTGTCGTCGGCGCGAGGTTTGCCATGGACGCCCGCTATGGATCAGTACGAATCGGCTTCGCTTGGAACTGAAAGCTCGGCAAACGGATCAGTGTGATGGCTTCCTTGGAATCATATGCAATCTGTTTTATTCCAAAATGAACTTGTGTTGTCTTCACAAATATGTTGATGTTCTATCGAAGGTGGTGGGCCTCGCTGCGTCGGAGTCGTGAGCGGCTGCCCCGCGCAGCTAGCGACGCCAACCTCGTCGCGTCGCGACTTACAAACCTCATTTAGCTGCAATGACCTGATCCGCTACATGCTGGCACAACTCAACGGCCGGCTGTTTCTTCAAGATGACGAACACAGGAACCTCAACGCCGAATTGCTTAAGGAACCAGTACCGCAGCTCAACCGCAATGAGCGAGTCGACACCAAGCACATAGGCCGGCTTGCCGACGTCGAGATTCTCCGCCGGTATCGACAACGATTTGCTCAGCTTCCCAAGTAACGCCGACGTTACAATCTGCCCGGCCTCCTTCGCATCAGCGGCCGCCTTGATGAGAGCGAGATAGTCGACGGCTGTCGCCTCGCCTTCGCCGCCAGCCCCGGTGCCGTTGACCAGCTCGACCTGACCCAGACGAATGAGATTCTTGAACAGCGGCTTGCCCACCCAGTGCAACACTCCGTCCTGGAACATGCGATACAGCTTCGAAGGCTTATCATGGATGTTCACCACCTGCGCCGCGCCGCCGGCACAATCGTATCCAGGATCACACAAGACATCCAGAATCGCCATTAGCTGCTTCTGCGTCAGCCCACCCAGCCCAGCGCGCAGACTCTTCGTCACGTCCTCAAAATTGTCGCTCGCCCACCCAGCCTCTAGCACCAAACCGAGATCGAACGAAACGCCCTTCAGCCCAATGGCGGCACGGTGCCGCGCGAGCGCATCTTCGAAAGTGTTACCGGCTGCATAGTTGGCTTGCGCGGGGTTGCCGATGATGCCGCTCATGGAGGAGAGGAAGACCATAAAGTCCAGATCCTTGGGCAGGAGTTCGTGAAGGTTCCACGAGCCTTGATACTTGGGCGCCAGGGCGCGGTGGAACTGCGAGACGGTCATGTTGGAGAGCATGTTGTCCGACAACACCATCGCTGCCTGGATGCAGCCCTTGATTGGCGGCAGCGTTTTGCTAGCCTCCTCGAGGGTGCTCTTGAGGACCGCGCGGTTGGAGATATCCGACGCCGGCGCGTGTACTACGACGCCTTGGGCTTCCATCTCCTTGATGAAGGCGATCACATCGGCGCGCCCAGCTACGCCTCGCGACGAGGTGACGAGGAAATGCCGTGCGCCGCGGGACGCCATCCAGCGCATGATCTCGCGCCCCAAACCGCCCAAACCACCGCTAATGACATATGTAGCCTGCTCCTCAAATGCGTACGCCGGCTTCTGCGCGGGCTGATACACGACCACATCTCCCGACTTTTCGAAATCGATGACGGCCTTCCCTGCAATTTTACCGCCCTGCAGCGCGCGCATCGCTTCCTCAATCTTACTCGGCGCAAATGCATGCAGCGGCTTGGGATTGTGGAGCCCAGGATTCGCCGCGAACAGACTAAAGACGTCGTCGAGCACGAGTTGCATCAGGGGCTTGTTCTCGGCGTACATACCCGCGACGTCCACGGCCGCGAATGTGACATTGCGCAGGAAGTGGCCCATCTCAAGCGTGTTGTTGGCGAGGATATCGGCTTTGCCAATGTCGATGAAGCGACCGAAGGGCGCTGTGCAGTGCCATGAGTGTTGGAGAAGTTCGCCTCCTAGAGAGTTCAGGACGACGTCAACACCGCGGTTGGCCGTGGCATGGAACACATCGTCGACGAAGCTCGCCTCTCTGCTGTGGAAGATGTGGTCGTCCGCGAGGCCGTAAAGCTCCCTGACCAGCTGGCGCTTCCACTCGCTTCCAACCGTGACGAACACCTCCGCCCCACGCAGCTGCGCGAGCTGTATAGCAGCCTGCCCCACAGCACCAGCTCCAGCGTGGATCAATACACTCTCGCCCTTGCGCAGCCGGCCTACATAGTCGAAAGCATACACAACCGTAGCCCATACAGCAGGAATGGCAGCCGCATCCAAGAACGAGATGTCTTCGCGTGGGATCCTACGCGTCGATGCCTCGTCGCATCGTACGTAGGTTCCACAGCAGCCACCCGTCGAGAAGATGAAGTACATGACGCGGTCCCCAGGCTGCAACGTGCAGTCTGGTCCAGCGCGGATGACGGTGCCAGAGCCTTCGAGGCCGAGACCATCACCTGGCACTTGGCCCAGGGATATCATTACATCGCGGAAGTTGAGGGAAGCGGCTGCTACTTCGATTTCAACTTCACCGGGGTGCAGCTCTGTGCTGGAAGGGATGGTCTCGGTGTAGTATAGGGTGTCGAGCAAACCAGGCTGTTGGATGGTCAAGTTGATGCGCGGTTTCGGGGATGCTTGGCAAAGTGTGAAGCTGACTTTGTCGGGAAGTTTGGCGCGCGCGGCAAGGGTTTGATTAACGCTCTTCTGAGGGACGATTCGCGGAATGTGGATGAGGCCGTTATGCACTGCAAACTCGGAATCGGCGTCTGCGCTCTTGTCTCCTATCTTGTGGAAGTGCTCCAGGAGACGGACCACATGGCTCGCTCCCTCAGCTGGGTCATTGGTCTCCAAACTCAAGGTGACGAAGGCCTGATCACCCCGCTCAGAGCAAATACTTCTCGAGAAACCGACTGCCATCTCAGCGGCGGGGTTCCCAGCACCAGGACTGCCGCCGCGTGTCAGCCAGAGGACTGTCTTGGCGTCCAAGCTGATCTTTTTGAGGGCTTCGAACTCGGGTTCTCCGATGGTGCCGAGAATGGAAGTGTCGAGCTCGAGCAAGCTGATGACTTTGGTGCTGCTCAAATCCAATTCAGCGGCAATGAGACCTTCGAGAGTGTGTGTCTCGGTCTTGCCAATCCACGGCAATGTAGTGAGCCTCGCCATCAGCGTATCGGCAGAAGTAGCCTGCGCAGCATCCGCGATGATGACCCACCTTTCAAGCGCAGCTTGAACCTCAGCCTCCTCTGGCCTCGTTGCGACGAGCGTTGAGACACGGTGCCGAGGTTTGTACTCGTTGTCCCTAAACACCATGTCGACACCTGAGAAGCCCGCGGTCTTCAGCGCAGCATCCCATCCTTCTTCGGTCAAAATTGGTCCCAACGCCTCGTCTTCTCCGGGCAGGGCGTCAACATCTTCGCCTTCCCACCAGTGGCCCTCGCGCATCCACCACCCTGGAAGCAAGCCGAAGATGATGCCATCGCGGATGTTATCGACTGTGGTCTCCATCATGATGAGTTTTCCGCCAGGGCGCAGGAGAGCGTAAAGATCGCGGAGACACTTCATGAGATCCGATGTGGTATGAATCACGTTGCAGGCCATGATCACGTCGTAGCTGCCGAGCTCGAAGCCCTGGAGAGAGGGGTCGATCTCTAAATCCAGTTTGGCGAAGCGCATATGCTTCTCAGCGAATGCGAACTTCTCGCGAGCCTTCTCAAAGAAGCCGACTGAGATGTCGGTGTAGGCGTACTCGCTGAAGCGCACCAACTGATCAGCCTGAAGACCTTCATCATCTACCAGAAACGGTAGCACCTTGGATGTGGCACTGCCAGTCCCGGAGCCGACCTCGCAGATCCTGAGCTGAGGATTCGCGTGTGCGAGGATGTTTATATACGCGCCAGCCTTGCGGTAGTGGCGCGAGTAGAAGTCGCAGTGGTAGAAATCTGTCCCCACGTCAGTCTTTTTGTTTCCATCTCCACAGTATGTGTTGTTGAACTTACCATTAGCCAGATTGCCTTCAAAGATAATCTGTAACGCATTGTCCGTTCCTGTCAATATCCCATAGAGATGTTCACCAGCCTTCTTCACAAGTTTCTGTGTCGGCTCGTCGTCCGCCTCACGCAAGACATCCTCGATGCTCAAGTGCTCCAGTCCCCGTGACGCCAATGTGTACTTCTCCCTATTTGCACGGACCTTGCGGAGGAAGTCCACGTACTTGGTCAAGTGGTTGTCAAACGTCACCGGCTCGCCATTCTCGATCTTATCCAGCGCTTGCTCAATGAAATACAGTGCAATAGCGTCCGCGCGGTCGACAGCCTCAGCGTCTTTGGGATCAGGTGAGAATTGCGGGTCGCGTGCGAAAACCGCCTTCAAGTATGTCTCTGTCTCGGCTTTGCTTAGCAGCGAGAGGTCGGGCTTGAAATCGATGCCGTACGAGAAACGACTTGCACCATCATCGTCACGCGTGTTGCTACCTGCGCCGGCAATGACAGTTCCACGCTCACCCTTGGCAACAATGACAGGCTCGCCTGTCTCAGCAAGCAACGTGCTAGCATCCCACTCAAATTCCCTGAACGTGCGAGACATCTCCTTCGTCGCGACATGCAGCAGTGGGTTGCCAGGCAGTGTGAAGAGTTTGTGCGACACCCACAAGTCCTTGAGGTTACTGAACATGAGCGTTGGGATCGGCTCCCAACCACCCATACTCAGCGAGACAAAGCCCACATGGAAAACTGAGTCGAACGTTGTGGGGTGAATCACACACGGGTCTTCGGCAGCGTACGGCATACTCTTCGCGTAGTCCCGAAGCGCAAGGGTACCAGTCGCACAGCCGTTGCGCGAGTACTTGATGTCTCGTAGACCCTGGAAATAAGGTCCATAATCGAATCCAGATTTCTTACTCAGGTTTTCGTACAGCTGGGAACTTTGCACACTCAACGTGCATTGCTTCGCTGCGCTTGCGTGCTCTTCGCCCACAGCTTTTGCCCATCTAGTCTTGCGTGCAGTTGTCTCTGGAGAAGGCTCATTTTCCTCAAGCTCGACGCGAATGCTGCCAAATGCACACTCAATCCACTCATTTCCGCCGAGAGTGAAGACACGCCAATCATACACGCCTTGCGCAGCGTCTTTGGCAGTGTGCCGGCGCGGTTGGAGGTAGATCTTCGCCTCGGTGCCCTTCTCCGTCTCGTTCACGGGTATAGAGCGCATGAAGCGAATGTTTTCAAGTCTATACCCGCTGATGGCTGCGCTAGGCGAAAGCAGCTGACGCGCAGCTTCGATGGCCATTACGAGCATACCCGTGCCGGGGTAGAGCGGCGAGCCTTCGAGCGCATGGTCAACGATCCAAGGAGCTTCCGCGAGGCGTATCTTGTGATGCCAGGTGGGTTGAGCAGGGTTGAAGTCGTTTTCGCGTAGACCGAGAAGAGCGTGTCGCCGGAAGGGGCGCTGGGAGTAGAGGGCGCTGAGACGGGGTTCGTCCCAGTAGAGCTTGGCCCGGGAGAAGGGGTAGGCGGGAAGATCTGTTAGTCGCTTTGGCTTGGCTGTAGGCTTGAGAGTGGCTTGGTTGGGCAAGTTGAGGTCGATGGGGAGGCCAGCGCTCCAAAGAGCGCCGATGGTTTCGAGGAGGGTGCGGACGTCAGGCTGACGAGGGTTCAGCACAGCTGCGTACGACCATCTTTCCTCGCCTTCGCCTAGGTGCTTAAGAATATCTTTGACGGGGCGTCGAAGAGCGGATTGAGGACCGACCTCGACCAAGAATTTGGAGACCTGCTTCTTTTCGCTGACCAGCGCTGTTACCGCGTCGGTGAATAGGACTGGGGAGAGCAGGTTCCTCACCCAGTAGCTCGGACTTGCAAGACCCTCCAGTGTGATGAAGCTGCCTTCGGTGGATGAGAAGAAAGCGACAGTACTCGGCTCCTTGCCTTCCCTTACCGGTGCGCGTATCCCAGCCAGTAAACCCTCATACTCCACTGCGCCATCCCGCAACGCTTCGGAATGATACCCAATCTTCACAGTCAGTTTCCGTGCGAAGACCTCATCAGCATCCAGCGTGTCGAATAAGCGCGAGATAGCCACTGTGGGACCCGACAACGTGACGTTGACAGGACTGTTCTCGCATGCGACAGTCACCGTTGGCTCTGCCTTCAGATATGTCTGAACAGCCTCCTTGCCCAAGCCCACAGACATCATTGTTGTTGGCTCTCTCGCTGGATCAGACGCCAGCTTATCGGCGACAACACCGCGGAAGTAGGCCACTCGCCACGCACTCTCGCGATCCAGTCCACCTGCACAGTACGCAGCTGCAATTTCACCTGACGAATGTCCGACTACCGCTCGGGGGATGATACCCCATGTGCGAAGTAGATCGACGAGCGCCACTTGGATAGCTGTACAGAGAGGCTGTGACAGCGCTGGCTTGGACACCTGACTAGCATATTCATCCTTCTCAAGCTCGTCTAGCACAGACCATGTGCTACCAAGACTGGCGAGATAGACATCGCAGTCTGCAAGACTTTGACGAAAGACGGGATAATGCAGAAGACCAAGGGCCATACGCGCATACTGCGCCCCTTGACCTGTGAACACGAAGGACAAGTCTGGGGCGGAAGAAGTACTGCTGAAGACGCTCGGCGAGATGAGTGTGGTGAGTTCGTCGGTATGGGAGAAGACGACGGCGAAAGATCGGAATTGGAGGAGAGATCTGTGGGAAGAGAGCGTGTGTGTTAGATCTGAGAGGAATTTTGCGCTGTTCGTGACCTCTTTCGATGAGAGGAACGTCTGGAGGGCTTCTGCTTGGCGCATTGTGCCGTCACTGTCTGCGGCTGAGAAAGGGATGATGGCGTAGGGACTTATGGATGCGAGGGTGCCGTTACCGTTGGTGTGGCCATTGGTGTGTCCGTTGGTAGGTGCGAGTTCACCGACTGATTGATGGAGGCCTTCCAGGCCGTGGGCGCGCAGGTAGTTGTACGCGTCGTCGAGGATGACATGGGCGTTGCTACCGCCGTAGCCAAAGGAGGAAACGGATGCCCGGCGTATGTCTGTTGCTGGCCATGGGACTGCTTCTGTGGGGAACGCGAGCTGCAAACCTGCTACATCGATGGCAGGATTTGGCTTCTCAAACATGGCGATTGGCGGTATCACCGCATTTTCCAGCGCGAGAACGGCCTTGATGACACCAGCCATACCCGAAGCACCCTCCAAATGACCGATATTCGCTTTCACAGAGCCCACATAAAGCGGTCTATCCACCTCACGACCATCGCGGAAAGCTTGTCCTACAGCAGCTGCTTCAATAGGATCACCAACCGGCGTGCCGGTTCCATGGGCTTCAACATAGTCGGTATCAGCAACATTCAGCCCTGCAACGCGATACGTATCCCGCAGCAAATCCAGCTGGGCCTGTTGGCTCGGCTGTGTGATACTCGGCGTCCTCCCATCCTGATTCGCACCAGTCGCCCTAATGACCGCTCTGACAACATCGCCATCCCTCAGCGCCGCATCCAGTGGCTTCAACAAGACAAAGCCAAACCCTTCGCCCCTGGCGTACCCATTCGCCTTGGCATCAAAACTATAGCTCTTTCCGTCCACGCTCAAGAACCCGCCGTTACTGAGCGCAAGTGCTTGGCTTTCTGGCGTGATGAATGTGTTTGCGCCGCAGACAAGCGACATCTTGCTCTCTCCCGTAAGAATACTCTGCGCACCAAGATGCAGCGCGTACAACCCTGATGAACACGCCGTATCGACTGTCAAACTCGGGCCTGCGAGATCGAAGAAATGACTAATCCGGTTACTCAGCATGGACGACCCATTTGCTGTGGCGTGATACCGGGACTGCGCACTAAAGTCCCGACCTGTTATTGTTTCGCCGTCGCGTGAAAATGAAGCGCAGTAGACAGATGTGGAAGAGCGGGAGAGTGTTTCCATGGGTATTCCAGCGTTCTCGAATGTGCGGTAGGCGCCTTCGAGGAGGCCGCGTTGTTGCGGGTCGAGAACCGAGGCTTCGGCGTAGGACATGTTGAAGAAAGGGGCGTCGAAACTGCGAGGGTCCTCTTCCATGAAGTGCGCGTGGCGGATGCGTAGGCTGTCTAGGCGGTTTGGGTCAGGGTGATAGAATGCTGTCAGTTCAAGTTAGCTTAGGGTCATTTTTACTTCCGTGGAGGGAATGGTTGCATACCATCTATGTTGAAGCGGTCGGCGGGTATCTCTTTGGATACATTTCGAGCGTTCATTATCAGTTCCCAAAAGGAGGAGGCGGATACGGCGTCGCCTGGGAACTTCATGTTCATGCCGATGATGGCTATGGGCGTTGTCTTGTCGGTAGTAGCCATGATTGCGGTATTTGGTATGGTACGGAAGCTTAACGGATACAAGCTTTTCCAACGTCCTGTAATCTTCTTGCCAAGTGCAGATGTTCCTAGGCTTAACGATAAAGTTCGTGGAAGATTGCCTGGGATGGTCGCAAGTACAATTCAAGTCTGAGAATTCGATATGTACAAGCTCGTTTCGTTGAAAAGACAGTGACCGAGCTTTGCTAAATACAACAGACGTCTCGCCGAAAACCGCTTTCATCATGGTCATGGCCCATGAGTACCTTCCTTGTCTCGAAGGCCAGAGTAGCTACCATGGTGTCAGGCACATTACCGTATGTGGAGACGCTAAACCGGTCAGTACCGCATGCGATTGTACCCACCTCGGTGGCTGTTGAACCGGCCGGACTCTATGAATTGTGGCTAGGGCGTAATCCGGTGGCTAGGTATTACTCCGGTGGTTAGGCCATAGCTCGGTGGCTTTACGTATGATACGAGTACGATTCAGGGACCGTTTCGACCCACAAATGCAAACACCTCATCTTCGAGGGCTCACCGCTGCCACTAAAGTCGTCCAGATAGTAACGTGTTCTGATGATAGATCACAAAGAGTATCTCCGAATTCCAACACAACGCAGTCGACATGTCTTTGTGGGACCGAATCAACAGTCGCCTTACCTTCCAAAGCGGTATAGGCTTCATGTACCGCCAACTGTTCATGCATCCTCCGCCAATGGCAGCAGGAGTCACTCTTGAAGGTCAGACAGCCATTATCACCGGCGCGAATACCGGCCTGGGGTTCGAGGCAGCGCGACAGCTCCTCCAGCTAGATCTCTCTCGGCTCATTCTAGCCGTCCGATCGCAGGCCAAAGGCGATGTTGCAGCAGAAGCCCTCCGCAGGGAGTTTATGCGCGCTGAAGTCGAAGTCTGGATCCTAGATATGGAAGATCCCGAATCTGTCGCGGCTTTTGCCAGACGATGTCAGACCCTGGGTAGGCTAGACATGGTAGTTCTGAACGCCGGTGTGCAGAACAAGGACTATGTTGTCTCTTCCAAGACAGGCAAAGAGCAGACTTTCCAGGTCAACTACCTCTCGACTATCATGTTGGCGGTGCTTCTCCTGCCGATATTGAGAGCCAAAACCGGGTTGGTGGGAAAGCCGGCGAGGCTCACAGTTGTAACGTCGACGACGGCATATTTCGCGGATTTCGACCATGGGAAACCAATCTTGCCGCAGTTCGACGAGAAGTATGACGTTACTAAGTGGTATGCGCGCGAGAAGTTGTTACAGATGTTTTTCGTGAGGAAGCTGGCATCGCTAGTGAACTCCGATGAGGTGATTATCAATACAGTTTGTCCTGGGCTGGTGGGAGAAACAGAGATCTGGCGTACACTAAACGCAAACGCTGTCATAAGGTATATGTTGATGGTGTACTTCGCTTTGTTTGGTAGAAGCTTGGCAGAGGGCGCCAGCACGTATGTCCATGCTGTAGTGGTCGCTGGTCGAGAAAGCCATGGGGGCTTCTTGAGTGAGTGGGGAGTACGTCCGTAAGTCGAGGAACTGCAACGATGCACTCTGACTGAGGTTTTCGCTCACACTGTCGTAGTTATCCCGTTCTGATGTATTCGAAACGTGGTGACGATCTGGAAAAGAAGGTTCTGAGCGAGACCAGGCAGATTTTGGAATCCATGAACGTTTCGCACAGCGCAATGCAAGACTTTTAGTTGGGAGGGTCAAATTAAACTGCCATATCGCAGTGCCAAAGATATTGACGTCATCAAAACGCAGGCAGCTCTTTCCGCATCAACTTTCTTACTAGTGAAGTTGTCCTGGTCGAAGACACCCCATGTAGCTGCAACCTAGCCCGTAGAATGAATGGTAGCTGCGTTCGAAGGATTGGAGAAGAGAAATGTTGTTGTTCGCGACGCGACGGGACGCGACAGATGGCGGGACGAGATCCATGCCAAGCCCTCGGAGCCTCGGCTCCAGCCTCCGAGGTTTCTGCCTCCCGCCTGCCCATGGGCAGAGAACACCTGAGCTTCATCAACAATGCAACCTCAGCTGTTTCCACACTGCATCTTTACTCCAGATCTGACCTCTCTCGTCTGAGGGTAAGCCTCACGCTCAAAGGCGGTTGCACGTAAGATGCGCGCACGCGTTGATCGTGCCATTGCTGTTCAAGCCACTCGCGGTCCACAAGCTCAATGTCGTACTTCCACAGCAGCCGAGCCAATATTTGCTTTATCTCGGAATGTGCCAAACTATTCGCGAATTCTCAGTCAGCGAAATCTCTCGTATCGAAACCGGACACAGGACGTGGCGTACTTCTGGCCGATACAGCTGCGTTTTCCTGTCGAGAAGGGCTGGAATGCCGCTTTCTTATCCGCTTCGAAGCGAGGATCTCCGAGCCAGCGCTCTGGAGCGAAGACTTCTGGTTCCGTGAAGTTGGCTGGGTTATGATACATCGCCCAGTGCCAAATGTCCACGCAGGTCTAGGTTTTTCCCATTGCAATCAGCGACGTGTTCAGAAGTCCACAGAAGGATTTGCGGGAATGCTTTTGAGACTTACCCCTCCAGGCAGAAAGTGCCCCCCGACGACCTCACCATTGCGCTGAATCAGTCGTGGCACTGAGCCCACGGCAGCCGGATGGATACGCAACGTCTCGTCTACGACAGCCGAGAGGTATCTGAGACGCTGCGCACTGAGGAGTGTAATCTGCTCTTCGCTATCGAAAGATGCGTCGATCTCTTTCCTTAGCTTAGCGAGCGTCTCAGGATGGGTGCAGAGGAGATAAGTTGCCCCAGCAAGTCTGATTCAAGAGATGGTCAGTACATTGATACTTCCAAAGGAAAGGACAAAAGAGGAAAGCTTTGTCATACGCAACTGCAGTTGTTTCGGACCCGGCTACGACGAAGATGCTCGCGTTATGGCAGATTGCCTCGAAGGAAAGGCCCTACCGCGCCGTTAGATCCATGAGCGGGATTGGGACCAAGACAGCATTGTGGATGCACTCACGCATTTTCCCTGAGCATTATCGGGTTTCATCTCTTCAATGAAGTCCGGTCGGCTGGGCTCCAAAGCTAAACGCTTCGCAACTTGAGCACGCATGAACAGATTATGCTTCGCAATGATCTTCTTAGCAAACATTCTAACAAACGGGCTTATCATCGCCTCCAACAACGGATATGCCCGCCGGAAGTGTGCCATGTCATGCTGCGCAACGAAGAACTCCAATATTGTCGCAACCCATGGATGAAAGTCCCTCCGCTCCATATTCGCAAAAGGCTCGCCGAAGCTGAGATCGCCAATGACATCAAACGAGAAGAAGTTGAACCACTTGGCCAGGTCCAGGGATCGACCTTCGGCGCAGTGCTCTCCAAGATAGCTGAAGAGTTGGTCGATATGGTGGCGGATGATACGCTCCTGGCGCTGTATGCCTTGCCCTGAGAACGCGGGCGCTAGCAGACGACGTTGATGTGTGTGAGATTCTGTATCGGCCCCGATGATGCCTGATGCGACTTCGGCTACGAAGCCTGGGTGCTTGAGGTTCTCTGGCTGACCGGGCTTACGATGCCCATACACTTCTTTCCATGCTGTTGCGTGGAGGCATGATACTGAGTCTGGGCTTGTGCGGACAACGTCGCCGTACCTCTTGTGCAAGGCCAAGATCTGTTTGTGCGGCGTGCTCGACCATGACATCAACAGGAGTGGGAGTGGCGATACAGACCATAGGAACGGTCCGGGCACTTTCCTAAGTGGGTTAAAGTAGAGATTGTATACAATGGACCAAACGGTATGCCCGAAGACCTGTAGCGTACGTCAGTGGAGGTATCCTACGTGTCATTCCTCCGGGTTTAATACGGTGCATAGGGCTACTTCTAACAATGCCCAGAGTGAAAGGAGCTTCTGATGCTCAGTGAGCGCATCAAGAGGCCATGTGCTTGCGGAGCCCATTATGCGCACAACGAAGAAAGCTTGATATCAACGCTCTTTGGCAGTGTATACGAATACAAAATACGGGTCGTGTCAGCATCCCATGCACTGGAGAAGATGATTGCCGAGGTCGACAGCTCAACACGCGCAGTTGCGAAGTCAACTATAGAAGACGATTGCACCGACCCTTACATTGCATGCCGTCTCAATCCTTCCCATAGCGGCTAAGTCGTGGTCTCCAGCCAGGATCATGCATCTGCGGCGGAGTAGTGCAATGTTCCCACCCACGCTCCGTGGGCCCTTCGACTCATTGCGGACTACATATATTCGGTCGCCGTTGTTGCACGTCAGCCAGCACCTAAGGTACCCACAGAGGAGCCGACGCAGCCGACGGACGAGTTGGTCACAGAATCCAGATCAACCATGGCGGTGTGAGGCTAAGGCCGAGGAACGTTCCGACAACAGCAACTAGCAGTTTATGTACGATGATACACGCTCGGTAGATTTCTAGTTGCATTCTACGGCTAGAGTGACAGAGGCGTATGTAGGGAATGGCCCGAGCATGTCTGCAGTTTGCACTAGTACGCTTTAGGATTTCAGTCTCTGCCCAAGTGTGCGCACGGACGCGACACCCTCCAGCTAGATCGGCGGTGGCTGGGGTATCATCTCAACCACCGCCGACTCCGTCTTTCCATGCCTCACCACCGACGCGATCATCAGCCCCGCCTTCGCAGCAAGCTCGGCAAACGCCTTCTCACTGCGCACCTTTCCGCCGATGTTTAAGATGAACATGTCGACGGTGCTAGTGTATACACTTGGCTGTTCAGGGCGCAGATACTCAGCAATCAACACGCGCGAGTCGTCCGCGCAAGCCGCGCGCACGTTCTTCAGAATCTGAAGAGCTTCGTGGTCGGACCAGTCGTTCAGGACGCGACGTATGTAATACACGAGAGCACCTAGAGTGGTCCGTCAGCTTGTTTCCTGGCGCAAGTATCGTGTATCCTGAGAGGATAGAACTCGATTTCCGTACCTTTGGTGGGCTGTTCCCCAAAGATGCTGTGCCCGATCTTCTTCACCGGACCCAGAACAGCAGAATCTTTGTGCTCTTCCTCCGCTTCAGCGATGACATGCGGCTGATCTTGCAGGACACACCTGGCGGCAGGAATGGCAGGCGTCTCCTCCAAGATAGCCTTCAACGCCTGACCTTTCCCTCCGGCAACATCAACGATCAGCTCCCTCTCCGAACCGACGTTTCCCGCGGCAAATGCAGCTACCCAGCCAAAATCATACACCCCCGTGACAGGAATATCACCGTCAATGGCCATCGCCCCATTCATCCTTGTGGCCAACCCCGGGATCGCCGCCATGATTTCATACGCTGTCTTATCGGGCATGCCCAGCGCAAATCCTCCCGGCGAACGATTCGATCTAGCCGGCTCAGCGAGCCCGTTCGCCTCGAAGTAGTCTGTCCACCGCGTCGTTGGCCCCATAAAGAAGTCGAAGAGGTACGAATAGAATTGCGCGACGCGGGGGTCAGTGAATGCTTTTGACGCCGGTGTATGCGCCACACGGCCAGGTTCCGGGCTAGTCAGCATGCCAATAGCGAGAAAGAAGGCCGTGAAGCGCTCCAGAAGTTTGTACTCTATGCTCAGCTTTTCCGTAAGGTCTTTGAGAGAGATTCCCTCTTCTGGAATGGCGTCGAAGATGCCGTGCTCAACGAAGACGCGCAATACGCCCATCTCCGCCATGGATGCGAAGTATTTGCCGATTGGCGTCTCGGCCAGAGAGAATTCAGCAGCCATGTTTGGATACTGGATGAATGAGAAGCAACACTGAACGGAACGCGATGGTTGGTCACCAGAATCCACGATTGTGCGAAGACGTCGAATAAAGCTACAGAGCCAAGAGATCGTGCACGATAAGCAAGAGTCTTGGTCCTGCGAATTAGGTTTGTGTGGAATGCTTGTACTGGTAACGCCTCATTCCCGTCATGCGAGTGACCGCACTCGACATTACAGTAGCCCAGCTAGGTTTCCTGGTATCGTACCAAAATGAAACACGAATCAGAAGCCCACGAGATTAACCATAGGAATTCTACCGAGCTCTCGACTAGACATGGGCCCATGCCCCAAGCAGCCGAAAAGGCCCTTCTTCGTACCGGCAGTACCCGTTCTAGCTTTACTCACCGCAACAAGTCTCCCACGTCTTCTCGACACGTATCAGAACTCCTGCATGCAATTGTGTGTACCTGGGAAGAGTTGTAGCGGTCTAGAGGGTTGAGACGCAACCAACGTCACTTGGCAATCTCCCGTCCGACTGGTTCCGCCTTCACGACAAAGTTGGCACAAGCAAGAAACTGAAAATACTGGAACGTCAACCTGGCGTCCATGCTTCAATACACGTTTTAACCGAGTGTTGACATCTAGTACGCGATCATCGAACTACTGGTGACAGCACTCGTTTTCCCAAATGCGTCTCTCACAAGCTCCTGTACCCAGTTCGGCAACCCTTTCAACCATGAGATAGGCGCCGCGATACTAGGAATGAACAACTGAGCACCACGCCTGTTAATGATCTGCCTCACTATGACCTCAGCAACTTCCTCTGGCATCAACATCTTCTCGAGAATCTTTGGGTCTTGGCCACTTCTCAAGATCATCTCCTCAATCAGGGGCGTGCGGACCCAACTCGGATGCGCAATCGTAGTCTTGACACCCGAAGCTTTGTACCAGATTTTCAGCTCGCTCATAAGACCCTCATGGAACGCCAAAGCCGCGGTCTTGGTTGCCACATAGTCCGCATTAGCCGAGTTCGTCAGGAACGAGTTGACGCTCGCGACTGTTACGATATGGCCTTTGTTCTTTGCGACCATTTCCGGCACAAACTGTTGAACTAGCCGCCAGTGGGAAAGAATGTTCGTGTCGAAGATACGACTGAGGAACTCGCTTGGCGTTTTCAAAATGGTGTGAGAACCTGTGATGCCGGCGTTGTTGACGAGAATTGAGGGACTGCCAAGGTCTTTGCGAATCTTCTCGGCTGTTTTTGCTATCGATTCAGGGCTGGAGATGTCGCACCGGAAGTATGTCGACAAGTTGTTCGATGCAGATGCCTTGGGCGCATCCTGCACGTCGAGCACTGCCACGCGAATTCCATGAGAAGTAAGAGATTCTGCGATGGCTTTGCCAATTCCACTGCATCCTCCAGTGACCACTGCGATTTCAGTAGGCCAGTTCCAGCCACGACCGGCATATATTTGCCAGTTATTTGTTGCCCACGCGTTCAGAGCTGCATTGGTCTTCCTGACTATACCGATAGCAGCTAGAAACCCCAGTACGCGGAGCAAGTTGTATTCATCGACGATACGCGAAAGAAATGTTGCTTCCAAGGCGCATCTCCATGTTTTCTCTGGGGCGTATAGCAATAAGCCAAGAAGAGGGCCGGTAACGATGGGCTCGAAGGCGCATTTGGCGATGAGAGCTAGCCCTCTGAGAGGGAAGTCGACCAGTGCAGGCATGGATGGCTCAGCAGTTGTTCCGGGAGATAGAGATGGTGACCAGAATACTGACATCCTCAACCATTTGGAGCTAGAGTGTTACAACCTGAGCCGGAGGCTAGTCCAAAAGTACTGTGGCTAGGGCACGATTCACTGGCTTCATGGAGCTTGCCGTTGCACGGCAAAATGCTTACCGCAACGTTTATGTATAGCCATATCCGAAGTCATTCCGTTAGCTCCATCCGCAGTACCCCCAGATCAGCCTATCCGAAGTCATGCCGATCCGACGTCACCCCGAATCAACGCACCTGGAGTCCCACCCAAGCGGCTTCATCTCTGATCTAGCCATGGCGAACGATTCCGGCTAATCCATTACCCACTTGGAGCCTCAGTGCCTTGTTGATCGTGGTCCAATCCGTTGGTTCCCTCTAAATTCCTGGCGAGTCTAGCGCTGGAGTCGAACTAGATGAGCACATACATCGTGTGCCAGTCCTTGCACACCTAGAGGAAGCCGCTGCATCCTCTGTTCATCAAGTCTTTCAACTGGCCACTAGCCAACCACGAAGATGGGTGTTCTGACGACTATAGAAGGCGATATCTCAAAGTTGTTGCTATACGGCACAGTGACGATTATCTTCCTTATTATTCTAGCCTCAAAACTGAAAGATGGCAACAAGACGAGATTATCGATCCCGCATGCTCCTCGCCTCCCGTACAAACTACCCTTTGGTTAGCAGTATTCGCGTCACTTGAATATGGGGGTGAGACTGACCACCCCATGAACCATAGGACTAGACATGGCATGGAACCTAATAACGCGCCTTCACTCCAACACATTCGTCGAATACATCTGCGATGAAGTTCTCTCCATACCGGGCCGCACAGTCGAAATGAACCTACTCGGCAGCGACATTTTCATTACCGACCGAGCCGAGAACATCAAGGCTATTCAGGCAGATCAGTTTGCGGACTTCGCCAAAGGTCAGACGCCACATGATGTGTTCAGTAGTATCTTGGGGGACTCGGTGTTTACCACGGACGGGCCTTTGTGGAAGACGAGTAGGGAGCAATTAGAGCCGCACGTGTCGAGAGTGCGTCCGGATGATATTCCTACCGCTGAAGTTCATATGCAGAAGCTTTTAAGATTGGTCGAGAACTCACTCGAAAAGGTGGATGTGTACGACATGGTTGACAGGTTCCAACTCGACCTAGTCTCCCAAGTCTTCCTCGGCGAATCCACAAACTCCCTCTCCGCAAACGAACAACCCTTTCGCAAAGCCATGGAAAAGCTCCTTACGTTCAACACAAACCGTCTCCTTTTCGGAAGCCTCGCAAACCTCTTTCCGGACTGGCTCTTCGCGCCGCGAGCCTACCGCGACCTAACACGCTACATTGACGACCTGATCGAGAAGACACTAGCCCTCCCAGTCAACAACCAAACCGACGTGAAGACAGAAAAAGAGTTCAATCTAGTCGAAGACCTCGTGTCTACGCATCCGAATGATCGATATTTCATCCGCGGCCAGCTTATAGCCGTGTTGATGGCATCGAAAGACCCCGGTGCTATTCTAACGACATGGACTATATACCACCTCGCCCGCGACCCAGTGCTGTACAAGAAGCTTCAACAAGAAGTGGAAGAGCAGTAAGTGCATGATTCACATCCACGTCATTACCAAGATGGGGGTCGGCCACTGACAAATGTCATCTGTGTAGCATCGGTCTAGACTCCATTCCTACCCCCTCCCGACTCCGCAAGCTAGACCTCCTAGCCAACACAGTCAAGGAATCAATGCGCATGTATCATCCACTCGGCCTTAACATCCGTGAAGCACGTACCGACGCCATTCTGCCTGTTGGCGGCGGCCCGGAGGGGAAAGAACCTATTTCAGTGTCGAAAGGACAAATCATAGTGTACTCAGTCGCAGGCCTCCAACGCAACCCTACGCTGTACGGCCCAACGGCACACATTTGGGACCCCTCACGCTGGAGTGCATGGTCACCGAAATATGGAACTTATTTGCCATTCAGCATTGGCCCGAGACAGTGTCCTGGGAGGGTGTTTGGCAGGTTTCAGATTCAGTATGTGCTTGTGAGGTTATTGCAAGAGTTTGAGCGGATTGAGTGGTGTGGTCTTGGTGGTGGAAAGGACGGGACAGAGGAGATGAAGATTAAGGTTGAGCTTAATCTCAAATGCGCAGAGCCGGTGGTCTGTAAATTTGTGCCGAGAAGGAAGGATGTTGTCTAGGAGGGTGGTGCACGCTGGGAGGTGCAGAAGCTGTGGGCAGAAGTCGCATGCAGGGCAGCATTGAAGTCGGGAAAATGACGAAGTTAATTGCTGTTGATCAGGACTTGAGCCAAGGAGAGTTTGCTGGAGAAACGGTCTTAAAGACTTGGTTTGAGGGACGACAGGTGCATAGTTATGTGCCGGGCCAGTTGGGATTGAAGTCTTGGCGACTTGACCTCTACAGATTAGCTGTCCCTTCAGCGCATTTCATTTCCAGCGCAATGCAGAAATCCATGGCTTTGGCTATCCTCGCCTCATTGAATGGCACCTTCAGTCTCAATCTTCTCTTCTTCGTCGACTTCTCCAACCAGTGTGTATCCTTGAGGTTCCTTCACAGCCGCAACAAATACAACGCTGCCCACGATCAATACCGCACCAGCGACCTTCCACCATCCCGGCTCCAGTGTCCATACAATCTTATCCGCTAACATAGCGAACACTACCTGCAAGTTTACTATGTGAAGCGCTCTCTTCGAATCGCCGGTCATCAAGCTCGCAGCCAAGAGCCAATGCATAGCGAACCCCAATATGCCCAGCACGCACACGAACAGCCATCCTACAGCGGTAGATGGGAAGTTCAAGCCTTGCTGCTGTATGATGAGCGATGCGCCGCTGAGGAGCGTACATATGGGCGCAAAGTATGCAACCGTCGTCATCGGATGTACGTGCTCTCCTAGGCACGACATGGTCAAAAACGAGACTGCGCCGCCGAGGACACCGATAAGTGCCGCACCGATGGCCAGCGCGTGTGCTCTAGGCGTATTCGTTATATGGGCGCTCCAAGGCTGCAATACGCATAGTAAGCCGATGACCGCAACTAGAGCTGCGAGGACTTGAGCGACAGAGCAGCGCTGCTGACCTGGCAACAAGCCGAGGAGAAGGGCAGCAAGAATTGGCGCGAGGAAGTTAATCAGAGTCGCCTCAGCTAATGCGAGATAGCGTAGAGAGACGTAGAAGCCCCAGATACCGAAGAAACCCGCAACGCCTCTTACGACGAGGAGAGGGCGCAGCTTGGGAGGACCGAATGCACCGCCAGGCATGGCTACCGGGGACAGTATCATGTACGTCCACGACAGAACAGTGATTATCGACATCATTACAATGAGTATCTGGAGAACATCAGTATTTGCGTAGGCGGGCGGGTAGCATATCTCCATACCTCGGAAGTACCGACTGTTGTGGTGCCTGAACCGCCGCTACGCTGCGTTCCCAGGATGCGCCCCAATGTCGCTAGGATGGTGGAGCATATTTGCGCCAAGAGCATCAGAATAATACCGGCATTATTATGAAGGACAAGATCCGCGCTACTCGCAAAACCATAGACTCTATTTGTTATTGATGTAGCTGAAATCATGGTGTTGTGATGGGGAAGGTGTACGGAAAGCTCTCCGATGGAAGACGAGCTCGGGATGCGGGAATGTGAGACTTTACGTGTATTTGATGCGTTTCACGCCTCCTTTCAGCACAAACTTCCATACTGCGCAGCGGAATAATTTCTGAATGCTTGCTCGTTGGTCGCGTAGGTCGAAGAAGGAAATACGTGCTTCCAAACTCAACAATGCGGCTTTGGTGCGCTCTGGTCCACGTGCATCAACGTACTGCGGTCTGCGCAAAACCTGCATCATGCTGTTCTTGTCAACAGAATCAACGAGATCTTAACTCATCTGCTTCGCACGCGATTTATGATAAAGTCGAACTTGTGATTGGTCATATTGTCAACAAAGGCGAGGGACCGAAACGAAGATCCGGTCCGCTCGCAGTAATAGGCCCCAGCAACCTATTCAGCAACAAGCAGAACTTCCACCAGCCAAAAGATTATCGCTGGATGCTTGTGACACTCACTATGGCCGTGAATCTTCGCCGGTGACTCTCCATGATTTCTCTTGAACTTGGCCTCGCCCTCGCGCAGAGTGCGTACTCTCTTCCCACGACTCCTTCGGGATGCGCCAGATCCATTCATTCCCGAAAACCTTGTCGTCTATCTTCTCAGCATGGAAACCGAACTTATTGTTCATCAACCCCTTGAACGCAGTGTTAGCATCTACACAAGCTATGTGTATCTCATCCATGCCCAGAACAGCAAAGCCATGATCAATGGCCATACATAACGATTCATAGCCGTAGCCTGAGCCACGATAACATGTGTCCAACATCAAGCCTGCGTCACCAATCAGCTTGCCATCGGTCTTTCTTCTGCCAATCCAGCCCAAGCCGCCGGTACCGACAGTCTTTCCATCTATCTCGATGACGATGTTGGCACGCTGCAGTGGTAGATCGACGACCTGCCATTGCTTGATCAAATGCTCAATGGCGTCACTACTGTCAAGAGAGGCACATGACTTGTCGTGCTGGACATTGCGATAGTCGGAGAAAAGTCGTAGGAGTGCAGCAGCGTCGCTCATATTCGGGAGGCGGAGATGCAGTTGGGGAAATGTAAGCGATGTGATACGCAAGGCGCTTTCACCTTCGGACGATAGATTCGTCGAATGTGTGTAGAAGACGGTACTACCGGTAGCGGCAAGCGCAGGGTTTTCAGTCCCTGCAGGCATAGTCTCGGGATTTCGACGGGCTGGGTGACACTCAGAGAATCGGAAGTTTGCGCAATTGACTAGTGTGGTGTATGCAGATGGGTGCACATCCATCAGCTTCTTCTTCGATGCAACGTACGTTGGGCGTAATTGTTCCCGCCTCCGATGACGTGGCGACGTTCATCCGCATCGCCATTGGGTATGACGTCAGCCAACAGAGCCAAGGTAGTGCTTGTTTCTTCTAAGCAGATTGACTGCGATCAGAATACTTGCTGTAGTCGGTGAAGCTCGGTGAGGCTCCGTCGAGGGTTTCTGGCCTGTTCGCGTGGGTCACGGTGTGCGGCACATTTGCGGGATGGGGCTTTGTGCTTCCACGCTATCCTGAAACCGGACGATGGCCCCAGCTCGAACATGAAAACAAAGGGGATAACGGCATGCTCCAACACCACCTTCCACTCCTTATGACGCCGAAGAGGACTGTGCCCACACAACATCTCTAGGGCGTAAATTCCCGTTGAGTTCATTCCCCTACCACAAGTTTTTGGTGTTGAGCCGACAGACGTTGTCAGTGTAACCACCATTACGCTGAAGACTGCGCGGACCTTGAGCCTACCATAGCTTCACGACATACAGAGCCTTACATCATACCCTCTCTGCTTTTAGTTCCACATCAGACTGCTAAACTCGAGCTAAGATAGCAGCGATCATTGCGCGCAGCTTAGACGAAGGGGAAATTGACGGTGTCTGAGCGTTACTTCTAGGATATCACCTCGTCATCTCCAGCAGGCAACATTCAGGCACATCGGTTTATCGTTCTTCGATGGGTTCATCGTCGCTAAGCTCTGGTCTCACTCTACACTCTCAATGGACTTCTGCGAGGCTATGGGCGAAGCTTATTTCTTCCTTGCACGCATTGAGGCAGCATCTTGGAGACTAGAATGACGCGGTTAGTGAGACTAGTCACGGTGCTGGGCATGTATACGTATACACACCAACTTAGGTACCCCACAAGGACCGGCTCTTGCCGCAAGGGTAAAAAAAGAGGTATACAAAACGAATTTGTATGGCACTACTTCATTACATTCGTCCAAGAAGGCGCTCATTCGTTCCGAGCGATTCCACGAGTATGAATTGTGCAGGTAAAGGCAGGGATACATTCACAGGACCAGTGTGTCTGCTTCAACGCCCTCTACACTCAGTGCAGGCCTTGCACTCGCCACTTGGGAGACAGCATACACTATCAGAGACATAGGGAAACGGAATATGCTGAGACCGGTACTACAAAGCCGCTTACGGGCTCTTGCTATTTTGCTGATCTGAGTTTTCTTCTTCCCAAAGCATGCTACTGCTTGACACCGGACAAATCCCTTCGGACAATGACGAATTGGCAGGCACTTTTGTGGCTTTCAAGGAGCTTCTCACTACGATAAGCATTGGAAAAAGTAAGACATAGGCTCCCGGCGTGGTGTTCACTCCTGACAGCGTTGGTAGGCTGAGTCATAATGTACGAGCAAGGCGAAGCTGTAGGAAGAAGTTATGCGCCGCCTTTCCCTAGACCTTCGCATATAAGATTCGGCTTCTCCGTTCTTTCTTACTTGGATACACGTATAACCACTCTTTAGCATCGAACCTCCAACCAAGAGAGCAACATACCATTTTTTTCAACACATTCAACAAGAGCTCGTTGACCCTCTCCACCACCTACGGCCTCCCTTGAGAAAGCGAAGAAGAAATTGCTAAATACCATGCCAATGTCTAGCCAAGCGAAAGGTAGTGTCACTACAGCGTCCAAGATGTCACAACGAGGGCGTACGCTGATACTCGATCTTGGCGACGTACTATTCCACTGGTCGACCCGCGAGCTGACTGCTCTTCCACCTCAAGACTTCCATTCAGTCATCCTGTCACCAACATGGACCGAGTTAGAGCGCGGTAGCATCGATGAGCCCAGAGCTCTTGGAATTATTGGCGAGGAGTTATCCATCGAGCCGGCAACGATCAGCGAAGCATTCAAGCAGTGTCGCAAAACACTACGTGTCGACCATGACCTACTTGGAAAACTCAAAGAGCTCAAAGCGGAGATGAACGGCCATCTCAAAATTTACGCAATGAGCAACATCGCTAGAGACGACTTCGCACGCCTCCAAGCCGTGTTATCTGACTGGAGCTTGTTCGACGGCGTTTACACGTCTTACGAGGCCGGTATGACGAAGTTTGAGCTCGGTTTCTTCGAGCACGTCCTCAAGAGTATTGGATGTAGCGACCCAACATCTGCAATCTTCGTCGATGATAAGCATGGGCAAGTCAATACGGCTCGCTCTTTCGGCATTCAAGGTATCGTCTTTGAGTCTGGAGATAAGCTCATGCGTCAACTGCGCAGCCAACTATTCGACCCCGTTGAGCGAGCTCGTCAGTACATGGCCGACCATGCCGGAAAACATATGTCTCGTATCGAGAACGGCCCTGATCTTCATGAATTCTTCTCCCAGTTCATCATTCATTATGAGCTAGCTGATGAAAGCTTTCTCAGCCTTTCGCCACCCAATGCTGAGCCTGATGAGGTTGAAGCCGCCATTGGCCAAGCTCGCAAAGAGGCTAAGATGTGGAACTACTTCAACGGCCCTCCCATTGGTACGACGAAGACATGTAAGTTGCTCGACGAACTTATCGTTATGGAATGTATTCTAATCTCACAATGCTATGTAGTCCCTGATGATGTCGACACTACTGCAAATGCTCTGCTTGCATTCTCACCACCCTCTTCTTCGACTGACCCCGTATTGGATCGCATGCTTCAGAATAGACATGCGCAAGACGGGGTCGCCTTGACATACCTCTGCGACAAGCGACCTCGCTTAGATCCTGTCGTCCTCACTAACGTCATCCGCGTCTTCTACAAGTACAACCGTGGAGCAGATGTCAAGCCCGAGCTCGACTACGTTCGTCGCATTCTTCTGAACCGTGGCTACATTGACGGCACGGACATGTATCAATCCGCTGATAGCTTCCTATACTTTTTGTCCTGTCTTATTGAAGCAAACGACACCGCGCCCGAAATTCGGTCTCTCGGGGAGCCGACAGCTGCTGCGCTTCGAGAATACGTTGGCCGTCGTGGAGACTCTTTCGCCGTCACCGCACGTGTTTTGGCGTGTCAGAAACTTGGGGTGTGGGCGCAACCTGACATTGAGTATCTCAAAGAGTTGCAAGAATGTGATGGCGGCTGGGAGATTGGATGGGTGTGTCGATTTGGACGGAGCCATAAGAGGATTGGTAGCAGGGGCGTACCTACGGCGTGGGCCATCAAAGCACTTGAGAACGAAGCTCAGGCTTTAGTTGAACAGGAACGTTAACTTATCGGTCTACTACTGATCCATCAACTCCAAATTGTCCATACAACGTCTCATACACAGCGACTGCGGTATATATACCACTGTATACTGAAAACGATGTGTATCAGCCGCTGAATGCCCACAATTCCGATTCACACAGAGGTGAAAGCCGTACTTATGAAGACTGTCCACTCATCCATCACACTCTTCTCGTCGCAATTTTACCAAGTGACCAGCCGACGAATACAGTCACAATTTTCGACACTCTTATCACTCCAGTCACACCCTCAGCACTACCAAACACCTCTCGACCTTTGCAATCGCACGAATAAACAATGTCTACAGGATCTACTGGCGAGCGATTCAAGTACCCTGATGACGAATGTCTAACAGCGTACACCAAGGCTTTGGAAAAAGGTAGAATGCTGCATACACAGGCTCATTCTGACCGACCCAGCATTCCCCAGAGCGGGTTCCAATCCGTCTCCGACCTTGAAGAGTGGGGCTATGTTCTAGATGTTAAAACCGACCGGGTAGGGATTATGTGTTCGGCGCAACATGTGCTCGAAACTGCCAGGAACGGCGAGACCTACCTGGCCACCGACGCCTGGTTCCTCAATAATATATATCTTGATGATGGCATGATCGAATCGGCGGCTAACTACGCGCCTCACGCGTTGGCATCGGGCTTGGTGAAGTCCGTAGACCAGCCAGCACGCGCAACGGTGCCTACGCTGTTGCCCAAACTATGCCACTGGAGCGACGTGGCATACCTCACATGGCTGCATGTTACTCGCACTGAATCGCCAACGCCTGTATTACGCATCGTCTCTCACTACGGGGACAGTGTTGCGTCTGAAATGGTAGTGCAGCATGTAACAGCTGGAGTACAGCCGCGCGAATCTGGGCCCTATCTCGAATACGAGTTTGATGCAGACTCAGATGAAGGCTTAGCGATACTTGGGACGCCTGAAGGAGCTGGTACCGCCTATCTTCTGGTACAACATAGGGAGGGGCTGGGTCGTCGGGTTGTCGACAAGATTGTTGCTTCTGATTTCGCGGATCCAGAATCTAGGCACTTGCAAATTGTGTTTCACATCAAAGAGGCGGAGAAGGTAGATGGACACGTCATGTAATTGAACGTAGTCAGTAGATTGACTCGTCATGTAGTTGAACGTGGTTGGTAGCTGACTGATCTTCGATAATCTGAACTTGTCGTCGCACGTTGTCCGGCTCATAAAATGCATTGACTTTCTTCATTCTCCTCCTAGCATCTGACAACATCATCTAATCATCTTGGCTTATCCTCTCCGCCATCACAGCCTGGTTCTTCTCGTTGGCATGTGCAAACTCTCTGTATCTCTGCTCCTCATCTGACTTGCTCGCCCTTACAACTGTTCGGTTCTCTTTGTTGAGCCCCATGCAGAGCCTCGGGTTCTCGTAGAACATAATATCGATTTGCTCCAGTGTACGTCCGGAAGTCTCAACGCCAAAGAAGTACGTGAGAGGTACAAAGGACGCGCATACAGCTGCCCAAACCCAGAAGTAATGGCCACGGATGTTGTCAAGACCGATCGGGGTGACCATGACGACCACGAAGTTTGACATCCAATGCGAGAATACGCCAACCGCTGTTGCCTTGTTGCGGACTCGGAGAGGTTGAATTTCGGCTGAGTAGGACCACGATACGGGCAATATACCGAGAGTGAAGCAGTCGAGATACAAGAAGATGAAAGCTACAGCTGCTGCGGCACTGGCATAGCTGTTCTTAGCCAGACATCCGGCGATAATAGCCATGCATGCTGCGCAACCAGCTGACGAGCCCATGACTGACCATCGACGCCCGATCTTGTCGATGTAGAAGTAAGGTGGCCATGAGAACACGGCATACTGAGTGAAGGCCACGGAGGCAAGGATAAGAGACATGCTCGGAGAGTAATCGAGGTACTGCTGGAAGATGTAGGCGAGATAGTAGCACAGCGCGTTGATACCGCTCCACTGGTTCATCATGTATGGACCCATCCCAAGCACAACACGGTGTAGATTGCGGGTCTTGGTGGCGTTGCTGAAGACTTCGCCCCAAGTGGGTTCTTCTTCGCTGCTCTCTGCCGCGATAGCGTCGAGAATCTCCTGGAGTTGACCTTGCACTTCTTCGTCATCCAGAGGCTTGTCTAAAAGTCGACTGATGGTGTGTTTCGCCTCATCAATCTTTCCACGGGATGCGAGCCATCTCGGTGTTTCGCACAGGAATGGGCAGAGCGCCAAGACCATGAGCGAGAAGAGGATCTGGCACGCGACGGGAAACCTCCACTGCAGTGAGCTTTCGGCGTACAGTGTCGCAAAGCACAGCCAAGAAGCGACCGCGACACCGATGATGATCAGAGCGGACTGAACGACGAGCAGCGAGCCGCGGTTGTGCGCCGGCAATGTCTCTGACTGTAGAATTGGCACCGCGACCGTTGACAGCCCGACGCCAATACCACCAATGATGCGCGAGACAAACATCTGCCAGTAGTCAAAGCTAGCGGTCTGTATGGCAGCACCGATTACGACGATGAGGTTGGCGAGGATAATAGAGCGCTTGCGTCCGATGCGTTCACCGAAGACGAAAGCCACGACAGCACCGAGCGCGCATCCAATATCGTAGATAGCGGTGACTAGTCCCGTCATTGTTGGGTTCGGGTTGCCGAGGGTATCCTTGAAGCGCTGGCCACCCAAGATACCGCCGAAAAGTCCTTGATCATCTTCAATCGTGTTAGCTATCGAACCACGATGTAAAGTGAGTTGCTTCAGGCTTACACCCAAAGAGAAGGAAGTCAAGACCAGAGGTCAATAGAATAACCGCGATGAGGCTCTTGCCTCTTAGTTCAAACATGATGAAGAAGACCCTGAACCCAATAGTCTGGTAAGCAGGAAGGGACTGCAGAACAGTATGATCGTGAGCCAAACATGTGGGCCGCAATCATGTATCCTTTATACTCGCAACCCCGTAGAGATGTGCACCGGCATCTCCTCATCTAGGTTAACGTCGATGCTTCTAATGTAGCGCGAGGTATCCATGTGGAATCTCTTAGCGGACCGTGTCCGGGGAAATTATGGATACGCGGGGAAGCAAATGCGGAGGTGAGGACTGTCAAAGCTTGCGCGAGAACAAGGCTTCGAACAGGTACATTCATGGCGTTGCATCTGGGCTGAAGTCATGCTAGCTGGGCCGGCTGGGCGAGAATGCGGGGTTCCGCTTTAGGAAATGCCGCGTCCTGAGTGCGGAAGGTTTGCCGCGATTGAAGCACCAGGTGATTTCGCGGGTTCCTGTCAGCCGTCAGGATGAACTCCAAGTGGCTCAGACTATGACTCGCACTGTCTCGTCGTTTTTCGGTGATGAAACATACCTAGGTAGCAGTACATAAGCTTGAACCTCCTAATCGGTCGTCAAAGCAGAAGCCTCAAAAACGCTCAATTGTATACGCGATGCGTGTGGGGAACGCTGATGCCGGTAATCAAAATCTCGGATCGAGATACTGCGAAGACAAGGGTAAACATCCCGTGCATGATGCCCGGGCATCTGGGAGTATCAATAAAACTCTTTACCTTCCTGGATGATGAAAACGCGTTCCCAGGTTGTTGATACGTTGAGTAGGATCAGTACACGCAAATATAAGTCAGAAGGATGAATTTGGGGCAGTATTGTACGATGAAAGCATATCTCGGGTACGTGTACAATGCAAACACATGACCTTGATGTCGCGGCAAAGCCGTTTTTATGAGATTTATGAGACTCTCAGTGAAAGGTAGTCTTACTGCCCTTGCTTCTTTTCATTTCCACCATCTCGTAGCCTCTCCACCTTTCCATGAGCCTTGCAATTCTCTCACTCCAGCTCACCTAACATTTCTCTTGTCGCGCTCAAGCTCTTGGTATCTCCGTAGATCGCCGCGATCAGACTTCCATCGATTTTCGGGAATTCGCGTTGGAGCACTTCGACGTTATCGTCATCATCGTCTTTTCTTCCTGCTGCCTCGTAACTCTGCATGACCTCGATTTGGTGAGAGCGGTCCTGTCCGGTGGGAAGTGCCATCTCCGTAGCTGTGCGACGAGGTGGTAGACCTGGTGGGACTTCCTCATGTCCAGGGTAGGAAGACTGATTTGGATAGGAAGGCTGAGGCTGTTGTTGCTGATGGTGGGGTTGCTCAGAGAACTCATGGGGTTGGGACTGCATGAATGGGTTGTGCGATTGGGCTTGGCTTGGCTCTTGGCTCCATGGAGAGGTATCCTGGTGTTGAGGGGGGTATTGCGCATACGGCTCTTGGGGAGGATGTTGGCCTAGCGGATTTGGGGGTGGCTGTTGAGCATACGGGTTCGGAGGCGGGTCTTGCGCTGGTTGGTAGGCTTGGTAGGGGTTGTGGCTCTGGTTGCTCTGGCCTTGTTGGTTTCCTTGGTCCGCCCACGGGTTGTCGTTGTGGTTGGAGGCCATGACTGCAATGTGTGTACTGCTCGATGTTCGTGTGATAGAGGGTTTGAAGGTTCGAAAAGGAGTGCAGCGCGCTTGTTTGGCAAGCAGGGAATCTTTGAGGCTCAGGGCTGACTGTTGGCTGACGAGTACGTGAAGGCGCGGTAGACGATGACGTACGCTTAGCGCACGTGCCTCTTCGCCCCGCTTCGACCAACAGAGGCCAGGCGCGTACTTGCTGCGAGGTCTAGAGGAACTTCGTACACTGGACCACGGGTCGTATGTCAAAACTACATTGTCAAGACAGTCGCCTCGACTTCCATCACCATTGTGCTCCGTAACCATGTTCAGGATGACGAGTAATCAGCGCGATGTGTGCAAGGAGCCTCGCCGGAAGCGGACACCCCTTGCATAACGCGGGCTGCTCCTTCAAGGTGCTTCTAAAGTACTATATATGAGCAAGCCAGGTAGGATGCGTGATTGTATCTTCAAATTCACTGTATGAGAACACATCCTCCTCATCGTCGCAGTCATGGCAGCGCTGAGCTTTAAGCCCTTTGTCCTCCGTTTGTTTAGCGCGCCACTAGGTGTTGACTTCCTACGCAACTTGAGCGCCAAAATCTCGCCTTTCTTCTACTACGAGCGCGATCGATCTTTTGCGTATATGAATGATTGTAGGATAAAAACTTTACGGAAAGAGATGATAAAAAAGAGGCTGGAGGCCAAGAGGCATGGTAGGCGATGTCGCGCATCTTGCTCGCCGTGTTGAACAGGCTAACAACATATTAGAGAAGCAGCAACAACGCGCCGAAGAAAAGGAAAAACAGCAGAAAAACAATTCGACTTGGAAAGAAAGGCACCGCGAAGCACAAATGAAACTCAAAGCCAAGATCTTACAGAAGAAGAAAAGTAAGTCCATGTCTAGCGGATAACCATCGCTCGTAACGTTCATACATCAGCAAGATCATATCGTTGACGCTCGGCAGGCGGTAGTAATACCAAAACTCGTTAAGGTCTCAACTTTCATGTCAGATGGCGTTATTGATCGTAACATTAACCCGAACACAATGGATGTACAGACTGCGCTCAAAGTTCCAAAGACTCCAAGGTTATTCCAAAGCTATGCCAGCCGCTCTAACATCTAGCCAATGTATTGCTCCAAGAGTTGGAAGAAGTAATGATGAAAATACAGTGTTGGCTCGCATGCACAGGTAGAGTTAGAGGGTCTGTCTCTGCATTACATCGTTCTGCGTCGCTCAAGTTCAATGCCATTGATCCTCTCCACGTCTAATTAGTACCGTCAGCGAAAATTGTTGAAATACATGATGGAATAACGAACCCAGACTCCTGCTTCTACTTCCACATCCGTTCTTTATCAGATGCCATAACAGTAGACCGATCGGTATGCACGTTGCGAATAATGTGGCCAACGCGATGATGGCTTCAGCAGACAAGGAAAACATCGACGAATAGTTGAAACCGGTTCAGGTATGAAGGTGACAAGGTATTCACCGTTCGTAGGTTTCGAAGTATCTCGGTCGGAACAGCTTGGGCGCAAGTTTGAGAGAAGTGTCGGGACGCGCCTTGGCTGCGGGTGGTCCGGCATACATGTAAGGTCATGGCCGCGGTCGTATACAAGTCAGGTTCCGCATCATTGGCTGGACAGGTAGGACAGTATCACGTGTTGTTGCTGTTGTACACGTAATTATCTGGTTTTGCATGATTGGCTGGCCTTGTGAGTGACTGCATACGAAATCTCGTAAATGAGGCTAGCTCAGCATACTCAGGTTTCGCGTCATTGGTGCAGTCCCAGGCAGAGCCTCCAGCGAAACCAGTATATGAGCATGTCTCTCTCTCCTGCATTCGGGCTTCTCACTCCAGCTCCGATCGATCATCTACATCCGTAACCACGGAACCCAACTTCCACCATGATGGCGAGGAAGCTCTCGGAACGATTTTCTGACGAGGTCTGGACATCTCACAAGCTTGCTATTGGAGAGCTGTACATTGGAGAAGACAGGAAGCTCTGCGGCCATGAAGGTGTCATGGACATCATGACGAGACGTTACGGTTTCTCGCCCAGGTATGCATGAATCTGGGCTGATCATACTGCATTAGGCTGATCTTCGCACAGTGAATCGCAGTATGAAAGGAAGTTTGCTTCTTGGGGCATGCGCAAGAAAATCACCGGCAAGGAATGGAATGCGATTCTGCCTCGTGTGCAGGAAAGAGAAGAGCGTGGTCGGCAGACACTCGTTGCTTTCAACGGCGTATTTCTCGACAAGAAGCGTATAGAAAGAGAGCTAGATCGCCGCCGTTCCAACTCGAACATGCGCCAGGGTTTTGTGCAAGGCATGTAATTCTTTGATGTACTTTCATAGGACTAATTACTAACAGTCGCAGACCATCCAACCCCTCCTGGCTTTGCAATACAATCGCCACCGAGCACCACCGACACACTTGAGGATCAGATCATGTCAGAGAAGGAACCCCCTCCAGGCCTTATAATACACTCGATACCAAACACGGCCGTCACACATGAGGATGAGAGCATGTTGGACGCTCAAACTCATCCGGGGTCTGTAATACAATCGCCACCAGATACGGCCGGTGAACATGAAGATGAGACCATGTCGGATCCAATTCCTGCACGTGTAGATGCAGCTGTTTATGGCTACCGGACCCTGAAGCCAATATCTCAGGCCGCGCCTACAGATACCAGACTGGTTCAACATAGGCTATCAGTAACGAGTAGACAAGAGGAGTTCAGAAAGACGCGGATACGTCTGAATCGTCCAAAGGAGGGTGATAACAAGGTGTGGTACTGTTGTGCATGTAATGGAGGGCCAACCCTGACGGCGATCAATGAAGGTTGCTCATACTGCTGCAACCACTGGCGTTGTAGTCGCTGCTTGTCCTTGGAAAATTTACATTGGAGACTGCATTCGGAATAACCATGGCTACAACCGACGTAGTGTGCCTAAGCAGGCGCTGGATTAACGGCTCGTCCATCAAAAGTGCTTCGCGCAGAGTATGATCAATTACTGCTTGAGAACCTTGTACGTGCGGTAGCCCATGTTGTGTCAGAAGCAGACGACGCTAGCCCGCGGCCGCGCGTTGCAGAGCCGTGTCTTTGGTCCAGGACATGTTTTTGGGGTTGATTTTGCAGTCCAGGGAGGGTTTGTGCGACCGGCTGAGCAAAGACATGGTCAGAGATCGGCAGGCCTTCAGCAGCGGGTGCACATGGATGAACAACTCGAGGTCGTGGAGCACCAGGTCGCCCTGACCGAGAATGAGATTGCTGTTCTGCAGGCGTAGCTCCTCCTACATATCCATTTGTGACATGCACCTGCTGTATGATCGCTGGTGTACCCATCGTCCCGAGATGGGGCGCAGGTAAAGCTGGCACTTCGTCATGATGCCTCTGTGTACTGGCTGGACTCGATCTACCACGCCTCCGGCGGGAGGAACGGCGCCTATGCCTGCGGCTACTGCCTTTTTCAGTCTTGTTGTCACCGGTGTCTGTGCTTCCATCGTCTGTGTTGGTGTTCAAGTAAAGGGAGCCACCCCCTGAGCTTGCATGTGGCTTACGTTCATCTGGTACGTCGCAGTACTCGACCGTCCCTGTTCCACATCCGCACGTGAGTAGTGTACCGTCCTCTTGCATATGATGGCGAATATTTGTGAAGCACCGACGCAGATGACGGAGGAAGAAAAGCGCAGTGTTGGCCCTGCCAGTCTTCTTTACACCAGGTGTCAATATCACGTCGCAGCCTATGGAGCCTGAGTTTTGGACGACGATCTTTGCGTCGCCAGCAATGTAAATACCATTGTTGCGAAATGAAGAGGGTTCATGACGATGACATGATGAAGTGTGATAATTTCGCTCTGGCATCCTTGCGCGTATATAGATATCGAGGACATTGCTAGGGATTCGCTGATAGACATTCGAAATAACGTTGTGTAACGTGTGCAGATGGAAATGTTTGCGACACACTGCTGGCGGTGGGCAACGGAAGTAGGGCGGACGCAAACCATCTGTGTTGTACGCTTAGCAGACGTTGTAAGTTATTTTTACACTTCGCCGTTCGTTCTCAACAAATGGGGGCGTTTGTACACAGGTGGCATCGCGATATTGGCGCAGGATACTGGATCTTGGGGATGCGGTTAGGCATACTGTAACTGTGCATCGAGAAGCATGATAGAACGGGGCCATGCAGCAAAAATGGAACTGAGAATCTTTGGTATGTTTCAAGCTAATGTCATTAATCAAATAATTACCATTCGTCGGCTTGGATGCCAACAGTTTTCGGTGGAGGGCAGATCCCAAAACCTCTCAGAGGTACCAAACATTATTCATCAACGCCCAGTGAACTTCTGACTAGCGAAACAAGAGGTTTACGCAGGCTCCTCAGTCTTCGCCCGCTTGCCCTCCGCACCACTATCGTCAACCTCCAGCTTCCTCTTGCTGCTGCTGGCATCGTTTGACGTTGACGCTGCCGGCACAGGCGCCTTGACCTTCTTCTTCACCATACCCGAGACATCGTTCGCGCTCTTGGTGGCTTCTGCAATCTTTGCCTTTTGCGTCGCTGCATCTGCTCCCAACAGCCCACCGAGCAGTCCCTTGAACACCGACGAGTCGATGCTGTCGAACTCCTGCTTGTTCGGATCTGACTTGAGGTCTACAAGACGGGTCTTGAGATCCTCGAGCATGCCCTTTTTGTCTTCAATGATGGCTTGCTTCTCCTTCTTCTGCTCTGGCTTGAGGGCGTCAGAGCTGAGTGCTACCTCCTCCTTCTTCAAGCGCGCTTCCAGACTTTGTATGGCGAGGTCTGTTTGTTCAGCAGCCTCCTTCCGCAGGTCCCAGTTTATACCATCCTCATCCTCTTTCCCTTCTTCCTTCTCAGCAGACGCTTCGGTCGTCTGTCCAGTCTGATCTTCCCGTACTTTCGAAACGGATGCGAATTCGAGCGCGAGGGATAGCGAGTAGTGTGCCTCTGTGACATTCTCGTGCTCGAAGGGGTATAGTTCCTCTTGTAGTGCAAGCGCTTTGCGGGCGTCGGATATGGCGTCGTGAAATCGTTCGTTCTCGAGCGAGATCTCGACGAGGAAACCGTGGCAGTCCGCGATGCGCTCCTTGATGACGCGCGCCTTCGGGCTCAGCTCCGCCTTGCCTTTGCCCTTGTCTGAAGCGTCTCCTTCTGGGGCGTCTAATTGCCTCTCATACAGGACGCGGGCTAGCTCGAAGATCTCGTACGCGTTTCCGAGGTCGTCGTCATCCTCTTCCTCCTCACCGTCCTCCATGTCGTCGTCTTCATCCTCGGAATCGGTCCAGTTCTCATCGCCCTGGAGCTGGAAGAATGGCGTCTCGCCTACTGGCTTCTCCTTTGGCTCAGGCTTTACAGCGCTTGAACCTTCACCCGCGTCTGCTTTCGCGGCCTTCTTTGCCTTTGGCTTCTTCTTCTCCTCTTTTGCCACCTTGTTGCCTAGCACATCGCTCTTGGCGACTGCCGACCTGTAGAGCGCGCGCCCGTAGTAGAAGAGGAGCTCGGCGTTCTCAGGCGCCATCTCGCCGTTGAGTTCAGCTTGGATCTCGACGGCATCGGCGTAGTGTTCGGCAGCGGCGTCGTAGTTCTTGGTCGAGTAGTGGATAGAAGCAGCTTGCGACAGCTCTCCCATCTTCTCTTTCGTTCTGGGCATGTCTTCAGTCTCGGTAACGGTCGCGAGCGGTTCAGTGGCAGGGTCAGCCATTGCGTGAGATTTGTCGTATTTGTGTGATATATTCAGCGTATGCGACAACGATTTCAGAGTTTGCAGGCCGTAAGAGTAAGCGTGAAGGATGCTGAGTGTCGTGTTTGGGCAAGAGGCTCGGTGGTTGCTAGGAAAAGTAGCTCCGTCTCTAGCGCGAAATCGCGCTGGAACGCGTCGCACGCGTAAAGTGGAATCCCATGCGTGCCCATTACCACATTGCGACACAGCACAACTTCACCTTCACCACACCCAATATGGCCACCTCAAGAAGACCCGAAAAGCCCTCGGCGGTACCCTCAGACCTCATCCCATCTTCGTCGCCAGCGTTCGGAACCCCGGTTCATCCCATCAATCCCCGCAGAACCGCCCCCATACGCGCCCCGCCTGCACTCAAGCCAGTCGGCAAGTCCACCGTTCTGCCTATTCTGCTTCCTCCGGCGACACTACGACCGCTCGCATTTCGAACGTTCACCAAAAAGCACAACCTCACCCTCACATCTTCTGCCCTCCAAGCACTAGCAACGTTTGTGGGGAAGCACTGTGGTTCGGGATGGAGAGAAGAAGGCCTGGCCGAAAAGGTCTTGGAGGAGATCGCCAAGAGTTGGAAGAAGTGCGGTGGCCAGGTCATCGTGGAAGGCGACAATGAGACGCTCAAGGGCATACTCAAGACACTCGAAGGCTCAATGAGTGGAGGAAGGGTGGTCCAAGGCTCAAATCTGGGCAGGCAAAGCAGCTTCAACTTTGGGCCTGAGATAGCTGGCCAGATGAATCGCCCGAGTATCGACACCAACAACAGTTTTGGCATGTCGAGCCTGGAAGTAGAGGACAAAGATGAGGAAGAGGATCTGTTGAAAGATCCACGAGAGTGGATGAAGGTCATTGGCGCGTTCGAGCAGCCAAAGTTGATATACAATGCCACTCAGAAGCATTTTGAAAAGTACGTATCAGTCAAGAGAGAATGGAATGTTTACTAACCATGTCAGGTCTGCCAAAAAGCCATCGCTATTCCCAGATCCCTCACACAAGACCGAACTCTTCCGTCAACGCTACCACATCGTACACCAGCGCATACTCCGCAACGAGACGTTCCAAGCACCCACCTTCTCTACGGCCCGTTCTGCTACCCTCAACCGGACGGGATCGATTGCGACGTCACAGATGAACAGTATCACACCAATTGCCAATCTGCTTGGTCGCACTGGAAGCACACATTTGCTGCTAGGCATGCTCACAGTCTCGGCCACTGGTGCGCTGTCACTCTCAGACCTCACAGGCACAATCACGCTAGACATCCAACACGCACGCCCAATCCCCGAGAATGGCGCCTACTTTGCACCAGGCATGATTGTTCTGGTCGAAGGCAGCTACGAAGAGGATGCAGGAGCCACATCAACTCTAGGAGGCAGCGGTGGTATTGGTGGCACAGTTGGCGGTAAATTCCTCGGCTTCTCGGTCGGACACCCTCCCAGTGAACGCAGAACAGCAACCTTGGGCGGCGCCGAAGAGGTGGATAAGAACAGCCTGGCTGGACCAGCGTTCGGATGGACAGACTTCTTAGGTGTCGGTTCTCAGCGTGCGACCGGCACCCGTATGAACAAGATCGCATCAAAACTCCTGGATCAAGAAACAGCACACAACATTGTCATAGCCTCAGACCTTCATTTGGACGTTCCATCGACGTTGTCCGCCCTCCGCACCTTATTACGCACATACACTCCCAATCCCACCGACGCCCATCCAGTCTACCCTCTCGCTATCATCATGATGGGAAACTTCAGTTCCAAAGCCAGTCTTGCAGGTGTGCCAGGAACAGGCAGTATTGAATACAAAGAGCACTTCGACGCACTTGCCTCCGTTCTCGCCGACTTCCAATCTCTCATCGCACACACTACCCTCGTCCTCGTCCCGGGCGACAACGACGCCTGGCCGAGTGCATTCTCAGCCGGCGCCGCTACTCCACTACCACGAAAGCCCATCCCAACGATGTTCACAAGCAGAATCCGGAAAGTGGTAGCCGAAGCCAACAGAGAGATCTGGGGTGCAGGCAAAGCAAAGGGTAAAGAAGGCGAAGTGATCTGGACGTCCAACCCCTCGCGCCTGAGCTGGTTCGGCGTAAAAGGCGAGATGGCGATACTACGAGACGACGTGGCCGGCAGGCTGCAAAGACAGTCGATACGGTTCAACAAGCCACCAGCCGATGTAGACGACGAGATGCCATATGCACCAAGTCATCAACAGCAAGAAGCAGAGCAGCAAGACGCCATGGATCTCGATCTCAGGATGCCACCGCCCCGACCACAGCAACAGCAACAAGATGTTGATCTTGACACACAAACAGCGCGCGCGCTTACGCGAACTATCCTATCGCAATCACATCTCAGCCCCTTCCCGCTTTCGGCGCGACCGCTACACTGGGACTTTGCTCATACGCTGAATCTTTACCCGTTGCCAACAAGCTTGGTACTAGCGGATAGCGAGGCGCCGGCGTTCGTGGTGAAGTACTTTGGCTGCACGGTCATGAACCCGGGGAGTATAGATGAGAGTGGGGGGCGGGGCAGGAGAGAAGGGAGGGCGCGATGGGTGGAGTTTGATATTAGGACTTCTGCTGGTACTGTGAGGATGGAAGGGTAATGTTAGATAATATGAATGTTCATGATCTTCTTTTCATCGGCGTTGCTGTCGTGTACACACAGGGCGTGCAGACTACATGGATGTATTGTGTTGCGTTCTATGCACAGGGATACAATATCTCCACCTAGATTATACGTTACGACAGAGATACTGTTTGAGATATCGAGTATGCAACGCAAGAGTTCCATTAGAAATTATCTACATCTGTTTCCGCTCTTCCGCTCCATCCATCCATTTAACCAACATAAACACACATCAATTCCAATCAAGTCATGTACAAAGCTCAAGCTCTTAAACTCAAAAAGCGAGGGGTATTGCGGCACACGCGCACGTATGCCGTAGCATCACTGAAGAAAGTCCGCCCCGCCTGTACGTAGTAAGAAAAGGTAAGGAAAACTGGTATCATTGTTCTTTTCGAAGAGCTCGTCGGAGCCAATCGAGCGCTGAAAAGGAAAAAGGAAGACTAGACAGAGGTACAACACAGAGCGTAGATGGAAAACAGGAAATTGATGGTCGTCGTGGATTCGGACTCAGAGGCGTAGGGTGGGAGACTGAGACAGTGGGGGTGAAGTAGATCGATGGCAGGTCAACAATTTGTTTGAAACACGAATAAAGGACGCAATGGAAATGTGCGAGCGGCTCGATGCGGTAGACGAGGAGTGTTCGATCCTGTGGCGTTTGGCATGCGCGGTAAAAGCCCCAGGCTGGTCTTGATGTCTTCTCGCAGGTCTACAACAACGCGGATTAGCCTTTAGCCAAACGCGCTCAGTTGTTGATTCCAAAAACCCGCCTTAGACCTTGGAACTTCTTCTTCTTTCCGCTCCTGCCGTAGGAAACCGAACGGCCCTGCGCGTCCACGATGGGTGCCGACACGTTAGAGACGAGGCTGGAACGGGTGGCGAAGCGAGGTCTACGGGGCGCGACACCATCTGAACTCACGGGACGATCGTCAGTGCCGATGGTGGGCGGAAGTGGCCATTCGGGAGTCTTTCGACGTTGCAGCTTGGGAGACCTCTGAGGAGAACTGGGTGTCGGGTCGCCGAATTCCTTGTCCTCGTCGATGGGCGTCATAGGGTGAGTCATGTCGCGGTTGCGTTGTGCGGGTGGCATGGGAATCTCGTCAGGCGCTGGGATGTTCTGCACAGCCTGGGGTTGCGCCTGGACAGCTTCTGGTTGAGCCGTAGTTTTTTTCTTTCCCAGACCGAAGAAGCCACGCTTCGTCTTGGCCTTGCCAGTAGCTCCAGAGGACGAGGGCGCATACTTGCTGTCACGTAAAGAGCCAGCGGATAGAGCTGTACCCTGTGCGCCGGCGTTGCCAGTGGTGCTACTTGTATTGTTCGTCGCCGGTGCTGATTGCGCAGCCACGTTGGGCGTTTCATCGTCGGCTTCTTCTTCCAGATCTGTGGAGTCACCGTCTTCTTCGCCTGCTTTCCTGGGGATCCCACGTACTGGCGCGAGACCAGGGGGCAGGGTGTAGTCGAGAGGCTCGTCATCATCTGAATCATCAAATCGACTCTGGAAACGAGACGGCCGAGCGTCGTCGTCTTCGTCGCTTGAATCAGCGAACCGACTCTTGAATGGGGCTTTGATGGCCTTAGCAGATGTTGCCTTTTCCTTTGATGGCTTTGATGGCTTCGACGGCTTTGGTTGCTTGCTAAAAGTAGGCATTGGCTTTGCCTGCGTAGGCGACGAAGGACGCACATCAGGTCCTTTCCGGAATCTGCCCATTGGAGACAGAGATCGGATGCTGAACTTGGAGGATCTGACTGGTTCTGGGGTAGGAGAAGAGGGCCGCATAGACCTTCGCATGGCGGGCGACGGTGATCCTGGAGGAGAGATTGCGCGAACTTGCTTTGGCGCTGGAGCACTTGCTCGCATGGTAGGCGCAGGTTCTTGCCTCATTGAGCCACGCATAGTGTATCGTCCACCTTGCTCCCGTCCGCGCTTCCTGACACGCTGGAAACTACTTGCAGACGCGTCTGAGTCACTGTCGTACGTAGGTGCTGGGGCGGTCATCGGTTTCGTGGCAGGCGCGCTCTGTGGTCTTCCCTTGCCGACAGCAGCAGCAGGCGGGATGTTCTTCTTCTGAAGAGCACCTCGGGGTTTGGTATCCATAGGTACCATGCTGTGTCGTGATGCTGCTAGACCCATGCCTGGCGCGGGTGAGGGATCAGCTGAACGCATGCTCTGTCGCATTTGAGGCTGTGCTCTAGGAGCTGCAGCTGGAGGTCCGCGCATACTCGATCGCATAGTCGATCCCATCTGAGATTCGGCCCGTGGAGCCGTATTGGGACCTCCTCTCATGGTTCGCTTCATGTGAACCTCAGGAGTATCTTCCCTCGGCGCCGCTGTTCGCAGAGATTTCTTGTTCTGCGATTCAGCTGGGCGCGCTGACTGTGGTGCAGGGCTCTTCTTTAAAGCAGACTTGAGAGGTTTTGTTGGTGTTCGATCGGCCGATGCAGCGGTTCTTGGGGGTGGTATAGCAGTAACCTTGCGCTCTGGTGTGGTATCCGGCGTATACTCGCGTGTAGCAGATGGTCTAGACCTTTCGTCTGAGACTGGAGCTTGTGTGACTCGAGAGATCACTTCTTTGGCATGCTCTGCTCGCTCGGAAGGTACTTGGGTCTGCTCCGATTGAGAGTTTGGCTTCTTCAGAGACGCGTTCACACCACTCCAATGCTGTTGAGCAGCGTTCCAGTCTTGTGTCGGAGTAGTGTCTGAATCGCGGTTGTCATCCACAGACGTGTCTAACTGGAGGTTCGATGTAGGCTTTTCCGTGGAACTTGCATTGGCATACTTTGAATGCATCAAGCCAGAAGATGCCGGGACTACAGGACTCTCCATAAGCGCATTGATGCTACCAAACCCACCTTCACCATCGGTAAGGTCCTCATACGCATCACTGTAGACGCTGCTGTTATCATCGGTAGTCTCGTCGTCTTCCTCGGTCCGTGTGGAAGACTGTTGCTGTTGACTTGTTGAGTCCTGTTCGGGCATAGACGTGGCGGTCTTGGTTGGAGTGGGGGTGACTGCGTGTCGGTCGGACTCAGGAACATCGTCGCCCCAACCTCCGGGTATCGCCATGTTCTGGTAGACAGGTTCAGGCTTCTCGTATGGGCTAGGGGTAGCAGGCTGGAGTGCGATGTTGGGCACCTCAACGATCTGTTCCGTGATTGGAGCAGCCGCTGCTGATGTTTCCTCCTGTGACGTAGACAGAGACTTGGGCTCTGGAGCAGGGGGCTGCTTCGAGGCCTCCACAGGCTTATGGGTGTCTGAATAGTCGCTTGAGTCTGACACATACCCACTCCCTTCAACGGAGGTGACTTCAGGCGGTAGAGGGCTGTCTTGTCCGTGCTTCTGGGCAAAGTCTTCGGCAACAATGTTCCCGAGCGCGACGTCGCTGGAAGCGTTTGAAGTCGGGAAGGTCTCGGTAACCTTCTCAGCCATGTTCTCTTGTGGTCGTCGCTCCTTCTCGCGTATGCTACCAAACGATGGTAGAGCAGGGCGTGGCTTCATGAAATCCTCGAACTCGTCCTCTTTCTCGGCTATGGGACTCCACTTGGACGCACTGAGACCTCCGTGAGGCTGCGCAACTGCATCGACCTGTGCAGGTTTGCTTGGCAGTACCGGATCCTCCTCGAAACTAACACGCACGTTCTTCTTCTTCTTCCTGCCTCCATCGTCAGACGCAGTGTCAGATGCATCGCTCGGGGCAACTTTGGCAAAGAGACGTCCGTTAGAAGCAGCCGGCGATTCACCGCGGCGCGATACTGAAGGCGAGCTCTTCAAAGCAGATTTTGCAGGAGATACTGAGCGCGGCAGCGGGTCGTGTTTGGTGCCAGCAAGTTCGACAGCTACAGGCGCAAAGTGGGCAGTGCGTGGTGGGCTCAGTGAAGTATGCCGATCATGCGTATCACGAAGACTGCCACCGCCAATAGAGCTTGCGGGTGTCGAGTTGGCTTGAGCGGCGATGCGAGGGTAGGCACTGTCCTGGTTGAGAGCGAATTTGGGCGAAGGCACGTCGTCCTCGTGGCCAGCTATAGTGCCATATCCAGAGTCGTCCAACCTGCGAGTGGTATTTGCCTGCTCCTGAGGTGGGAAGTCGGCATCAACGAAGTCATCAGAGTGTCTCGTTGCTGTAGCGGTACTGGGTTGAGGTTCGGGTGTGCGCGATACAGCTATCGGCTCTTCTCTTCTCTGTGGTGCTGGCTGTTCCTGGCGGACATAGTGGCGTATAGGACTCGGTGAGCCGCGGCCCATCTGGTTCTCTGGTATGTGGACGGAGTGAAAGGTGTCAGCATGCTGTGACACGAATTGTCGCGTGGGCTCGGGCTCCGGCTCTTCGTGCAGCTCTCGATGACGGGCCATGGCATCCTGCTTGTGAATGAACTTGCGCGTCGAAGGGTCGTAAATGGCATCTGGTGAGTTCGGATCGACGGGTCGAGGGGCTTGTCGCGGCACATAGGATTGCGTCTGTACAGCAGAGCCAGATGGCTTGGCGCGCATACTGCCACTCGACAGTCTTGCGCCTTGCAGGCCCTGTGAGATCTGGTGCGTTTGCACTGGGCGCTCCGAGGCACTCTGGACCGATCGTTGGGCATTCTGGAGGTCGTAGCTAGAGACACCACTGGACGTCTTTGGTCGCGATGTCGAGGCCATGCGCTGGACGGCATCCTGATTCACCACAGGGCCGCCAAACCATCCTTTACTCGAGGGAGGCGAGGGATTCTGGCGCGTGCCTACGGCGCCCGGGGACATTGGGCGGGAGAAGTTTACGGATCGCAACGCGTCGTCCTCCTCGGACACCTGAGCGAGATGGCTGGCAGGCCGTTGCCCTCTCCCAGTAGGAGCGGCGCCCCTATCCAGGCTGACGCCTCTGCCTCTGCCTCCTGGCGCAGGTGATCCTCCACGGTACGTAGGCTCGAGGCTGGACGCACGCCGATGGACGACGCTTCCCTGCTGCTGCATGTTCTTTGGCATTGGCGGAACCGGCGGCGCATCTGCATCCGCTGGACTCCCTCCGCCGGGCGATGGCGCGCGGAAGGAGCGCTCCGTCATGGATCCTGAGCTCGACTGCCGGCGCAGGGGGCCGGGCTGTGGTCGCGAGACGCTGCCGTTTGACGAGAGCGAGCCGCGGCGGGCCATGCGCTTCGTGACTGTGTCGCCTACGGGCGTCGGGGTCGTGACGTGGGTGCGCAGGGCGGCGGCCGCAGCCGCCGACGAGAGGTCGCCGTTGGATTCGGCATTCTTGATGAAGGCCTTGGAGGCGGCGAGCGAGGCGGATGCGCTGGGCGGAGGGGCTCGCTGGGGCTGCATGGGCGACATTTGTTAGCATCGCGTCGCCATACGCCTGCGGAGCGCGCCAGGAGGTTTGCGCGCGCACACAGAGAGCACCTACCGGATTCGACGCTGCCCGTCGTCGCTTGCCGAACATGGTGGCGGTGGTGAATTAAAGATTACTGCAGTTGCGGCTGGCGCTGCATTGCCGTGTGGTGCGATGGTGTGGTGGCTTTGGAGATGCAGGTGCAAGGGTCGTCTGGATGATGTCACGCCTGCGGCGGAACCGTGCGGCCTGGGTGAAAGAGTGGAAAGCTACCTGCGTCAAACCGCCAAACGAAAAACAAATCACGGGCGTCTCACGTGTGGAAGGATCGGAAGGGTTGGAAGTGCGAGAAGGGCTCCGAGATGCTTCTGGGCCGAGTCGACTTGTTGTAGCTAGCAAAACAAGTAAGAGGATCGTCATGTTCCCGGACAACCCAAAGCTTAGGTCGGACGTGTTGGCGCCGCAGAGGCCCGCAAAGCCTCGCGCCGGCGCATTTGCATCGTCACAGAAAGTGTCAAACACCTCACCGTCTCAGCTACATGGTCAAACAAGCACGCATGTCGAGGATGAGGCTGTTGCACGCCCTGGGAAGGCGTGGCTCGACGCTGCCAGATGCAGTCTAGACATGGCCTAGAAGAGACATGCATTGTTTACGTTGTCTCTTCGCCCTCACGCCTGGTGCTTACTCACATCCATCATCGCAAACGCGCACGCACTTCTCCTGAGACTCTGCCGGAGCGGCAGCAGTGCTTTTCCACGAGCCTGTTTCCTCTTTCACGCGCCGGCACTTTCACGGTCCCTGATTTGCACCTCTCCAGCTAGTAATAACCCTGAGCCCCAACACCATTCTAGCCAGTCCCCATCTGGCGCCACTGACGTAGCCGATATCTCCAAGAGCAACCGTCGTAGCGCCGGGCGCCGGGCGCTTTGTGATTTGCGATGCTCTTCCAAAACATGCGCAGACGTCTACAGCGTTTGCCTGCCAAACGTCGCACAGGCACCCATGTCCAGTGCCACGGACTATTGCGACACCACGTCGAATACAGATCGATTTGATCATGGCAACGTGGAACGCGCATTTTTGCGCAAGGCCATGTGGATAAGGATCGACGAACTGGCCCACCCAGAGCTCGAGAAAGATCGCCCAGACCGCACATCTCTTCCCCGCGCTAACTGCTAACATCGTGACAATTGACCAGCACTGCCACCTCCCGGTTCATCAAACAGAAAGCGACCGAGTGTATACTTCATCCGTGCGCCTGCCCTACTCCATTTCTTTTCCGATTTGCTTTCATCTGAGACTCCATCAGCATGGCATCACCAGCGTCGCGCCTGCCGCCTTTGCCATTACCAGACGGCATCGTCGAGAACTATGTCTACTGTCCATCAAATGGCATCACCTTCCACACGCTCGAAGCTGGCTATACTCCCCAACACGATAGGCCTCTCATCATCCTATGCCATGGCTTTCCAGAGCTTGCCTTCTCTTGGAGGAAGGTCATGGTGCCCATCGCTGATGCCGGCTATCATGTGGTAGCCTTCGATCAACGTGGCTACGGGCGCACAATCGGATGGGACAACTCTTCGTTCCCTAACACCAATTTATCGCAATTTGCTCTGACCAATGTCGTCCGCGATGTGGTGACACTGGTTAATGCTCTGGGTTATCGAGAGGTTAAGTGTATCGTCGGCCACGACTTCGGCGCTGTCACTTCCAGCATGTGTGCTCTGATGCGTCCAGACCTCTTCAAGAGCGTTGTCATGATGAGTCATCCTTTCAAAGCGCCTGCACGGCTGCCATTCGATATAGCCCACGGTGGCGCTCGCGAACCTGCGCCATCGCCTGACATTCACGCTGAGTTGGCAAAGCTGCCCGTGCCAAGGAAGCGTTACAAGTGGTATAATAGCACTAGTACAGCCGGGGCCGATTGGATTCAACCAGGCCAAGGCCTGCATGCCTTTCTTAGGGGGTATCTTCATGTCAAGTCAGCCGACTGGAAAGAGAACTCACCACACCCTCTCAAGAGCTGGACGGCCGAAGAGATGGCCAAAGTGCCCAATTACTACGTTATGCCGTTGCACAAGTCAATGCCTGAGACTATCGCTGACATGATGGCTTGCGAAGATAGCTCGGCGACTGAAAGATGGATGCCTGACGAAGACCTCGCTATCTACGTCCAAGAATGGTCGCGGACAGGCTTCCAGGGCGGTCTCAATTACTACCGAATCACCACCGATCCACTTCTCCAAAAAGATCTCGAGCTATTTGCGGGCAAGACGATCGAATGTCCGAGTACCTTTATATCAGGTGAGAGAGATTGGGGCAATTATCAGCAGCCTGGGGCCCTCGAGGCCTATCCCGAGTCATGTTCAGACTTTCGAGGGATCCACTTGATCGACAACGCAGGACACTGGCCCCAACAAGAACAGCCGAAGAGAGTCGTTGAAGCGATATTGGCGTTCGTCCGCTATCTTTAAGTCAACTGCAGCTGCGGCGTATACGATGCTTGACAAAACATGCGATTCTCCCAACTTTTCAATTATGCGGCTCCCGATCGTCCGCATATTTAAAATCCGATTAAAGCCACCAACAAAGGGGTTCCTTCCGTTTCAGATCAGAGATGACCATCTTGTTGAGGCTGCTACGCCGCTACGCCGCAATTCCTTCTCATCTTCGGTCGGCTAGAGTTGCCGCCCGTTTACTCGCCGTTACCCGGAGCCGGACCGGCAGTTAGGTTCGTAGTTCAGCACGACTCGGAAGACTCGTGATATGCAGTTCTCCAAAGTTTCGTCGTAGTCAAAATCCGCTACTGTCGCAAACAGAGTTAAGTGCTGCAACATCAGTACTCCATCACAGCAATCGGAAGGAAGAAAATCAGGCTGAATACCAGTCTAAATTTCACATCGTCTCCACAGTAGGTACATAGGCGAGCTTCTATTTCCAAGAAAACTGAAGGTACATGTGCATTGCATCAACGGCGAAGACGGCTTTTGCGGTCTGTTGAGCGAGAGGATTTGAAAACGGCTGCACAATGACATTGTATTTAGCTGCTCCAGCTAAAAGTGAGTACATCTACGATCGCTTAACTGCAGGCATGTGGCGTGGGTATCCGATTCCCCTGATCTCGCATGCAGCTCGCGGCAGTGCTGACTCGGCGCTAGAGCCTATTCTTACCAGGTGCGCTTAGCATATCATCGAGCATCAACGTGCAGGATCACACTTGTCTCCTTATGAATGAACAGACGGCTGGGCAGGATGGAAGGGATTGCAGTGTATAAGATGACGGGACGGGCGGAGGGCATTGTTGTGTGCACAGAACTTTCACTACCGCGCAGAAATGACCGCCTCTCCTCCTTCAGCCGCTTCGTCCCGTACTTTGTCTCTTCCCTTTACCAATACACTTGCAACCCTACGTCACTTGGTCCAATGCTGCCGAGGAAGCACGCAATCGCCACCCACTCGTAACACAAGTGATCAGTCAATGCGTCCAACGGTCCACGCAATTGAGCAGTCAGACGCATCACCTAACTTGCTCAAAGGCTCGCTCAACCAATCTCCTTCCAGCTCCTCTGTATCGAGCGTGTGCGAAGATGGGTACATCAACAAGAATCTCGCCATCACTCAAGTTACACCCATCGATTACCAACCCGAGACATCTCCAAAGGTATCTCAACAGCTACTCGATAGCGACGCGAAAGCCCACATACGCAGTCGCGGAGATACTCTCGATCCTTTGAGTCCTTCAGATCAGCCATGCAATCGATCAGCGCCGCTTCAAAAACATTCTCCTCCAACAGAATACATAGAGAACTATACAGCGCCACTGACGAAGCTCGCGGACGAGAAAGATATCGGCGTTGTGACAACAGTTACCATGACTTCACAATTATCGTCATCGATGCTCTCGAAGCCAGAGATCACTTTTCGACGTCGAGTGCGGGATGTCTGCCTCCATTGGTTCACAGCCTACCGGATACTCATCGGGCTCACCTTCGCTGTAAACATTGCGGTGCTCGCTGTCATGGTCAGAGGAAACCGTCACGACCATCTCGGCCTCTCTGGACCCCTGATTGCTGCCGCCGCCAATATCTTCGTCGCCATCTTCGTACGCCAAGAAGATCTTATCAATGTCTCCTTCTCCTTTGTAGCCAGAACGCCAGTAAGCATACCATTATGGCTCCGGAAGATAATCGCAGACTTCCACCACTACGGCGGACTGCATATCGGCTGCTCTATATCATCACTTCTATGGTACTGCTACTTTGTCTTCTTGGACACCAACCACTTCCTCGATCACTTCGGGCAGCGCATGGCTTCTGGTTGGATGTGGGCCGACATTATCACCTGCTACGCCTTCCTGACAGCCATCTTGTGCATCTGCGTACTAGCGCATCCACACCTGCGCGTAAAGTTTCATGACGCATTCGAAAAGACACATCGCTTTGGTGGATGGATAGCTTTGTTGGTACTGTGGCTCAACGCAGGTGTGTCCAGCCGCAACCCCGGCAGTCCACCGCTGTACGCAAACGCCGCCCTCTGGCTGCTAGCCGCCACAACTTTCCTCATAATCCTCCCATGGACGCGTATACGCCGAGTGCCGATAACTACCGAGCCCGTTTCTAGCCGCGAAATCAAGGTCACCTTCCCGTACAAAGACATGCCCTACACGTCCACCACGCGCTTCTCGCTAAGCCCCGTCCTCGAATGGCATGCCTTCGCCACCGTCCCGTGCTCGCCGTCCCCTGACAACCCTTTCGCATACATTGTCATCTCTCAAGCGGGTGACTGGACAAAGGCAATGATCAAATCTCCACCGACACACATCTGGCTGCGTAAACCCGCCGCCAAGAACTTTCTCTCTTTTGCTCCACTCTTCGACTCCATACTTCTCGTGGCTACGGGCGCAGGGATTGGCCCATTACTCTCACTCTTATGCTCACCCGCAATTGCGCGGATGCGCGAGCAGGGCAGACAGGTTAGGGTTATGTGGTGCGTGTACGATCCCGATGCGGCGCATTGGCAGTTCGTCCAGGATATCATCCGTAACGTCGACCCCGAGCCTAAGATATTCGACTCGCGCGAGGGGAGACCGGATCTAGCGTTCGAAGCTGAGTTTATGAAAGAGCAGTGTGGAATAGAAGCTGTGATGGTAGTAAGCAACCCGACAGTTACGAGGGAAATTGTTGAAGGGATCAAGGCAAAGGATGGTGCTGCATATGGCGCGGTGTTTGACTCTTAGACGCTATCGGTGGTTGGTTGTGGTGTGAGCATGGATATGCTCTGCTTTCTGAATCGATGGTTCTGTTGTGCTTTTCGGTTATGTTCACTTCGGCTTTGGCTTTGACCTTAGTCTAAGAGCAGGCTCTCCGGTCGCAGTAGAACAGTGATTACATTCTGTATTTGTATGAACACTTCCTGAATCGGGTTTGGAAGATGACCAAACATGCACATTGTCTGTAACGTCGTGCGACGGCTCTTTTCATTTGTAGTAAGACTGTTAAAAAATTCATTGTGTATCAATTCCACCATTGTCTCTCACGATGTCAAGGGCATAAGCAAATGAAGACTAAAAATTACAATTTAGAAGTACTACTACTATAGCTGCTACTAGGTATTAGAGCCGCCGTTACAAGTCACCAGTTCTCTCGATACAGTAACAGTCTTTACATGACCTCAACAACAGCGGGGCCAGCAATGATGGTGTCGTCAGTAGCGGCAGTGTTGCAGCTGGTGAGAACAACGTAGCTCTGGCCAGCAATGCCCTTCTCGGGGACGGTGACCTCGAAGCCACCCTCGACCATGGTAGCCTCAACGAAGACGGGGCCGGTAACGGTGATGAAAGCGGCGTAGACCTTGCCGTCGACCTTGTAGCCGGAGGTGGCGAGCATGACCTTGCTGCCAGCCTTGATCATCATGCTACCGTCAGAAGCGGAGGCAGCAAGAGTGGGGAACGCCTTGACGGGGAGAGGAGCGTTGGTCTCGGGGCAGGACTTGATGAACTGCGCAGCGAGGGTGTAGACCTCGTTGTAGCTCAAGGGGTTGTCGAAGGGAGCGGGGAAAGGCGAAGCACCGACGGTGTTGCGGATGTATGCCGAGTGGCGGGCCTCAACGGTGAGGATGGAGCCAGCGGCAGTGAGGTAGGTCTTGGACATGATGTCGGCGGCAGCACCGAGGTAGGCGCTGACACCAACGCCCTCGAGGACACTGGCAGTGGCAAGGAAGGACGCAACGTCCTTGTAGCCGAAGTCGTAGGTGCAGGCCTCGACGGGCTTGGCTCCGGCAGCGCTGAGCGCACCGGTCAAGAAGGAGACGTGGGTCTCCTCATCGGAAGAGATGGTCTTGATGCGGTTGTAGGCCTCCTCGGAGAAGTTGGCGGCCTTGAAGTCCTCGACGGTGAACTTGGCGAGGGCCTCGCGGTAGAAGGTGTCCTCGAGGTGCTCGAGAGTGAGCGCGTAGTTGAGGATAACACCGTCGGTTACACCATCAGCACGCTTGATGGGGGATGCGGTGGAGACAGCCGCAAGAGCAGCAATGGCAGCGATGGTAGACTTCATGGTGATGATGGAGTTGAGTGATTTAAACCGAGTAAATTGAGTGTGAGGAAAGACTGTAGATGCTCAGAGTAGTGAACTTGGTGAACTGTGAGATGCTTCTTTCAATCCAGCGGCACCAATCCTGTCTTATACCTCCCGTGTCCATTACTCCAGGCCTCTTTGTCTCCGCCTCAATCTCCCGTAACCACCTCCATCACAAAGCTTACTACCCCTCTTCCAGCGTTCGCCTGCACTACCTCATCATCTCATCTCCCAAAACCTATAAGCTAGGCACAATACATCCCGTAGACGGACATGCTTCCATCCGGCGCCAGTCGCGATTTCACAGCCCAAGCTGCCAGCACCCCCGATTAGTCTAACCTAAATGACTCCAACTAAGGCCGCCGTCAATCCCAAATCAGGCCGAGACCAACGATCCGTATTACCTGATCGAGCACTGCAGCAAGGGCTGTTAGTGTGGAATGCGTGAGAGTGAACAAGTTACAAGGGTCCAAGGGCGACGTTCCCCGCAGAAAATCGCGGTAAGTTGTTTAGTCATGTTTGTGTACCACGGAACCTTCACCATCCGGACTGACGCTAGTGCGGTTAAGCTCAGAAATGACGTCGCGCTACTGCAAAACCATACCAATGCCGGTCTAGCAGCGAGGTAATCTTCACCTTTTTAGTCAGGGGAGTAGGTTGTACAATTGTCATCTTTTGACTACATGTTTTGCGGAAGGTTTTTCTTCCTTCGCTCGCGGCGAGCGTGGCTTGGGTGAGATGCAGATCTACGTTGGATAGACAGGGGAGGTCGTGATGGTGCTATGGAAAGGTGAGCTTCCGAGGGGCAATGTCGGTGGGAATGACTTGGTGGACGGGATAGAGAGGTGGGTTGTTACGTGATGTAAGCTGTACAGATGAGCCCAATTGCTAGAGACGCTGCAAGCTGGATGCGCCTTCTGCTTTCGATGTCTTTTTTGGAATACGATCAATCCAAGAGTCGCTGATAGATCAGCTCAGTGTTCCAATAACGGCTCGTTCTCTGCGGAAATTCCTATCTGGAGATGTATCCAAGACCGTGACCCCGGAATCACCACCGTTGGTACAAACGCCTCCAATTACCGCGAACGGAACTTCCCACCTCCACATTCTTCCAGGCCGATTACCCTTGACTAGCCAGGTACAGACCATGCGTTGATCTAATATCTAGCCGCCCTCTGTCGACGGTAAAGTCTGTCTCCGTACTTTAGCCCGTTAGTGACACCTCGAGTCCAGATTAGTTTCGTCTAGCTGCCGCGATGTTTGTTGTCGCTGCGCCCTTGCTAACTTGTTTGCCTGCTGATCAACACACTCTTCGCGGGATATGTGACCGATGCAGCGGGAAATGGGCGCGGGAACGTGATCAACTGTTTTCTCGGAAGACGTTTGATCCGATCAGAGTTGAATTCATCGACCGGGTTTTCGGCTTGAGGGTTGCCACTTGTGTTTGGAATGGAGATAGACTAGTTGGTAAGCTGTGGATGTGACTGGTAGCTTGTTTGAAGAACGGACGAGGCCGTATGCGGAGTATTGGTTGGTGTACGCCAGTGATAACTGCCGCGTTTCGATATGTCCTTAGGTCGCAATTGAAATTAAGAAAACTAGGGAGGTGAACTGTGCGCGTGCTCGAAGGCGATAGGTAACGGGATGAAGTACAAAGAAGGGTGTCGAAGGTCGTTCCTTTTCAGGTTCCTTTCGCTTCTCCCTCGCTTTCCTCAGAGTTGACATATATTCATATCACCAGTCCTTCCCGATCGAATCAAAAAGCTCAAACGTCTCCCACCTTCAACACCACATCACCTACACAATGAAGTTCTCCACCTCTTTCGTCGGCGCTGCCGTCTTGCTTGCCAGCACTGTCTCTGCTGCGTAAGTCAATCTTCATCCCTACCACTCCTACCTTTATCCCCACTGCCCAATCTAAGCTCACTCAAACTAACACTCCTGATAGCGAAGCCCCAGCCGTTACAACCACCCTGACCGCCAAGGCCGGCTGCCCCTCCGCCGCACCCGCCGATGTTATGGTCACGCGCTCAGCCGTTGCCGTACCATCTTGCGCCGCCGGCGCCAACGAGACCAAGCCCAGCATCGTCACTATGCCTGGCTACGGAACAGGCATGATGGGTAGCGCCACAGGTACAGGAATGATGCCGGAATTCACTGGTGCGGCGTCGGCGAACATGATTAGCGGTGTTGTCGTTGGTGTGTTCGGTGGTTTGGCTGCTGCGCTCATGGTCTAAAGTTCTTGCGAGGGTGGATCTTGACGTGGATGTTGGCGATGTGGGATGGAGTTGAAGAGACGTTTGGTGCTCCAGTGTCTGGTGCATAGACATGGAGGTTGTAAGAGCTGTGTTTTCTAGTCAATACCTTTTCGAAGAGATGGGGGAGAAGATAGTATGTAATGCTAATAGTGGTTGGGAGAATGTACAATGAGTTCTTGGCTGGAAACGTTGCCGTTGTCATGCATGAAGCACGTAGGTTTACTGAGTTGCCATGATCCTCGCTCTATGGATTATCTTTCCCATTGCCTGTACATGCGAGTGACGGGCATGTAGTAATCATCCCCGGTGGGTCCAGCTGACGCCATCCGCCATACCCACATGAACGTATACCCGCCGTGGAGCAAACTTTGACGCAATTCCATGACGCGGCCCGGTCACGTAAATTCGACAGACTTGAAAGCCAAAAGGATACATCTCTTACATTTATATTCCCGTACATGCCCTATCTACAATGCTCTTCACATATTTTCATCTCCGTAACCTACAAAGCGCGGAGGAAGAAGCAGCACAAGACCTTCAGACCTTGACAAATCCACACACACAATAGCCAGCCGGTTTCATCACATCCCGGTAATCGTATATATACACAAGTAGAGGGCTCCTTCCCTCCTGAGATTATCCAATGTAAAGTACCTAACATGTCTCGATATAGGCTCATCCAGACGAATCCACTCCCAGAACACTGGTGTGGCATTCAAGCCCGCAAAAGGAGGGAGCAAAAGAAAAAAGGGTACAACTGCGCCCCGAGTATACAATTCGCGGAAAGAGATCGATGGAGCGGTCGGAAAGAGTCGCCGCGATGATGCCGAAGATGAAGAACGCCCGCCAACGCCATGCCGTCATGCAAGAACTCGTATGAGAAGGGATGCTATACGCGCTCGTAACGTATCTAGTTGTCGTACGTCGAGGGTAACGATTTGCCGCCGCAATCGGGGATCTTAAGCCCGGGCTTCAGTTTGCGGTTGACGTCCATGAGACCCCACTTGTCTTCCCACTCTTTGCCTTTTTCGTTATACTGGATCTTCCATGGCTCGTCAAAGGCTGAGAACCTGGGGATGCATTAGCGACAGTCTATCGAGGCTGGATCACAGGGAGACTTACCAAAAGTACTCTGTCCCGTTAGTTAGACTTGGGCAAACCCAGTCTTCCATGAATTGGTTCATCTCGTCAATACCGGCAACAGAGCCTCCGGCGCAAGTGTCAGCCGCACCACAGTCGGTGCCGCCTCCAGATGGCCAGCCAACCTCGGCGATTACCTGGTGGATGTCGTTCTGGGTTGCGGTCAATGACACGTCGTGGGTTTGCCAGAAGTTCCAGGTCCAGGCAGCTGCCTCTTTGACGTCGACACCGGCAAAGAAGGGGTGAACGTTTGACATGACAATGTCAACCTTGGTAGCCATGTCGCCAGTCCAGTTGTCACCCAAATCAGCCATTGCGACAGGCAGCTGGCAGCTGTGGTCCGAGATGTTCTTGCGGAAGTCGGAAATATGTCCCAGCAGCTCGGTCTCAGACAGGTCCTTGCGGTAAAGCACCTCGTTACCAATGATGATACCCTTGAAGTAGTCGCAGCCATAGTCATCGAGAATGTCCCATGTTTGGGAAATCTGTCGCTCCGTTGTAGTGTCGTTCTTGTCGAGCCATACACCAAGCCAGATCTTCATGGTGTCCTTGATCTCCAGTTGGTTGATGGCGTGGATAAGCATCTGTGTTTGGTTGCAGTCGGTTCCGTACAGGCGGACTGAGTTGGTCAGTTGCGACATGACGGCCAAGTCTCGGGTGATGTTGTTCTGCGATGGTCCGACGTGGAGACAGTCTGGGTACTGTGTGTTCAGAGGAGTGTAGTCCATGCCGGGAAACACCTTATGCAAATCGGCGTTGTTCATCAAAGCCTTGATCTCGGAAGAGTCCTTGCCGAGGTCCTCCTTGTTGTCTTTGGCGATGTCGTCAGCAGATTGAGCAGACTTAGCAGCGCCGTCCTTTGCACCGCCACCCTTTCCGACAGTAGCACCGAGGACACCGCCCAGAATTGCACCTGCGAGGATGAGGGTGATGATGGCAATGGCGATCCACATGCGCTTCTTCCTCTTCTTCAAGTCGTCTTCTGCTTTCCAACTTGCAACCTTTTCTGGGACAAGCTCTCCACTTCCGTTGACCATGGGCACGGCGTCGTACTTGGTACCGTCGCGTGAGGCAGCAAAAGCACCAGCGCCTGCTGCGGCAGCAACGCCTCCGTTGTTTATCGATGACCCTGGCGAGCCATTGCGACTGCTGCCGTCCCGCGAGCCACCGAATGGCACGAAAGAGCGTCGCTTGTTTTGTGGAGAGTTGTGGTCTGGGCCCATTCCCCAGTCGTCATCGTTGTCGACATCGAGCGGGTTGATCTGGCCCATCTGCGGCGCGAGGTTCTGGGCGGACGAAGAGTAGCGGTTGTAGGGCGTGTCGGCGTAGGGGACGCCGCTGTGTGGGGAGTGTGGCATGCTGTACATGGAGCTGTCACTCGAGTACATGCCGCCGACGAGTGGTGCGCCGGAACCGTAGGAGCGTTGCGAGTACATTGGGCGTGGAACCATGGGCTGGTCGTGACCATTGGGGTCATTGAAGGGTGATGACTGCGAGTTCCTGTTGGGGACGCCCATGGGCCGTCCTGGGCCAGCCATGCCTCGTGCAGCGTGGAGGCCGCTCTCGCGTGGGTGGGAGCCAGCGACGCCGCTGGCGATGCCGTTGATGCCGCCGCCCGGAGCCGTCTCGCCCATGTTGTCTGAGCCGGGGGTGACGCCTGGGGTCGAGTAGTCGGAGTAGTTGTTGGGGTCGGTATACTGGCGCTGGGCGTGGAGGCCTACGGGAGTGCGATGGGCTGGCGGAGGCGGCGGATTGTCGTCGGACGGGAGGGCGTCGTGCTGCTGTCCTAATGGCCAGGCCTGGGGTTGCTGGAAAGCCATTGTGAGTGCTTGTTCGAGGTTTTGCTACACACCTCGCGTGCAGAGGCGAAAACAACCTGCGCGGGCAACGCTTGGTGGAGGTAGCGGACGGCGGCGCGCCGCTCTGCGGATCGAATGGAGGCGGACTATCGCTGGGCCTGGCTAGTGTTTGCGGCGCGGAACACGGTTGGCTGGGTGGTTTGTTCTTCACGGCGTGGGACCTCGCAGGGATCCGGGCAGAACGAGCGGAAAAGATAATGCAGAGGCAGCGTTTCGCAGAGGCGCAGGCGCGGTCGCAGTGGTGGAGAGAAAGTCGGAGTCGTCGAGTGGCCGAGATGATGCAGGTGTGTTAGGCGGGTAACACGGCGCTGGCACGACAGAGGCTGACGGCTGCGACTGCGCGATGCGCTAGCCCGCTAATTCACCCAGGAAACCACCACGGAACCCACTGTGACGTCTCCGCCAATGCACCAGCCCCAAACACACTCAACAGGTTTTGCGACAAGATAACGCCTATACCGACTGCCCGCCTTTTCCCCCCGACAATGGCCCTTCTGGCGTCCACGCCGGCCTCGTCCATATCACGATCTCCCTCGTGCCTGCCTCTTCCTGCGCTGTGTTCCCTCGCGCCTGCCTGTGCGCCCAATGCAGGCAAGAGCGATATGCCCTCAACCAGAACAAGCAGTTGCAGTGAGGCCTTGGCGCAGCCGCGGGAAGCCCCATCCACAACGGCAAGTGCTAGGGTGGAGCCAGAGGCAATTTCCCATATCAGTTGCACCTTTCACGTTTATTGCCGCGAAGCCTGTCTGGTATCCTCCCTTTAATCCCCTGCTCATCCTGCACGCCTTGCATCTCGTCTGCTGTCGACTCCGCTGCCTGCAACTGTCATGGACGTCCTGTCCGCGTTCCTTCCACGTTCTATTCCTAGCTCCTCGTGTCAGCCGCTACCGCAAACGGCTCCACCGTGGAATCTGGAGCGACCTACTTTAACCCATTTAGTCTGCATTCAACACTGCATAGCCTCAAAGTCGCCTTCGTCTTTTCAACTTTTTCACTTATTCCCACCTGCTCATTCGAAGTCGTGTCTCAGCCTGGGCATGCGCGACATCCAACGCCCTTGTAGCGATCTGACCGCCGTGGTGAAACACAAACACCAGATCAAGATCGCCATCGGTCCCCGGCTGATAAGACATGTTGTGCTCACAACTCGCTCCTACCCCGCGCCATTGAGCGAATCTAATCCCACCGTGCGTTCGGCGCCGCGTCAGCGTCAAGTCATCCTACCAGACTTTAGCAGCCTCGACCTCTCTGGCTCGACTGTCAACACGCGCAGCCTCCCAGCCTCCCGTCTGCTGCATACCTCATGTACCACGTCACGTCTCTGCAGTCACAGTATTGGCCTGCATGCACCACGCCGCGCAATACATCTTAGCACGTTCTCATGTCTATGTTAACCAAATATCACCGACTGCAGCAAGCCAAGCTTCAATGGTAAGCCGGATCATGTTTCACATCGCCCACACAGGCAACTAGGGCGATTCACCCCGATAAATTTAACGTCGGTCCACGACTTTTCGCGTTCAAAGTCTGAATTCGATAATTGCGAACGCAGATTTCCATCATCTGTTTGACCTGCATGTGCGAGAAGATCGCCAGGCTTCTATTCCTCGGTCCAGAGATCAGGGTAGTGTTCGCGCTCTATCCTGTTATTATCAGTTCGTCTGCGATTCCCGCATTGTCTTTTACAGCTCGTACAAGCATAGTTGAGTATGCTATGGTGTGAGGAGTTGGCCCGATGATCAATTTCTACTCACGAACGTGTCTATGTAACGGCATGGACATGGCACAAATACTACCTTATACGTGAACAGCTTCAAATAGCCAATACTCCTCAGGGTTGGAGCAAGGCAAACTACATGTCTCGGCGCAATCAACCTCCGATTGTATCTACACGGCACGTTATTATTGGAAGGCACCTGTGAGAATGGACGCCTCGTCGAGTCTAAGCCTAGAAGGTGTATCGCTTGGCGCATGATTTTCCTAATTCAGACCTCTCCATCATCAAAACGAGGACATGCCTTGATGATAAAACGGGAAGAGGAATATCGAGCAACGTTTGTGTATATATATTTCTCTCCTTGCAACTCAGCCAAGTTCTTCATCTCAAGTTCCTAGATATTCCATTTTCGAGTATTTTCTGAAGCAATGCCACCCCAATCAACAATCCGCACCACCATCGCCAACCTGACCACCGGCCCCCCTCTCGTCATCGCTATCATGGGCGGAACCTCAGGTATCGGATCCTACATCGCCAAAGCCTTCGCCTCCGTTTACCGCAATTCGACATCTAAACTACGCGTCTACGTTATCGGTCGCAACGCCTCACGCGCAGAAGCTCTGCTTGCAGAAGTGCGCTCCACAAGCCCAGGCTCAGAATGGCGATTCATACAAGCCCATGACCTGGCGCTGATGAGCGATGTCGACACCATATGTGCGCAAATCAAGAAGTATGAAGAAGAGCAGCCATTGAACGGGGGAGCACCGCGGATAGATATGCTATACATGACCCAAGCAGAGTCACCACTCGCACCATCACAGCGTAAGTCTTTTCTATCTGCATTCGCTTCCAGCAAGAAGTGAGCCATGATAAACACCTTCCACATCACCCGAGCTGACCAAGCCCACCAGCAACAAAAGAAGGCCTCGACACCCAAGTCTCCCTCCTATACTACTCCCGCATCCGCTTCATCCTCACCCTAACACCCCTCCTTCTGCGCTCTCAGAACCCCACTGGCGCCCACGTCATCTCCGTCTTCGCAGGCACAATCGAAGACTCCATCTCTCCATCTGCACTACCTATCGGCCCACCTTCGCCAGAAAAGCACAGCGTTACATCTGTTCGCACGCACGTCGCTTTCATGAAGACCTTCACATTCGAGGCCCTGGCTGAGGAACACGCTGGCAAGATTGCTTTTGTACATATTTATCCGGGGTTGGTTGACGGTCCAACATTTCTTAGTAAGGTGAACCCTCTTTGGTTTCGCGTGCTGTGGCGCGTGGCTAAGGTGTTGATGGCGTGGTACATGACGAGTCCAAGGGTGTGTGGTGAGGTCATGGTGTTTCTGGGTATGGGCAGGTATCCTGCGAGGGGCGTAAATGTGAAAGGGAAGACGGTGGCTGATGTGGCGTTTAGTAGTACACGGGAGAGGGGAGGAGGTGCATATGCGGTGGGTCAGAGGGGTGATGAGAAAAAGCAAGTTAGTTATGCCAAGCTGAGGCAGAGTGACACGAGAGACAGGGTTTGGAAACATACCATGGGTGTGTTGGGGAGTGTTCCGGGGTTGAGTGAGTAAGTTGTGAGGAGGAGTGGGGCTTGTATATGACGAAACGTCATCCATGCATTATTTGGAAAAGAAACGTGGGGATATCAGACTGATAGATGAATTTTGTTTTTCCTATCTTGCACCACCCTCAAATAGGTAACAGGCGTATTTATAACGACCACGTTTATGTACGACCCCTCCAGCGGAACACAGTTGCGCAACTCAGAAAAATGCATTGTAGCCATCACTGCCAGAGGTGGTCGCAATTCCAGTCTTGCACCACGCCACCACCGAAAGCAGCGTGGAGACTAAACAGATCAGTCTGACAATCGGCAAACTCCGCGGCGAGCCCAGAAAAGTCGTTGAGGTATTGCTCGGCGCTCTCTCCACGGACTCTTGGCCCATGAGTTGCTGGAAGCGAGTTGGGGTTTTGCTTCGAACTGACAGGCCACGTAGGCGTAATCCTTGGAGGGGGGTGTATTGAGGACGATTTCATGCGCTTAGCTAGCGACTCAGCGTCGCTTCTTTCATGCTGATGACCGCTGTTGGTAATTTTGGGAGGCAACAGCTGCTCCATGCAAGCAGCCATCGTTTTCCTGGTGGTGGAATGTAGTTCGTAGATTCGTCCTGGGGATGATTCAGGTAACTGTACGCATTTCAGCGCCAGCGACAGGAAAATGATGTCTTTGAGATCATCTGCTTTGCCACGACCCAATCTCGCGATGAGGTAGTTGATAGTCTGCTCTACCTTTGCGACGAGTATGTGTTCGTCGTGCCCGGACATTTGTTGCTCCAGATACTGGCCATTTGAGCTGGCCTGGCGGAGATGTTTGATGCGTTGGCATACTGTGAGAGCAGACCACAAAGTGTCTTTTTTGCACAACCAGAAGTAAAGATCCTCCTGTGACGGTGACGTATCTTCAAGCGCTTGAGGGTAATAGAAGTTTGAATAAGAGAGTATGGCCACCGATGAATCGACACATTGTAGCCAGGCCTCTGCGACCTCTTGCTATCAAGCTGTTAGCACAGAAGGTTACTCTAGACGAAGACGGGAGACCTCGAATTATTGAAAGAACGTTAGACGAATTCTGCGTCTAAGATTTATCGCCTGCGTCATAACTGAGGAAATACGTACTGATTATAGGTCAGCTAGACATCTTATAAAGTATCTGCGGTGGCTAAGTTACCTTGATTTTCCTGATAGCCGAAGAGAAGTGGTCTGTATAAGCACAATAGCGATCGTCGGAGATAAAAGTCTAGGAGAATGCGATGCAGAAATCCACCTCGATCGCCGGTTGTTGGCTGGCCGTGTTGCAGACTGAGAGTCAATGGTAGAGAGCACCAGGATCTTTGTATCTCACGCCCTATCTCAATCGCCTCGTTGACATTGGGGATCGAGCGCTGTACAAGCGAGGAAGCCCTGATTCGATGCGGAAGAGACATAGCAAGATATATCTGGTAGAGGCTGTCTGTCAGATCGCAAAGCGGGCGGGGAGGAGGTAGCTTCGATGAAGACTCGTCAAAGTCCTCGTCATACAGATTTGCCGGTACCGGACAGTAAGATCCGAGCTCTGGGATTACCAAGGGCATACCCGTCATGATAGATACTTGTACTTCCGTTTCCAAAACAGACGCCCATAGCCGCTTTCGCATCTCCATCTGGTACGGCGAAAGATGTTTTATCTTAGCAGGATCTATGTGCAAACCCATGGTCATAGCTAAACGCATTATGGCACCGCTGCGGCTCCAAATTCTATCGGGGTCAGAGTGGCTAACGCCACCAGATAGTAGCACAAGTAATTCGACTTGAAGAGTTGATAGTTCCGTCCGCTGTTTTCGTCCAAGTTCCCCGAGCCATGCTTGAATGTGGTTGATAGCTGCACCCCGTAAATAGGTTCTGTAATTGTCGCCTTCATCGGTTTTGGCCGTATCGTCCAGCAAGTAAGCCCTAGTCATAACGCTTGTAAGCAGCGCGAGGATGCTAGAGGAGGAATCAAGCCCAGATCCGCTGTCAAGCCACAGTCTTTCATACTGACGCATGAAAGTGGGACGGTGTAGAACGCGCATGGTACGCTCAAAATATTGGAAGTATATGGAGACCAGCTTGTCACAGTACGGCTTTGGTGGAAGGGACTTCCATAGCTTTAGTAACGATGGCGAGCATCCAGAATCATGCTTGCGCTCAGGCGGCCGAATTGGATCTCCCTTTGACTTGCTTTGAAGAAATTTGACTTTCTTTGCAGACGCCATCAACTGCTCATCACTAGCCATCTTGTTGAGGAAGTCCTTGACATCGAGGAACTGTGTTCTGTCAGTATCATGTTTCACAGATGGTTTCCAATCCTCTTGCCTGATTAAGGAGCGTAGTTTTGTCATTCTGCCCAAAATACCGTGATCTACCTCCTTCAGCCACGACTGTGCCAACGAGAGGCAAGTCTGCTGTCGGTGTTGACTGCTCGACCTCTGCTTTAATTGGATGTTCGCGCGCACGTTCAAAGCAATACATGCCGACATTTGGTAAGGCTCAATGTCTGGGCTTGTTAACGAATCCTACTGGCACGGGCCAAAAAGTTGTTGCTGCGCCGCTGGTAATGGACGTGAAGGATGCTTTGTTTCCAGCGAGTCTGGATGTAATTGCCGCATTGGAGTTTGCGGCTAAAGACATGTGAGGGATGCGCGGACGGGTCTTTCCTCAAAATGCAAGCTAATGCACGTCGGCGGCGTAGTCGAGGTGTCCACTAACCCCTGGCAGGGGCGGCACTTAGGCGTTGTCGCATGTCAAAAAGATTTGGAGACACTTTCGAGTTTCTATCTGAAGGTAGCTAGCTAGCTTCATGGTCGTGTAAAACGAAGATCGCAGTGACGAAGACATGCACCTGAATAGAGATACTGAAAGAGTTACAGCTAACGTAACCTACAAAAAGGCCTGTCGTAGCATGTGTGCTGTGATGGGAACCACGATTCGGGACACATGGCACTATATCAGCAGTTGACACGTGAAGCTCGATGGTCGCACCGACTGTCGCGTGTGTCTGTATTGAGAGTCGAGTGTGGTGAAGGAGTCTGGAAGGCCGTGGTGACGTCTAGCTTGATTCGCCTAGAACCCCACACCGAAGGTCCCTGAGAGCAACGGCGAGATTTGCCCGCCATAACAACACGTAGCTTCCCAATCCACATATAGCAATTGGCATACATTCCACACATCAATTGCGTCTCCCATAAACACCAATTGGAACATTGACCCCATTTTGGCATCTCCTGCAGGTAAGTGCAAGGGAACAGCTGCGAGGCCCCACCTGCATCTGAAGCTCTCTGGACACAGTAGCTAACAGCTCCCCTCGCGTTGTGCAGCTATCCGACGTCCATCATGAGCAACCTCTTCGAAGCCAAAGTCAAGAGCGTCCTTTCCGGCGACACCGTCGTTCTCCACAACATCAACAACCCAAAAGCAGAGCGCACACTGAGCTTAGCCTTTGTCACCGCGCCGAGACTGCGACGAGAGGGCGACGAGCCCTTTGCCTTCGAGTCACGCGACTACCTCCGCCGTCTGCTGGTAGGCAAAGTCGTCCGCTTCCAAGTCCTCTACAAGATCCCGACGGGCGCGAACCGCGAATATGGCCTCATCGTCACACCGAACAAGGAGATATTGCCGCAACAAGCCGTCGCGGCGGGCTGGGTGAAGCTGCGCGACGACGCCGGCCGCAAGGAAGACTCGGATGAGGCTGCCAACCTACTCGAGCGACTGCAAGTAGACGAGGCACGCGCTAGGGCAGACTCCAAGGGCCTCTGGGCGGAGACTGGCGGCAGGATCAACTCGTCGTCAGAGCTGAGCGATGCGACGAAGTTTGTTGAGCAGAACAAGGGCAAGGACATCGACTCGATTGTCGAAAAGGTCCTGTCCGGTGACCGCCTCATCGTGCGATTCCTCCTGTCGCCCACCGAGCACGTGCAAACAATGGTCCTCCTCGCCGGTGTCCGCGCCCCCGCAACACAGCGAACAAATCCTTCCGACGGGAAGGTGCAGCCAGCCGAGCCGTTTGGTGACGATGCTCAACAATTTGTCGAGACAAGGCTGTTACAACGAGGAGTCCTCGTCGAGGTTCTGGGAACAACACCGAACGGCCAGATCGTCGCAGACGTCAAGCATCCCACCCAGGGCAGCATCACACCTTTCCTGCTCAAGAACGGCTTGGCCAAATGTACCGACCACCACACCACCCTCCTCGGCCAGAAGATGGGCATACTTAGGGGCGCTGAGAAACAAGCAAAGGACGGCCGCCTGGGTGTATACAAGGAACATGTTGCGCCCAAGATCAGCAAGGCTGGAGAGCAAGAAGCCACCGTTAGCCGTGTCCAGAGCGCAGACACCATTTTCATCCGGAACAAGGCGGGTGCGGAGAAGCGCATCAACCTCAGCAGCGTCCGCCAACCCAAGCCTACCGATCCCAAGCAATCGCCATGGGTAGCCGAGGCCAAGGAGTTCTTGCGCAAGAAGCTCATCGGCAAGCACGTCAAGTTCCACGTAGACGGAAAGCGACCCGCGACCGAGGGCTACGATGAGCGCGAAATGTGCACCGTCACCTTCCAGGGCAAGAACGTTGGTTTGATGCTTGTAGAGAGCGGCATGGCATCCGTCATCCGCCACCGACAAGACGATGCCGACAGGAGCCCCATCTACGACGATCTTCTGCTGGCCGAGTCCACCGCACAAGCTGAGAAGAAGGGTCTCTGGTCAGACAAGTCGCCCTCTGTCAAGCAGTACGTCGACTACTCGGAGTCGCTCGAGAAGGCCAAGCGCCAACTCACTCTGCTTTCGCGCCAACGCAAGGTACCAGCCATTGTCGATTTCGTCAAGTCTGGCTCGCGCTTCACTGTACTGGTACCTCGCGAGAACGCCAAGCTCACCTTCGTCCTCTCCGGTATTCGCGCACCTCGATCGGCGAGAAACGACAGCGAAAAGGGCGAACCTTTCGGCAAGGAGGCCCATGAATTCGCGAACCGCCGCTGCCAACAGCGAGACGTCGAGATCGATGTCGAGGACTGTGACAAGGTCGGTGGCTTCATTGGCACTCTGTACATTAACCGTGAGAACTTTGCGAAGACACTGGTTGAGGAAGGTCTAGCTACTGTACATGCCTACTCAGCAGAGAAGTCTGGAAACGCAAACGAACTATTCGCAGCCGAGCAGAAAGCCAAGGACGCACGAAAGAACCTGTGGCAAGACTACGACCCGTCTCAAGAAGAAGAGGATGGCGAGGCAGCGGTAGCTACCGAAGCTACCAACGGCGATGCCGCATCATCAAGAAAGGCCGACTACCGCGATGTTATGATCACCCACGTCGAGGACGACGGAAGGCTCCGTCTCCAACAGATCGGCAGCGGTACATCAGCGCTGACATCACTCATGAGCGCCTTCAGCAAGTTTCACCTCAACCCTGCGAACAGCAGTGGCCTGCCAGACGCGCCCAAAGCGGGCGAGTTTGTAGCAGCCAAGTTCACTGCCGACGACCAGTGGTACCGTGCGCGCATTCGACGCAACGACCGAGAGAACAAGAAGGCCGAGGTTGTCTACATCGACTACGGTAACTCCGAGACAATCCCTTGGTCTCGCCTTCGCCCTCTCTCACAAGCCGAGTTTCTGCCATCGAAGCTGAAGCCACAGGCCGTAGAGGCGCAACTGGCGTTCATCCAGCTCCCTGGCAACTCCGAGTACCTTGCCGATGCCGTCAGCTTCATCTCGCAAGAAACAGCTGATCGTGAGCTCGTCGCAAGAGTCGAGGCCACCGAGAAGGATGGCATGCTTTGGGTGACACTGTACAACCCGGACCAGAGCAAGGACGGCACTGAAAGCATCAACGCCGACATTCTTAGCGAAGGTCTTGCGATGGTACCCAAGAAGCTGCGCCCGTGGGAGCGCTCGGCCAACGTGCTGGCTGCCATGAAGAAGAAGCAGGACGTGGCCAAGGAGGAGCGCCGCGGTCAGTGGGAGTATGGTGATCTCACTGAGGACTAAGCCTGTACATAGTATGCGGTTGCAGAGCATGGAAAATGGTGGCACCGAGTGAGAATAATGTACAATAAAAGCATGTATCACGATTTTCGCACAAGCAACAATCTTACGTCCACATGTGCTACCAAAGATGCCTCGTGATGGAGGGCTGGCACCGAAGCTGCGAGGACGGCCAAGTGGAGGCTTAGGCGGAGATGACGACGAGGTGATTGGCGGCTTCGGCCATCCCCCACCCATCCACGGCAGCGCGCTGAGGCGGTGCCTGTAGGCAACCACCAAAATGCACCCCAGTCACGCTGAACACGGGTCTTGCGCCATGACGGCTACCTTCCAGGCAGGCGCGTTGCAGACATCCTTCATGAATTTACACACGCGCACTTAACACGCCCTCATCCTCGCTCCTCGCGCGTCAGAACACCCGTTGCGACACGCATAGAGCAGTCGCAGCCATGGAGACCATCAGTCGACTACCCCGACGCCTGACGCAGCTCTACTCCGACACCAAAACCACATGCGATGCCGTCGTCGAGCAGGATGCCAAAGACACGCCCGAGTCGCATGCACTGCATCGCAAGTTCCGGATACAGAAGGACCGGCTGATAACATGGGGCGTGGACTGGAGCGACAACTCCAAGGGGAAGCAGGGCGACATCGACGAAAGCGTCGAGGAGGCAGGCATGACGGAGACGGTCACAAGCGTGCTCGGAACCATCAAGGAAATCCTCGACGAGGCCGAGCAGATGCACCCGGGCATGTCTGCTGCGGGTGGGGGAAAGACAATGTCTGGAGAGAAGAGCCGGCCTGACCTTCCCTCGTGGGCGGCCGCCGACAGGTCACGTTACGAGGACCTCATCAAGGACCTCACCACCTCCATCGACATACTCTATGACCTCTCACGGAACCGCAGAGTCCAGAGAAGCAATGAGCGTGGTATTAGTCCAGGAAAAGCTACACCGCATCACAGCACATCGACTCCCGTCTTCTTGTCGCCTGACTACAACGCCTCTGACCTGACGCTCGTCAATCCTGCTACCTTCCCTCTGAATGCACATACCCCTAGATCTCATCTTCCACCCAAGCTGGACCCTGCGGACCTCATCCTCACTGACGAAGAACCTCCGCCATACGAAAGCGTTGGAACTACTTCTGTTCGCGTCATCGGCCGCCTGCGGTCTCGCCACAGTTCCACCAACCCCTGGAAGACGGATGGCAGCAGGAACATAGAGACCTGCGTCTTGATCGACTACGCGTGCTACGACCCCGCCTACCGTCTCACTGGAGTCTCTCCATCCACCCAGCGCCTTGAGAGCCTTCTGTCAATACTGACAAAGCTTTCCAACAACCAGTCCTTCCACGGGACCCTCAAGTGCCTTGGCTATTTCGAAGATCCAAAGCAGCCGCGCTTTGGCCTGGTCTTCGAGCTGCCCACCTCAGTCTACTCAGGGCCGACCGATTCCCACAAGCCAGTCGAGGAGCTCAAGCCAGTGACGCTGCTCAGTGTATTGCAGACGGGCTCCAAGTCTTTGCACAACCCCAATAGTGCCACCCCGCCACTTGAGGACCGCTTTCGTCTAGCTTTCACGCTCGCCTTGACCTTCAGCAAAATCCACGGCGACAATTTTCTCCACCAAGACGTCAATAGCAGCAACATTATGGTCTTCAAGAAGAGCAAAAGGCAGTCTGCGAATAGCAGAGCATTACAATACTCGCTGCGTTCGCCTGTAATATGTTCCTTCGATCTATTCTCTGACTTCGACATCGACACCGACAAGGCGAAACCAACACTGAACATCTACCGGCATCCGGAGGACCCCAAGTTCACTGGAAGTCAAGACCAAAAGTACAATGCCAACTTCGATCTCTATGGCTTGGGGCTGGTGCTACTCGAAATAGGATTGTGGCAGCCTCTACTTGACCTGTGGAAGCAAAAGTACACCCTGAGCGACTTCAAGCAACGGATAGAAGATGTGTACATCCGCAGGCTCGCTTCAAAATGCGGAACAGCCTACATGCAGGTTGTGCGCGACTGCTTCTGGGCAGCGGATGTCAAGGGCGACAATGCGATCGATGTTCCGCAGGTCTACACTCGCATCCTAACCAGACTGCAACGCTGCTGCATGTTGGATGAGTCGGAACCTGGGTTTGACTTGAGCGAATTGAGACCGGGTGCTACACCGATGCAGCAAGCATCTCCATTGAAGCGCAAGAGCGCGAGCCAGCCACAGATCGTCACCGATGGCCAGTCAAGTCCATCCTATAGGAGCGCAAAGCGATGGGCATTGGAGAAGGGTACACAAGCCTTGGAAAGGACCAAATCTCTCTCGAAGAAGTCACCTGATCTTTCATTGGCTCGTAATCCATCACGGAGCTCGCAACACTCCATCCGGAAGAGCATCTCAGAAAGTCTTCGTATGATGAGCCCTAAAGAAGAAGCATCGGAGATGGAGTGGGAGCAGAAAGATTCTCTAGATGAATCAGGCACTCTCATTGCAACCCCGCCAAATTCACAAGACCCAAGCGATAACTCTTCGCTGTATAGAGAGCGCGTGGCGACTGCCGCTTCAACGATTCAGCGTGCATGGCGACAGTCGCGTGCCCCCTCTAACGGATGCACAACGCTACAAGACTACAAAGACAAAATCACCATCATCCAAAAGGCTTGGCGCCAGACAAAGCAGAAACGCAGTAACACCACCGTCTCGGCCCTTGTAAGTGACGGACTGCGACACTGGCCGCAAGCTACTCTTGGGTACCCAACACCTGAGCCAGAGATTCAGAGTAGGACGGTAAATTCGAGTGAGAGCTACGTCACTTCGTCTATACAAATCGAGACCGACATAGAGCCGACTCCTCGACCGAAGCTTCGCCTCTTCCCAGTCAAATTCACACCTGAGATCGTGGAAGAGTGGCACTCATCCATGTTGCCCCGCCTTGAGCGTCTGATAGAACGGGCGCTCAAGGATTCCGAAGAGACTGTTAGCATTGATCTCGTCGCCATCGGAGAAGTACTAGAGAAAGCCAAGCCTACTGTGTTTGTTACCTGTACTAGTGTGGCAAAGGTCAAGGCCATTCTCAGCCGTCGCTTCCGCTTCGACGAGAATATATATGACCTCAAGGTCCGGAGGGGAAAGATCAGGCGGTCCAAGATGAGCCGTTCGTCGCGCCGCACTAGGCCACCCCATCGATCCATGATGAACACCGACTCATACGATGCGGACATGGCTGTGATGAACCCTTACCATCAGGATCGCCCACTATGCGGGGCTTCCATTGGAGCCTTCAACGGTGAACATCTGCCTCCGGTATCCTATGGTGGGGTCATTCTGGTTGACGATGAGCCATTGGGCATGAGTGTCCATCACCTACTCGACATACCGTCCGAAGACGAAGACGACGTTGGCGAAGAGCCCGATAGCCCTTCTCCGAGCGATGTGATGCTGTCCAGCGCAGCGAGCAACCCTTGGTTAATGGGTATGGGTGCGCAACCAGATCTTCATCTAGAATCGGATGAGCCCGCTGGAATGTGGGATCTTGAACTATCAGACGATGAGGACATAAAGAGCGAGGAAGACGACGCTGACCTTGATTCGTTCGACTTCTCTGACAGTGAGCTTGAGTCTGACGATGACTCTGCGGAGGGTATGCCGATCCGACACTGCACACAAGTTACAAGCGCTAATCCCATTTCAGATATGGCAGATTCTCATATTTCACACGCAACCATGGGCGACATTGACGGCATTTCGCCAGGCGAAGGCGAGGAGATAAAGATCACACAACCAGCCATCGATGACGTGGGCGCTGACTTCTTCCCCTGCGAAGAAGATCGCGACGACGACCATCTCTCCTCGCACGAACTAGGCCACGTTCACGCCTCTTCCGGCATCCGCCGGTGGAAGCGCGACGGCATCCTCCACGAAATCGACTGGGCGCTCCTCAAGCTCAGGGAAGACCGCCTCCAGCCATATAACGTTTGCCAAGGAGGTCGCCGCTTCTGCCTGGGCTCCATGACGCCGGAACAACGCGCCATAGCCTCCAAGCTGGAGAAGCCAGTCAACCGCCGCACTTACACCCCCGAAGAGGACGAATACCCCAACGGCGTAGCCCCCGCATCCACCCTCGGTGGCATGTCCGTACACTGCTTCGGCCGCACCACCGGCCTCCAACCGGGCATGGTCAGCAGCGTTATGTCCGCCGTCCGCATCTACCACCGCAAATCCTTCTCCCGCTCGTGGCACGTCGCTGGCGGCTTCGGCATCGGCGGCGACAGCGGAGCCTGGGTCGTACAAAACGGTCATCACAAAGTCGTCGGCCACGTGCTTGCCTTTTGCCAAAAGAACAAGATCGCTTACATCTGTCCCATGGAAGTTCTTCTTGAAGATATTAAGCGTACCCTAGGTGCCAAGCGCATCTACCTCCCTGGCTCTGTAGAGCAGACCCTGTACAAAGCTAAGAAGGCGAGGCACCACGATGTTATCGAAGACCTGGGATCGCGGGTGCAGGGTCTAGGTATAATAGACTCTGCGGTCGATGTTAGGGAGAGTTACAGTTCGGGACCGCCGGGCAATGGTGGTCTCTGGGAGAGACTGGAGAGAGGTGGGGATAGTGATAAGGAGAACACAAGGTCGACCATGCGGAGCAGTATTATGCGTGTCAACGAAGGCAGAGATGGGGGTTTGGAAATGAGTGTCAAGTAGGAGTAAACGGATGTTTTTGGTTAGGCGTTCAGGAGGACGGTACGGGAAGGGGGAGGTTATACCCTGTTGTTTTTTTGATGTTCGTTTGGATCAGAAGACCTGTCGATCTACTCATGTGGAAGATTACAACCACGGGACCAACGCTGAAAAGATCGTCAACTCCAGACCCTGCCTCCGATATCCTTACACAAAGTCTGAATATCCTCTCCTTTACCCAATCTCGCCCAATACTCTTCTATCTCAGCCGGATAGCCCGTCTGATTGAGCGGCCTCGTCCACTCACTTTCTTTGCTCCGCGCTATACCGCCCCAATAAGCCATCCTCTCCGGACGCTTCCCGTCTCGATTTGAGGCGAAGTGAATGAGCAGAGATCCAGGACGGGCTAGTGATGGTTTACCAGGCTTGTCTGGATTGGGCGGAAAGCCATTGAACCACCGTTGGGGCACGTAGGTAACAGCGGAAGAGAAGTATGGCTGTTGATCGCAAGATGATTAGTTGATGCAGTGAGTAGAGCGGAGCTGATCTGTCACGTACACGCTTGATGGTCTCTTCCATAGCACTTTGCTCACTATACTTCAACTGTATATCTGGATTATACTCCTTCAGGCTCAACGCTGCCGAGAAGAAACGTATCGCCCATTCGTTCACTCTGATGAGGAAGACACCATTGTTGAGACCATGCCGATCATTCGTCACCACCAGATTAATCTTTTGGTCCGGTGGTAAGAAGACTTGCAACGGAACATTAGGATTCATCAAGACGGTGTCGCGATCATGCCAGAAAAGCCACTCCAGTCGTTCCGCAGCTGGCTTAGCAAGTTCAGCTCCAAGAATCGCGAGCAGGAAGGCGTGTTTGGACCAAAGACCGGGGAGCATGCGTTCGCGGAGTATGAACTCGGGGTACCCGTGGAGGTCATTGTGAACTTGGTGAGAAGCGATGGCGGCTTCGTAGACGGGATCTTCCGGACCGAATGAGGCCGTTACTTTGCCGATGCGTGGAGAAGATTGTGATGACAGCGTGGGTGCAGACGAAGCAGGAACGGAACCAAGATGCGGAACATGTGTTGGTAGAATTCTGCTTGAGACGGATGTTCGTGTCGAGAAGAGGAAGATGGCACCGAAGCTTAGAATAAGCAATGTGGCGTATTTCCAGAATCGAGAAGAGGCTCTTGGAAGGGAATACCGCGAACACGGGGCTTGGTTGTCGTCAGACCATACGCTGGATATGGAGCTGCGCCTGCTTTCGCTCATGGTGAGTGCGCGTTGGTGAGTAGCGCAAAAGCGGGACGACTGTGGTTAAGAGGGGAGGAGAGCGTCATATGGGATTGGCTGAATGCATCGATGAGGAGGAAATGGCTGAGGAAAGAAACACGTGTTGGTGATCTTGGATGTCGAGATTGAACTGGAATCTTGGAGTTTGACGATTTCGAGAGATGTCATGGTTAAGGTGCCTGCTACTGCCAGGGCAGACTCGTGGACGCCTGACATGATGCCAATCGCGCCTAGCGGAGGTTTCGCCGACTGCGCCTTCAGCTAATGCAGCTAAGTGCTTATGCTGGCGCCACTGCAAGATGAAACGCGTACGTATGTCAACGCCTTTAGCTATTGAGTATGCGTAGGCTTGGAGGCTAAGAGCACACATCACGATGGAGCACGCGCGGATTTTGGTAGTTATTGGTCTGTAGCAGCCATCCGGCTATGGAGAGTAAGTAGCCGGCAGGGAAGCTGAGCAGCGGAACGGGAACGCGGGAATTTGGTATGGCATTGTTGTAGGCAGTGGCAAGCTGAGTGAAAGCGGGAGCATCGTTTGATGGAGGTGTTGATGCTGCTTGCGTCGAGGCAACGTTCGGCTGTCACTGCAGGGCTGCTGCAGCGGTTCTGCCAAGCCGCTAATGGTGTCAGATCTCCAAACACTGCAAGACACCGTCTGAAACTCCAGCCTCATGGCAAGTCAACATCGCCAAGCTCGTCAAAGTGAATAACATTCAGCTATGTGTCGCGTCTCTTTCCGTGTCAAAATTGCTTCCGGAGCCGGCAACGAGGAGATACAATCGGTAGAGCACACAATCGGCTGACCGTCTTTGGTTGATGATTCTTTACTCATTGATCTTGAGCCGTCGCATCGACTTACCCGTTCAGCTTCGCGAGACGGGCTCGATATGGTAAGAAAAAAGGGATAGCAGGTAGCACCGAGTCTCTCATTGCGCTTGCGGAAAAGATCAAGATGATCTCAAGCGTCCTGGTATGTTGATGGTATTATCAAAGGATTCTACATGACATGTGAGGTCGGATATCTGGCAGAGTGGATGGGCAGCGAACGCTCGCTCCGACGGGTCGCAGCCGATGGAGCCTGGAATGACTTTGTCTGCAACTTGCTGATCACGAACAGTCAACACAGATATCCTTTCGACTTGCCTAGCTGGCTCGAACATGACCAAGCACCTCCATTGCGATACGTTCGACACTGGCTTTGTCTTGGTCCTTGGCTCCTCCGAGGCTGTCAGATGCAGTAGCCGATAGGCTCTTGTTGTCGATCGTAGGCGGCTTGCAAGTCTCGTGCAGCAATCCCAATAGACGGAGCTGATGCTAGACATGGTGGATACGAAGAGAGCTTGGGGAGCGGGCTTGAATGACAGTGTAGTCCGTCAGGCCGATGGGGAGCTGCGAGAGAATTGGTAGGGTAAATGGAAAAGACTTTGTTACTGACCAAAAGTAACACCGAGAATATACGCGACGTCTACACGACGTCCTGCATTGGCGGCCTTCATCCAGGCTTCCTTCGTCGAACGTGTCTCGGTCGCAACTTCAACCCTATTGACACAACTGCGTTGGCCCGTTGAGCTTGCATCTGCATGTCTATGAAGCGTTCATAGTGTAGTGGATCGAGTACGTGCTCCAGGGCCCACATTGCGACGTCTTCAAAGCTTCGCGTGGCTGGTCTGATATCTCCGTGTACGGATGGTTGGGCGCTATTTCGACCAAAGAGGAAGCGCTAGTGCGAGTGCAGCTGTGGCGCAGCCCCTGAAGTGGTCTGTTCTTTGGCGAACACCACGAACGTCTGGGTCATGAACAGTCGGGCAGAATGCAAGACCAGCATACGGCATATCTCTGCGTTCCATGAACCGCTCCTGGTATGCTGAGGACAGAAACAGATGGGGTACTCTCGAGAAGCGTGTATGGGCTCATTCGACTCAAGATTTACTTCACTATTCACATTTTGATCCACTGCACTTTCGCAAGCTGACTCTGCTGCTCGACGACTTACACGAGCTTCGCTCTGACGGTCAATGATCAGCCGAACTGAACGTGCGTCAAGAAGGCGGGATATTTTCGAAAACCACGCTATTGGACACGCAATGGCCACAAGGCCTAGAATGAAGTGTTAAAATAGACACAGGAATCTTATTGGATACTGGAAGCACAAATACCATTTTTACCTTGAACACCTACAGACAAGCTCACCTTTGACAGCGTATGCCGGGGTATCAAGCTTTCTGCCAAGTCGGGAAAGGGCCACTCAAACGGTGCCCTTACTCCTCCTCCTGGTCCGCCGTTGAGGGGTTCAACATGCATAAAAGTACGTTTGAAAACTCGGTGAGCGAACTTCTAGTAAGACAGAGTCTCTCGAGTGTCGACTAGAGGACTACTGCACGGCTGTGTTCAAGATCTCGACAGTGCCTTCCTCTCAGACTTCGTGCAGCTCACGATAGATCGGCCCAGATGGTACCATATAACTCCGAAGCTTGTCCTTCGTATTCGTATGTACATTTGGGTCGACCTCTAACGAACGGTATGCTCATGCATTGCGCACGTGTCGCATTCTAGAGCTCAACACCCTCGGGTTCAGGGTACCAAGTAAGCAAGCGAGCGGCAGACTCTACCGTCCCATTATCTCAGGGGCGTATGTCTCTCAGACCAATCTACCCGCTGGGTGAGTATATATGGACGACGGTGTCTCGCAGTCCATGTGCTCATCCACATCTTCTCTCTAATCATCAATACCTCTTCCCTACACTCTTTTTTCTTATATTATCTCACCCCAGTCATTCGTTATACACGATCTTATTACATCTAATATCTAATTTCAAAAACACCCACCATCAACATGAAGTACGCACTCATCTTCGTTGCCACTGCCGCTGCCCACGAGGCCTACGGTGGATACGGTGCGCAAGCAGAGTCCAGCTCCGTCGTCAAGCCGACCACCTCCGCAAAGCCCATCGGATACACGACTATCGTGCCCGGCTATGGCAAGCAGCCGGTCACCGTGACCACTCAACATCAGCCGTACCCCACTTGCGTGTCCCCCGCCTATGGTGGTAAGGACTGCGCCAAGTGGGATGAGGATGCCTACGTATCAACTGTCATCAAGGACTACGACAACAACTACGCTACGATCACCAAGACCGCGCAGCCCGTTGTTGTTTACCACACCAAGAAGACCATCACCCACTCCGCTACTGCAACAGGCGGCTACGCGGCGCCCACTGGTCTCGCCCCTAAGAACGGCACTGACGGCTGCTGGTACGAGCTGTACGAGAAGATTGAGTCGGTCCCATACAACCAACTCGGTCCTCACGCACTTCCCGGATACCCCGGTTCCGGCCTTTACAAGGAGGGCGAGCAGAAGCAACCCGTCAACGTCAAGGAGTACAAGGGCGGAAAGTGGTCCGAGTACGTTCACGAGTACTCTTACGGCACTCCTAAGCCTGAGGTCACCACTTACGAGAAGCCTGGTGTCTACACTGTCCCAAGCAAGGACGTCACCGTTGAGCACCCCGTCACTTACCCAGCTGAGGCCACAAAGACTGCGAAGGCTGGCGAGACATGCACCTACGGAGGCCAGTACATCGAAGCCAAGCAGACTGGCTACATCACGGGCGCTTACGGTGCCTACGAGACAAAGGTCAACGGTGGCAAGACTGTCACCGAGACAGTGATCAAGCACACCACAATCTATGCCTCCACCACCGGCAACTACGAGGTCGCGAAGCCCACCACTACCGTCTACGACCACGACACCGAGGTCGCATACCCCACCGCTAAGCACTACGAGGCGGGTGTCTACCACCATGAAGCTCAGACTGTCACCATCACCAAGCCTGGACAAGCCTACACTTGCGAGTACGAGCAGACCAAGAAGCACGAGGCTACCTCAGCACCTGCGAAGAGCAGCGGTTATGCAGCCTACCCTACCTCCGCTTCCGCTCCCGCTCACGACAACTCATACGGCCACAACAAGCCATCTGCTACTCCCAAGCAGCCTACTGAGGGTGACAACAAGTACCCCTCGTACCCCGCCGGTCCCATGAACGGACACTCATCTTCAGTCCACGAGGCATACCCAGCTTCCACTCCTTCTTACCCCAAGAAGCCTACTGAGGGCGAGAACAACTACCCCTCTTACCCTGCCGGTCCAGCTAAGGGTCACTCCTCATCTTCGGTTCAGGAGTCTTACCCAGCTTCCACTCCTGCCGGTGTCTACTCCAAGCCATCCTACAACGGCGGCAACGCCTATGGCAACAACGGAAAGTCTACCATGGCCACCGTCTCCACCAAGGAGTACCCACACCCGGAGTCCACCCCTGCTTACGGCACTGATTCATCAGTGATGGCCAGCTCCACCCCCTGCGAGAGCAGCACTGCTTCCGTTACCCCTGCTTCATCGTCCGTCTACAGCGCTTCCAGCCCCGTTGCCGTCAGCTCTGCTCCTGCTTATGGCACTGATTCGTCTGCCGTTGCCAGCTCTACCCCTTGCGAGAGCAGCACCGCCGCTGTCACTCCTGCCAAGTCCTCCAGCTACAGCGCTTCCACCCCCGCTGCTGTGTACTCCAAGCCCTCATACAACGGCAACAACGGCTACGGCGAGAACGTCAAGTCGACACTCTCCACTATCTCTACCAAGCCTTACCCTGCGTCCACTCCCGTAGAGCACTACCCCACGAGCGCCAGCTCTACTCCTTGCGAGAGCAGCACCGCATCCGTCACACCCGCCAGCTCATCCGTCTACAGCGCCCCGGTCTACAGCCAGGCTACCCCCAGCCCAGCCAAGTCTTCATCCACCAGCACTGAGGTCTACGGCCAAGCTTCCTCTACTCCTTGCTCTTCCTCTGTGCAGTCGACCGCGACTCCCGTCCAACCCACTTCCACTCCTGTCTACGAGAACGCATACCCCGCTGGCGCCACCTCCACCCCTTGCGAGAGCGACAAGCCTTCCGCTACTCCTGCTGTTCCTGCTGCATACACCCCTGCCCCTGCTGAGGGCTACGGCAAGACCCAGACTGGCTATTCCAGGCGTAGTGGAATGAGCCAGCGCCGCGCTGCGCAGTAAATTCCTGTTCTTCTGTAAATAATTTCATTGTGTTAAAGATGTATTGAGAGGTAGTTAGAGGGAGATGATCGAGTCAGTAGATGTGTACGTAGGATCCAATGAGAAGTCTTGCATCAAATTACCTAGTGTCTGTGTATAGAACATGCGCTGGTTCTAATGTGGTTGAGCTGAGAAAGTAGAGACTCGTTGGTTGTTGATGTCCACTTGTTGCTCGTTCCCTTCAGAGATCCCATATCAGACTTTAGAACGGCTGCTAATCCGAATGATACACGGAGCTAACTATTGACAAGGCAAGACTTCGCGAGCGGGGATTGGTGTTGCATGAAGTGGGGCGTTTAGCAGATGGAGAAAGCTGGGTCGAAGCGAGAGCGGGGTTCAATTGCAGCTTCCAACAATGCAATGTTCGACTTGTCGAGACGCTTCACTCATTCGTCCTGCCAACATCGCTAAGAATATAAACATCAGATTTGTTCAAATGTCCATCAAGCATTCTTGGTCCAACGGTAGGATAATTGCCTTCCAAGCAATTGGCCCGGGTTCGAGTACGTTCTATTCCACATCCACCATCACCAACACATCACTAACACTCAATAGCTCCCGGAGGATGCACAGCTCCTTCTCACGATTGCAACGTTGACTACTTTTTTTTGCGTTCTCAAAGTCCAGATCCGCCTTTGGGACATATCTGCAGCGGACTAAATTTTTATTTTGATGATTCTGGTTCTGAAACTCCATTGGGATATTCTAATAGTGCTCTACAAAGTACCTTCAACCCGTGTGTGCTGCAGGCCTAGAGCTGGCTAAACTCTTGGGCGCGACACACAGTGCGGGGTGCTGCCTTTGTTATCAAGCACCATCTCGCTTCTGACCTGTAGGTGATTAGGTAGCAACACAGGCCATTAAAGTGGACAGGCCTAGAGCTATTGCTTGGTACTCGAGAGCTTGTTTTTTGACATGAGACATGCATAGCAGTTCAGCTCGCATACTGGACTGATAACACGTACGTTGCCGTCCTGGAGGACACACGGATTCCTGCGGGACTTTGCAGCTCCGTGTCAGTCCAACGCAATATTGCGTAACAGCTATTGATGATCTCGCTCTACTCCGACGTTACCAGCGTGCTGGACAGAGAAGTGATAGCTGGCACATTGATTGCACAGACAAGCTCCAAAGAGCGCGACCTAGCCACTCTGACGGGGACAAGCCTTCGCACCCCTCAAAACCGGTGACCCCAAAATCATGGTTCAGAGGCATATCATCTGCATTGATTGGCTTGCGGCTAGCCCTATATCGCCATCGGAGCCTCTGATGGTCTGGCTCTTCGGCTGGATGCGTTGGCTTTGCAGTGCACTGCGGGGCTTCAGACGCTCGCTCCGAAGTGGGGAGTCGGTGAGCTCACCTGAGGAACATGGCGAACTGGAGGCCCCGCCTGAAGTTTAAGGCGTCTGATTGGACGCCATGTTGCGAGATTGTAACAAGTCACCGACATCTTGATTGAGCTGCCATATGCGCCAAGTATGTGCTGAGGACACACATGAAAGGAAATGACGAGGATGTTTTGCGGCGTAGGTATTATATAGCGTGCTGACAGCCTGACCTTTGAGCCTCACACCTGGCCTCTGCAGTCATCCTTGGTCATCTTCGCCTGCAATACGCTGCTACTCTCATACGTAGAGACGAATACGACTCTGCAAACATCTCTTGATCTCTCTGTGAGGCCATCAACATGACTTCCCACAATCAGCCCATGCCGCCACCAATCCGGACGAATACTGTTGATTCGCAAAAGTCACGGTCGTCGTCGGGTCAAACCTCTCCACCCTATTCTCCAGCATCACCAACGGCCCGCGCAACAGCTTCGCCGACCGAGGCGTCTTTCTTCGGCGCCATTTCAGCGCGCATCCGCGGTCGCTCACGGAGTCGCTCTCGTGGAGCCACGTCTCGCAAACGCTCCAAGTCGCCCATGGTCATGCCACCCGAGCAAGCACCTTACTCACAAAGGCATGCTTCCGCTACAAGCCCTATCAGCCCGACGCGACCAACCGCAGGACCTGTACAGAGTGACAGACCTAGCATACAGGCTGCAGGTCGGCGAAGCACAAGCGGAAGCGACCCATGGAAAGGACGGCATTCGAATGACTGGCTGTTCAATGGGTACTCGCTGACTGCTTCGGCAAAAGAGCTGGTTCAACGACGGAAGTAAGCAGTATGGTTGGCTGATAGTACTGCTGGCGGTACGACGCTCGCTAGCGGGTGTCTGGCAGCGTTTCACGAACGTTACGAAGGACGATAATGATATGGCTGAACGGATTTGTTTCGAGGTTAGCGGGTTTACTGGGAGGCGAGCAGGGCAACTGGGCAGATCGCGGCGTTGTTGTCGCTATCTTCACTCGCGTTCTTACTGTCATTACCTTGGTTGTACATTAGCTTTAAGCATGCGATTTGACATTACCGTATCGAACGCCATGTGTCGCATGTCGTGATGCCACGTTTGTCAGATGTGCTCGCATGCTGGAGTGGCGCGGCTCCACGTTGAACCATATCTAGGTACCAAATAACAGAGTCGTTCCATGCTAGCAAAGATGATATGGCATGTCAGAGAGTTCGGAGTGGATTTGCGTAGCTTCTTTACATAATCAGCCCTACTGACTCGCGGCGTCTGCTCCGGTCCCGCACCTGCCATGCCATGTACCAGGTACCAACGATCTCACCGCTGGAGTGAGTACCTTCATGTCTTCCTGTGCTCTGTGATTTTGCGGTGTTCGCGACAAACACGCGACGATGATATCGACACTTGAAACGCGTTGTTCGGACTCCCTTCGTCGCCCTGTCCTATCATCGGAGTAACGACATGATGCCCCAGGTAGCCTAATCTGCTGCGTCGAACCCCGAAGGATGACCCACCACCCCTCAGTCACGCCGCCTTGAGGTTGATCATCGTTCGGTACAAATATACGCATTCCGAACCCGGGGGGTATCGTTCGTCACACCGCATCGGCTTGTCCTTCAGTGCTGGCACCGAACAGTTCACGTATTTAAAAGTCTCCAAACCTCTCTCCGCTGCCTACCCCAATCCTCGAACCCACCATGAAGCACGAACGCGCCACGCTTCCGACGCCTACCTCATCAGACTCTTTCTGGCACAGCGAGCCGAATGAGTTTCTACTGGGTCATTGTACGACAGAGGAGTTGCCCGCCGAGGCTGGCATCGTTATCGTGGGATCTGGTATAACCGGCGCAAGTGCTGCGAGATATCTTTCGGAAGACGAAAGGGCTGCTGGCAAGAGTATTGTCCTGCTCGAGGCCCGAGAGGCATGCTGGGGCGCTACAGGAAGGGTAAGACGATAGCGTTCATTCCTCATACTTAATACGGAACAAAACATCTGGCGCACACTTGCTGACGATTGCGCAAACAGAACGGTGGCCACTGCCAACCTCTCCTCTTTGACCGAAGCAGCGACGTCGCCGAATTCGAACTCAAGAACGTCGCCGCAGTCAAATCCTACATCCAAGATAATGGCGTCCCTTGCGAGTGGCGCGACGTAACAGGCTGCCGCACATTCTGGACAGAAGGTGCAATGAAGGAGGCTGAGAAGGAGATCGAGCATCTCAGGGAGACAGCACCCGAGATCGCACGCCACGTCACCATTATCAAGGACAAGGAGGAGTTGCAGAAGCATCGCGTTTCGCCCGACTGTGTCGGAGCGACGCTGAGTGAAGGAGCTGCGAGTTTATGGCCATACAAGTTGGTTACGTTTGTCCTCAAGAAGCTCATCAAGACTGGCCGCCTCAACCTACAGACCAAAACTCCCGTCACCGAGATCACCTCGTCAGATGGCACGCACATCCTCCACACACCCCGTGGCACCATCAGCAGCAAGACCGTCATCCTCGCAACGAACGGATACACATCAGCTATCTTACCTCACTTCGCCGATCTCATCGTGCCATGTCGCGGGGAGATGTCAGCCCTTTTCCCACCTGAAGGATCGACCCTTCTGCCAGACTCATATGGCATGGTCGGAGCACTCGGTCAGCCAGAAAACAACGACGACTACCTCATCCAGCGCCCATTCGAGGGCGTTCCGAACCCCGGTGGTCATCTGATGTTTGGTGGCGGCCGCGGAGCTGGGAACTTCCCAAGCATAGGCATCTCAGATGACAGCGTGATTGACGAAGGCTCCGCTGCATATCTCCGGGGTGCGCTATTGAAGGTCTTGAACTTGGGAGGGCAAACTGAGGGCTTAAATGAGCTTAAGGCTGCGGCACAGTGGACTGGAATCATGGGATATTCTCGTGACGACCACCCATGGGTGGGGAAGGTGCCCGATAGAGACGGCTTATGGCTAGCCGGCGGATACACAGGACACGGTATGCCAAACGGTACATTATGCGGCAAGGCAGTTGTCGATATGGTACTGGGCGAAAGCGACGGCAAGGACCTGACCGCCGTGCACGAGGAGATGGTTCAGAAGGGAGACATCCCCAAGAGCTACATCATGACAAAGGAGAGAATTGACCGGGCAAGGCAGATGCTTACGGTACAGCAACAAGATGCGCAGGGCGTACACATGAATGGTGTTGTGTAGATCTCAACGACAATGCTATTCGCTCTCTTCGCATTGGTGTACTCGTATCGTAATCGTTGAACTTGCTCATCCTATATTCCTGTGATATACGTGTAGAGCAATGTTATCGGCCGTGGAGCCATCATCACTATGTTTCGTAGCACAAAGATGCCCTATGGATCAATCGGCATGCAGATGTTAGCGTCTAAGGCGTCCACGGGTTACTCCGCTTCCAAGATTCCCCCACTGGAATACCAAGCCCGGCCGATTACCAATGCCCTACTTTCCATAATTGCACTCCCACAAGGTCTCAAGTACACAGGCCAATATCAGCATTGATCGCGAACAGTCAACATAATCATAACACGGCATCATTGCCCGACCAACGTCTCATCTTCGTTAACCATTGCACCTGTCAACACAGTCAACCCCTCCCAACCTCAACATGGCAGCGAACCCTCTCCCCTCGAAGATCGGAGTCATCATCTTCCCCGGCTTCCACCTACTCGACTATGCCGGCCCCCTAGATGCCCTCAACATCCTCTCCGCCGACCACCCTCTCACGCTCTGCACCATAGCCGCAACACTAGACCCAGTGCCAACCCAGAACTCCTTGCAAGACAAGCAAGGCTCCCAATTCTCACAATCCATAGTGCCTACTCATACATTCGACAACGCACCGGATGATCTGGAGGTGCTGCTCCTCCCAGGTGGGCTGGGATCGAGGGGACCGGAGAGCGACACGTGGATGAAGCCACAGGTCGAGTATCTCAAGAGATTGGATTTGAGCGGCAAGGGAAGCATTAAATGGGTTCTTACTGTTTGTACGGGGAGTGAGATTCTAGCTAGGACTGGCTTGTTAGATGGCAGGAGGGCTACGACTAACAAGCGCGCGTTCGGCGATGTAAGTAAACCTGTTTTTTTGCATCCCTTACTTCAATTCCAACATGTTATTTACTTTTCACAAAGGTCAAAGCCAAGCACCCGAATGTCCAATGGGTCGCAAAGGCTCGTTGGGTTGTGGACGGTAATATCTGGACTAGCTCTGGTATTTCGGCTGGGATTGATGTGACGTTTGCGTGGATTGCGGAGGTATTTGGCGAGGAGACGGCGCAGTACGTGGCGGATCGGAGTGAGTATGAGAGGAATGTTGATGCGGGGAATGATCGGTATGCTGAGAGGTGGGGAGCTGTGTAGTCAGGTACGAAAAGCGGACGTGTTAGTCTATGGGAACAATAAGCATCACCTTGCAAAGTATCTCTGGGTAGTGAAGTAGTTCATGTCATGTGAAATTGAAAAATCTTGTCTATAATGAATATCGCTATGCTGGAAAAGCTATCAAGGTCGTAACGCTAATATGATACGGAGTGACCGCTGCAACAGACGCAAACATCTATACATCTAAGATCATCGACGAAGAAGAAGAAAGCTACTTGCGGCTGCGGAAAGCGGCAAAAGGAGGGAAGAAGTATGCGGGGTGGAAGCACGTCAGCACCGTGCAAGCAATAGCCAACATCCTGAATAATGTATTAGTATTCTGTCTTGCAGCAAGGATTCGGATCAGTGAAACTTACATTCCATCGAGGAGCAAGAACTCCTTCTCATTCCTCATGAGCGAGTTTCCCCATCCACCAGCCATCTCGGGCAAGCGGTAGATACACCTGATAAGCACAGTCGTGTATGCGAGGACGATCATCCAGCCAAACAGCTTGATCTTCGCCAACCGCACAGTTCCCGTCTCCTTGTCCATCTCATACGAGCTCTTCTCGCCCATAGCCTGCTGGTTCCTCGCCTTGCGGTACCGGAACACGTAGACGAGGACAAGACCACCACATACCGCCATGGTGACGACCTGGAACGCAATACCGGCGACAATCAGGTTGTTACCCGCGTCGATGAGCGCCTTGTTCGTTGTGCCACCCGCAGCCGCCATACCACCACCGCAAGCCTGGAGAACGATAGAGCCGAAATCGCAGCCGATGAAGATCCACGGGTAGAGACGCGGCTTGAGCAGCGAATGCTGAGGTCCACAGTACAAGACAAAGTGCTTAAGCGTGAGGTAAATCGCAGCAGCAACGAAACTCGGGCCCAGAACCAAGCAGCAAATCTGCAATTTGAATCCAGACTCGCTCCATGGGTTATCATTCATGATGACACGGCCCGCATATCCCGCTGCTTCGAGGAAAGTTCCTACGGCCAGTGCGGCAGTGTAGGTCCATGTGCGGCTCAGAACACCCACGACGAGCGTGCCGATGCAGAGGATGCCGAAGAGGGCGCAGAGGAAGGCGTTGGCGCCCAGATTAGGGCGGTACCCGTAGAGCGTTGCGAAGACGGGGCATTCGGGGCTGACTTCGAGACATTGGCGGAAGTTTCCTTTGGGCCGGTCTTCTTGCGCGGATACGACGACGAGGAGTTGCGTTGCTAGGGCCAGGGCGGCGATGAGGCCGGTTCGTGCGTGGGAACGCATGGGGGGCGAATGTGCAGGAACGAAGAATGCGGACAACGATAGACGACGAACGAAGATGTGGGATTACCAGAACGTCTACTCTACAAAAGAAGAGCAAAGATCCAACACGAACGAGAACGCGGGCGAACAACGTGGGTAGGTGGACTAATTAATCCCAGCAGCCAGCGCCCTCGCACTCGCAACAGCCTAGCCCTTTATCATGCACGTAGTATACCCACCGACCGTATACACCGTGTTTGTGCTGCCAGACGGCGCCTCTAATCTCTTTTGCCTCGCCAGAACGGAGAAGGCTCTAAGCGACGCAAGTCTTGCCGTGCTTGACCGCGCGCCATTGGCTCAAGGCCGCGGCTCCACCCAAAGTCATTGACGCTCACGCCTTGGCCTCGTCCGATGCATCTAAGCGAGGGCGTGTCGCGACCCGGCGTATGGGTCGTGTTGCGACGTCTTGTACCCGCGGCACGCCGTTTCACCGTTTTCGACCGCACGTGGTGCGATAACGATGGGGGCTCTGCCTTCCGTTTGCGGTGGCGGGGTGCGAGGCCTTCGCTGCTGCCTTCATTCTCCATCACATGGAAGGAAGGCCTGTGGATGATGGGGGGCTAGTGGCTTTGGGGGTGTGGCGTCGTTCGGCTTTGGTTGTCGGGTTGCCGTCTTCCCGGTCGTTTCTTCGTTTATCATCTGTTTTTCGTTTCGGCTGGCGAGGCTTCCGTCTCTAGTGTTTTGGAGGCGAATACTCGATGCTGTTTGGTTCTTGGGGTAAGACTTTTTCGCACGCGCACGCGCAAGGCGCGCGAATGCTTACAGTGTGTAGGTGGGCTCCATGATGAGTGGATGCGTGAAAGATGACATGTAGTTGCTTACTGGTAGATTGCGCTAGCCGACTTGGCTTCCATGACCGTTGCTTCTGCAGGCGCACTCAACGGTCGCTTTCTTCCTTACCAATCACTACTATTCTTAGTCGGATTCGCGGGGCTTATGGACTCCGTCAGTCTTCACTTCGACATATACGAGGTATGCGACTGATCGTATTCGTGATTCATATCAATGCTACGCTTTCAAACTCCGTCCAATGCAAAACCCCCTTCCATGAAGCACCCAAACTCCCAATAATGCTATAAATGAAAATCTTCAGCCTGCCACATCCTCAACCCTAACCCACCGCTCTTCCAAAGCAAGCACAACCAACTCCTTCACGCTACCCAGACTCTCCTCTCTGCCCAGCGCGACAGGACACAGTAGTTCACTGACATTCTGCAAAACCTTAAACAGCCTCATGGCCTTCTTCTCCAATTTCTTCTTATCCACCTCACCGTGTTTGGAAAGGACAGGACGAGAAGAAACGTGATGGGGTGCGGAAGAGACAGCAGCGAGGTGGTTGAGGAGTTTATGCAGTAGGAAGTGCATCCACACAAGATTTGTCTTGGGGTGGAAACCACGCCAGACGTCTTCTTCAGACGCCTCTTCCGTCGACATCGGTGCAACGTCGAGTACCGTCTCCTCGCCGTGTTTCCTGGGCGATCGCCGAGGCATTTCTGGTTCGTCGTCGCCCGAGTCGAAGCGGATGTGGGTGTTCTTTCTAGGTGAGCGGCGGGGTGTGACTGGGGCTTGCTCTAACTCTTCCTCTTCAACATGTTGCTCTTGCGGTACATCCAACGGCTCGTATTGCAACGGGTTGTTGAAGAGTGCTGCGCCGCGCATATAGCGGTAGATCTCATATTGGTACTCTTCACTTGCATCGCCTTCGAAGAGCGCGGGGTCTTTGTTGAGATCCAGATAAGCGACGTCGACCATCTCCTCACTCGCAGATGCGGCTGTGGAGCTGGAAACATGAGACATGACAGACGTCCTGCGGGATCGGGATAACGAGGCGAGGATGTCTGCACGCGACAAGGTGTAATCGATAACAGTCGTATCGAGGCCGGTAAAGCGGAGTTTGCGTCGCAAAGGGTCTTTGATCGAGGGCTGCAGCACGTCTCCACCTGAACGTGAAGACCGAACGCAGATGTTGCCGAGATGCAAGTCGCGATGCTCGAATTGGCACGCCTCTTCTGCCTTTCCTACGCTGATCGCTACCCCCCAGAACACGTCCCAAGCTTCCCATATCGACGACATGCCACCTGTCTCCATAATCTTCTCAACATCCGTACCAGCGTCTTGCATTTCTACTACAGCCCAGAGCTGGTACTCGTCGTAACTGGTCTTCTTGCTGGGATCGGGGAATTCACTCTTCTTTCCGCGTGGCCGCGCCTTGTTCCATTCCTTCCACGCATCGTTGAAAGACGCTGAAGGTCTACCCTGCACAATCGTGAGGTCGCGGAAGACGGTAAATCCAGGTATGTGGGTGAGATTCTGAAGGAGCTTAACCTCAGAAGCAACATCATCAACCTGTGACTTGTACGCGTCGTCCTGTTCACGCTGCTCCATCTCCTTTTCTAACTGCGCTTCGCGATCTCGAACCGCACGAGTGTGTAGCTGGCTTGGTAAGGGGACAGCTGGTGGTGTCTTGAGCGCTACGAGTTTGAGCACCGACTCCTCCTTAAGACCATTCGCAGGTGATATCGCAGATAATCGGTATACCTCTGAGAACGAGGCCTCTGCAATCTTGGTAACTTGGAAGTGCGGTTCCAGCTCGTCTGACCACTCCTGAAACCCTATAAGCTTCTTTCTATCACTGAGCGCCAGTAGTGGCGAAGCATAGGCGGTGTATATATCTTCAGGTTCAGGTGTTGGCTCGGGCGTAGGAAGGCATGCTGCTGGTTGCGTCGAGGCTGGTTTGGAATGAGCTGAACCCATGGGCACTGGAGACTTTGCAGGCGTAGCGACTACATCCTGGGCGACGATAGTAGGAACCACGCGTTTCTTCTCTTTCTTCGGTTTCGGGATCGATCGAGCCAGTTCGTCAACGTTGTGTGAAGCATTGTGTAAGGCGTTGATGTTGCGGTCGCTCAGCACCTTTCGCGGTCGACGTGGCTCTTTGAGCATACTGACTTCATCCTCCTTGGGGCCCTTGATGGATAGAGCCTGCATGCTCTCGTCCAGTGCATCTTCGAATGGGACGACATTCTCCTTTGTGGTATCCTCGTTGCGCCCAGGCTTCGATTTGCGTGACCGCGATCGTTTCCTCAACGTACCCTCATCTTCCACAGGTGATATTTTCTCTATTCGTAGTTTGCTCAATCCCTGCTCCAACACTGACACATCTTCTCTTTCTGGTTCTGTTTGTCGCCGTAGGTCACGTGTCAGGCCGCTAGCCGCATTTTCCTCCTCATTTTCTCTGTGCGCAACTCCTTTCTCTGGCGACAAGAACGTTGTGAATGCAGTCCGCCCTCCATTCCTCTTCTTTCCGTATACGACTTTTGCGGGCATCTTCGAGACCTGAGCGAGTGGTGTAGTCGGTTGTCGATTCGTTGAGGCTCGATGGAGGTGCCAGGGTTTGGAGGGGTCTCCACGACGGAAAGTCTAAGCGAGCCGTTTCCACGGCAACAACCTAACGCGTGGGCGAGACTTCCTTGAATCACGACATGTCAGGAGCCATCATGCGCTCGAAGGATGACGTATTTCGTCAAACCGCGTTTTACACATGATCAAGACCAGTAATGATAGCACGGCAGCGACAGTTTGGAGAGGACCGCAAACGATTCCGCAGAATTAAAATTAAAATCAACAGGTACTCTGTGATGTTACAGAGGCCTCTTAGCACCTCCCAATGCGATATCAAATGAACGCTCTTCCAATTGAGCGTCTAAATCGTGTACATGTAAAGTGAGAGTCCAATCTCCCTTCTAAACCCAGAAGCAGATTGCACGAAGAAGTTGCCCAAGTGACCGGCAGACGGGCAGAAACTGGGTAATGGGACTAAACGCTGGACAACAAGACAAGGGTGCTAGGCAATCGGACAAAAGAGAAATAGGGTCCTTGGAAAGCGTTGGAAGGGCCTGAGGATGTGATGTTGGGACAATTTACAGCCAAGTGAATTTCGGTGATGGATAGGTGAGTAGTTTCGGGGATTGAGGAACGACAACGGAGCTCAGTTGTCGCCACTGTCAACGTCAGCTGGCGGCGTCTCCGCCTCCTCTTGTAGTATGGGTTGTGGTATGACACCGAGACTCTTGCGTTTACTCTTTCTCTCTGAGTCTCCGTCTTTCTTTATGCCATTTGCCTCAGAGGACGCGGTAGTGGGGCTCAGTGTGCTACTCGATTTCTTGTTCGGGGCCATGCTTGAGTAGCCTACGGTGAGTTTGGATGTGCTGTCGTTGTTCTCGGACTTGTCGGCAAAGTCTTTCCACTTGCGCCAACCGTCGAAGTCGATGAGTGCTTGCATGCAGCCCCACTCCTTGACTTTGCGTTCAAGCCAGACAAAGTTGACAGGCTATGACATATGTTAGCATGAATTTACTGATATAGGACGTGAGTCCTTACCTTGGTCAAAAAGTCGTTGCAACCAGCCGCCAGAGCCTCGTGTCTGTCGCTCTGCAGCGAACTGGCTGTAAGCGCGACGATAATGACGGGACTCTTGAACATGCCCTTGTCACCGAGACGGTCATCCTCGCTCAGCTCGTCTTTGCCGTTGCCCTCTGATCCAAGTCTATTGTTAGGGGCCTCACTACTGCCACTGCTGAAGACGCCAATGCTGTTGACACGCTCCAATCGTCGAATCTCCTTGGTAGCCTCTAGACCGTTCATGACTGGCAGCTGAATATCCATGAGTACCAGATGGAACCCGCCGGCCTTCCACTTGGTGACGGCCTCTTTTCCGTTCATTGCACGCTGCCATCTGACCTTCAGACGCTGCATGAAAGCACCCAAAACTCGTAAGTTAATGATGTTGTCTTCTACAATCAACACATTGATGGGCGGCACTGAGCCGTCCAAAAGACCGGCTGGCAAACTCGGTGCTTCCACCGGCGGCTTTGGTCTCCGCTTCTTCTTATTGTTCGGTTGTGGCGATGATATGCGCGGGGTGGGCGGAGTCGACTCATGGAGGGTTTGTGAGTGAGAGATGGGATCGGCCGAAGCGGGCGGCGTAGGTATCGCATTGTTCGAGACGGCAGAGTTCTTTGCGTCGGAGGCGGAGGAGTCATGGCGCGGCCGGTTTGGAGGGCGGACAGACGTGGCGGAGGAGGGAATGCCGCCGCCGAGGGTGGTTGGTGAGGCCGTGTGCGTTCTAGGGAATTTCGGTCGATGGGCATGCAGCGGCCCTCGTCTGGTACCGCCCGGGGACGGCAGTGCAGGCAGTTGTCCGGTGTTGAGCACGGCTATTGAGTGGGGCGCATGAGGCAGAGGCATGCGGGCCTCATGCGGCTGGCCCGAGGCAGCGGGAGAAGGAGCGACGACGGGCATGGGCGGGAAGTACTCGGTCTGTGGGTGGACGCCATCTTCGTGGTGGTAGTAAAAGGGCACGCGAGGTGAGGGCTTGGGGGTCCTCCGTTGGGGCACGTCGATGATGAGGGCCTCGGTCACGTTCTGGCCGCCGGGGAAGTAGGCATCCAGGGTGCGGCACATGTCCTCCTCAGGGCCCAGGGTGCGGTCTCCTCCCCGCTGGTTGTCGCGCGGGATGATGCGCAGCGTGACGTCGGGCGAGTCGAAGCTCCTTCCCAGCGAATTGGCGTACTTCTTGAGAATCATCTCGCGGACGTCGTCGACCAGGTCGTCCTCGCGGATCTGCACCAGCGTGGCCGAGGCGCTGGGCCGCTTGACCCAGATCTTGCGGTGCAGCATGCCAGCGCTGAAGTGGGCGGGTGCTCCGCCAAAGTAGTCGGCGACGGTGGGCGGGCCGGTCTGGATGGCAGCCTGGGGGATGTCGGGGACGAGCAGCTTCTTGATTAGCTGGGCATCGGTCTTGTTGACGACGGACTGGCGGCGGACGAGGGCGGGCGATGGGTTGTGCGAGGTATCGTTGCTGCTGGCGGGGACAGGCTCGGTGGTGGTGTGGTCGCTCGGGGCGGAAGAAAGCGACGATGGCTCGGCGCGGTTGAGCTCGGCAGGCTGCTGCACTACGGGGTGGAGAGGCGTGGGCGCCTCGAGAGTCACCTCTGGCAGGACGACAGGCACGTCGGCAGAGGGCGGGCGCTGGTGGTGGTTGTGGTGGTGGCTTGCGGTGCTCGCGATGCTCGTGCAGGTCGAGTGTCGATCTCGCGAGGTGTTCAGGCTGCCAGTGCTGCCGTTGCCGTCGGCCTGACTGTCGGCGGCCACTCCAAGCACATCCGACCTGACCATGCGCGGATCAGCTGTCTTGTCGTCGGGAGTCTCCGCGCCAGACACCTCGGGCAGCTGCTGCAGCGAGACGCTCTTGCGGAGGGAGCTGGTCGGCGGCGGGCGCGCATGCCTCTCGCTGCCATGCGAGGAAGTGAGTGAGCGTGCACTGCTCGACGTCGCGCTGCTGCGTCTCAACAACTTGGACCGCGCATTCTGCAGCCGTGTCTTGATACTGCTCATGCCAGCAACCAGCCGGAGGCGCCCAGCATGCAGTTTGGAAATGCGCTGCGAGGCCGTCGTGGTGCGGGCGTTGGGTAAATAAATGGCGGCCTGGCTGCTAACGAAGCTATGGGATGCGCTTGGCCTGCTTGTCCATCACTTGCCGGTAATCCAAGAGGGTCGTGATGCGGCGGCCACACCAGAAAGAATAGACAACTACGATTAGAACAAGAACAAGAAGGAAAGGGGCATGGATCGATTACTACAAGACACGAAAAGGAAATGCGTCGTGTTGTGCTTCTTGCAAGCAAGTATTACCATGTTAATCTCAAAGCGCGCTTGGGCCTTGGAAAGAGGAGCGCATTCCCCATGCCCCCTCTCACTTATGCCGCCCAACTTCCAGGCTTGCCACTGGGGTGTGTGCCCAGTCTGCCTACGTATTTATCATGCCATCAAGGCCCTGGAGTGTCCAAGACGTGTTTGAACCCAATGACAGCAACAGAGCGCATCACAGCTGAGCGCCTGAATTCTGCTTCACGGGCTACCCCAGCGTGTTCCATCGCCAACTCATCTCCACCTCACCTCCTATCCGCTCTGGGCCGCCTGTACGTAGCTCCTGTCACCCGCACACCCATCGTCGATTCCTCCGGATCTCGCGATGCAGCCTTCGCCACATGTATGCACCTCGTTGCGATAACCTGATATACGGTACGGTCTATGCCAGATGTGGTGTGGCTGATGAGGGCACCACCGCAGCCAATTGGCTGACATGTGCAACCGCACTTCCTAATACGTCGCTACCATACATAAGTAGTCGCCAACTGCAACGCTTATCACGAGAAGCGCCTGACACTTCTTCAGAATTTGAGGAGTCTACTCGACTTGTTGCGGCGGTCAAACGCCATCAAAGTTTCTAGTAGACATTCAGGTCACAGTTGTGTGCCATCGCTATCCCAGCTTGTTGTCGCCAACTCATCTATCACGGCTTTATATATCACACTTTTGGCCCATTCTTCCACATACGACCACAGGAACAAGATAAATAGCGCTTCCCGTTTGCTCAGCGGTACTCAAGCTTGTTACCGGCAAATTAGTAGTTTCTTGGGTGACCCGAAGCGAATAATTGCTGTTGTATGTTTTTGCCATTTTTTTCGCCATTCTTTGAACATGCATATGCGTGCGTTCACACTTCCATCGCCTCAGTCAACAAGGTAATCAAGCACCGTGGAGCCTACGTTGGTGTTGTGTCACCTACTTTGCATGTTTCCACATTGATGTAGGCTGCAGACCCGCTCAGCCTTTTTCCTTGTATGTGGTGCCATATACTTGTTTCCTTGGATGATGGGCGAGAAGTGAAACCGTGAGCACGACAACCAACGTGGACAGATTGAATGGTAGTGAGCATCGACGGCTTGGACCTCATACATAAGATACGTTCACATTTCATAGAGCTGGTATGCGCTTCATACCAAAGCGTACTACCGGTATCGCTTTCAGCACATGTGATGTGCGTGGCAACGGGGAAACTCGTCATAGCAGCAAAATACCCCACCAAGCACAAAGCCCCCTTCGCCTTCCATTTACAATGCTTCGTGATGGGCCCGGGTTGCATATCCAATGCTCCCTCTATCCCTGTCCTAGTCTCGCTCATCGGGCGCCAGGCATCATATCCAAGGCGACGACCTGTTCTCGGGCTTCCCCTTGTGAAGCCTACAGACACAAACCTAAAAGTCCTTGAAGCTCTCTTCCCACTTGTCGCTCAGTTCCTTGGTATATGGGTCTCTCTTCTCCGACTCCGGTTCGTATTCGTCAAAGTTGCGTGTGTCAGCGGGCCCCCTTAGATGTGGTACGATGGGTCCCTGGACTTCGCGGTTGTACAGCTTCTGCCAGTCAATGTTCTTGAACCATTCGTGTTGTTTCACACGTTGAGCGCCGCCTGCGACGTTACCCAGTCGCTTGGATGTGTCGACGGTGCAGAGGCCGGAGATGAGGTCGCGTGCAGTGGGGGACATGGCAGAAGGGAAGCGCACGCGTCCTTCTACGATTCTGCGGGGTATTAGCTCTACTCTCTCGAACATCATGGATAGTTGCGTACTGCTCGTAAATCTTCATTGGGTTCTGGTCCCAGAACGGTGGTTGTCCCACGAGGAACTCGTACACCAGGATACCAAATGCCCACCAATCGACTGCTGTGCCGTGGCCTGTGTTCCGGATGACCTCGGGTGCCAGATACTCGGGCGTGCCACAGAGTGTGTAGGTCTCTCTATTCTCTACCTTCTTGGCAAACCCAAAGTCGACCAGCTTGAGGTGGCCTTCGGCGTCTATGAGTATGTTTTCAGGTTTTAGGTCGCGATATGCGACGCCTTCCCTCTCGTGGAGGAACTCTAGTATAAGGACAATCTCGGCAGCATAGAACTGTGAGGTGGGCTCGTTGAAGCGCCGTGCTCTCCGCAGGTAGCTGAAGACTTCGCCGCCGGGGCAGTAGTCGAGCTGCCCACCGTGTCAGTCATTGATGAGTGCTCGCGATAGGCGCCGCTACGTACCACCATATAGAGGGAATCCAGGGATTGGAAGCTGGCAACCATGGTGGTTATGAAGGGGTGGCCAGCCACTTTAGCCAGAACATTGCGCTCGTTCCGGACGTGCTCGACTTGCTTGAGCCGAATGACTGGGCGACGGGCGTCAGTAGATGCAAAGGGCGCATGTCGAGGGCGCAGACGTACCATCGACTTTGCGCAGAATCTTCAATGCGAAGACTTTGTTCTCGTCGCCCGCCTTTGCGTCCTTCAATCGCACCAGCCACACGCGCGCAAATGTACCTGACGTAGAGTCAGCGTCCTGTCCTCGTCTAGCGGCGTGGACAAGTATGCGCACCGGTGCCGAGGGTCTTGATCAGCTCAAAGTCTTCCTCGCGCAGGACCTTGGACGAGTGGCCGACGGGCTTCTTCTCCGGGTCAATGTCAATCTCGTCGTGGCTGAGCGTGTGCTTTTGCGCCTCCCATTGCGCCAGGTGCTGCTTCTCTTCCTCGCGCGGCCGGTCCATGGCCGAATCGGTGCGGTCGTGTAGCGGGCCAGAATGCGACGGTGAAGAGGCCTCCTTCTTGTCCCGGTGGTGTTGCATGGGGTGCAGCATGTTCTTGAAGGTAGTCGCCATGGTGGCCGGTTATGCGCCTGCGACAACGGGGTAGGGGTGCGAGTAGTAGGCGCGATCGAGGGGTCGGGTGGGTTGCTCAGGTGCTGTCTTATCCGGAATCAGTAACGGAAGCAACTCATGGCAGCAGGCACAGGCAGCGGCGGGTCAATCTTCGGGTTTGTAGGTGCGTAGTAAGCAAACGTATCGTGAAGGGCAGCCTGTGGTTAGGCGGGTCGGCCGGGCGTGTAGCACTCGACGACCGCGGCCAAGGGGCACGTTGGACTATAAAGCGGGCGCGACCAGGTGCATGCATGGCGGGGGCTTTTGATCACTCACTCAATGACGCAGGGCGTGGGGACTGGGCTTGCAACAAAGCCGACTTAAGCCTGATGAGACGGCACGCCGCTCCACTTGTCGAGTACGAACCTGATGTGTTTTTAACTTTCCGATGTGAGCAAACATAGTGCCTTTTAGGTTCCCTGTTAGCTACTGCTTAAACAGACTTCCCGTGCTCGGCCGCACAAGACGCAATTGCACGCTATCCGCCGATGTTCTGCCATTCTGCCTGCTCATCTCATTTCGATACGAATCGCCATACGAGGATTTAACATGCTATTCGACTGTACTAGATATGCCCAAAACTCCGAAAACTGTAACTCCAAGTATTGCATGCTCGTCAACTATATCTACACCATGTAGTCGTACAATTGCCCACCACCAAGTTCGTCTTTAACGTAGGAATTAAGTGTAGACGTTAAGAAGAGACAAGTATTGCGTAATTTGCACCTCAGCCACTTGCTCGGGTGTTGAGGATGAGGGCGACAATGAGTCTGAACATGTTAGCTGTTGGCTAGTCGCATCAGTCCGTTGAACGCACCCGTAAAGACCCAGAACTTCGGCGAAAATGAGGATGAGGACCATGCCGACGAAGATTCTCGACTGGCGCATGAAAGAGCGTACACCCTACATATGTCAGTGTGTGCCGCCATTGTAGAACCAACGCTACGTACGGCGTCTCCCACGATTCCAATCGCGTAGCCCGCAGCCAGGCCAGATAACCCGACTGACAGACCGGCGGCCATGTGCATGAATCCAGCATACAGCGAGTATGTATTGTCCGGCGGCGGCTTGATGTCGCTAGCGATGAGGACGGATATGACGAGGGCGTAGACGGCCAAGATACCAGACATGACGATGGGGATGAGCGACTGCCCTAGTTAGTCGGAGCACCCACAGACGCCATAGACAGCTCCTCACCTTCATAATCAGGTCTGGCCTGTATGTTCCGATACCAGCGATGCCGATGCCTGCTTTGGCTGTGCCATAGGCAGCTCCAGCGCCTGCTGCCGTTAGCTCCTGCACGTCCAAGCGGTTGGGCCGGGTCTCGTACATCCAAAGATCATCTGGGCGCGGTTCGTAAATTAGTTCGACAGCTACGTGGGAGAGGTGCTACTCACAGCAAACGCGATTCCGCTCTGCGTCGTAGGTTAGCTATGAAGTCATCAACACGGCGTGGCACTCACCATGCCAAAGAACGGCGCGAAGCTCGGCGCGAGCTCATTTGACGACATGATACCTGCTCGGGTGGTGCGCAGGTCGGGCGGGTGGTGTAGTAGCGAGGGAGTCGACGCGTGATGGGTGAGGCGTTGGATGATTGATAGTCGTTGCGCTGGGCGTTCGTAGGAGAATGGCACTAGGCTGCTTCGGGGGGCAGCACGCCCCAGCGCTTCTAATACACACGATCGTGGATACGACTACACCCTACCCGCCCATTTCGCACCTACACCACCTCGCATCTTCACGTATCTTCATCCAGGACGGCCCTGGGTCCTCGCTGGGCGGCTTCAACCCTTCCTGCCCCAGTCGCCCTCTTCCCCTCGGCCACACCCCGCGGCACTGCACCCCGACCAGGCAAGACTGCGCAGAGACATGGCCGACTACGGGAACCACCAACGTCCAGAGTATGCGCGCGGCCCCAACCATGGCCAGCCCTCGGGCGCACGGGAAACCGCCTTCACCAACATCTTCGGCGCCAGCCCCCAAATGGCCGGCCGCTCGCAGACCATGACCTCGCAGTCTCACATGCGCATGCCCGACAGAGCTGCCACCATGTCCAGCCAGACTGCCGACATGATGCAGCGCGCCCCGCCCATGCGCCAGCCGGTCAATGGCTATGATCGTCGCCCTCATCCCCAATACGACGCGCGCCCGGGCAGCAATCCCGGCGAGCAGCGGCCCATGGACCCCCAAAACGCCTACAATCGCCCCATGCCGAACGGCTACGGCCAAGACCCACGATACCACCAGGGCCCGCCGCAGCCTCAACGCCAGCCGCAGCCCCAGTACCTCCCCCAGCCGCTTCGCCCGGAGCGTCAGCCATACGGACAGCCCCAGCGCTTTGACCCGCGAACCTCCCCTCCAGGGCAGCCCCCCTTCACCAAGCCCATACCCAACCGCTTTCCCGGCCCACCGGGCCCTGCAATGAACGCTGACCCGTATCGCTCGCAGTCACTAGCTCTGAACCCGCGCCCGCAATTCACCCCCGGAGGACCTTCACACCCCTCGCAAGCAAACACCTTCCGCCAACAACCATATATGAACCACATGGCACGGACTACGGCCCAGGGGCGTGTTGTTCCAGAACGTCCCGACGAACGCACAATGTCTATGACCTCTTACACCAGAGACCCCGAGCACACTCAGACAATGAGCGGCAGGATCATACCAAACCGAAGGCGAGAGTCTGGCGGATCAGAGATGGCACCTGGAGCGCCCGGCCAGCCCCAACATATGAACGCTGGACTCCCGCCAAATCCCAGGAGCATTAGCCAAGGCAGCGTGCCAACCCAGTCCCGCACCATGTCCATGGCATCGACCGTTGTGCCTCCGTCCGAACGGACCAACACCATGTCTTCGATGACATCGCGTCCTGATTCGACCCAGACTATGGGCAGCAACGCCAGCAACAACAGAACCTCTAACCAGTCCATGACCTCGCTTTCACAAGGGCAACAGGTCCCCGCCGCCCAGCGACGCGCGCCGCTCGTGTACCCCGCCTTGCTATCACGAGTTGCCGAAACCTTCCAGGATCGAGTTGGCCTGACAGAGAAAGAGAAGGACGGTCTGGTGTACAAGAGTGCCTTCACCGGCGCAGATGCGGTTGACCTCATTTCGTTCATCATCAAGACGACGGATCGTAATCTAGCGCTGCTTCTCGGCCGCTCTTTGGACGCCCAAAAGTTCTTCCACGATGTGACTTACGCTCACCGGTTGCGAGATTCGACCAACGAGATCTACCAATTCCGCGAGACCATGGTAGAGGACAAGTCCGAGATCAACGGTGTCTTCACGCTTCTCACCGAATGTTACTCTCCCACGTGCACCCGCGACCGCCTGTGCTATTCCATTGCTTGCCCCCGCCGCCTTGAGCAGCAGGCTCGTCTCAACATGCGCATTCAGCCAGGTCTTAAACGTGAGGAGTCCAGGGCGAGTTTGCATGAAGACAAGGACAATGAAGAGCAGAAACTCTGGATCAACACTGTGCCCAAGGAGGTTTCTGAGAGTGTGTCTGAGAAGGAACAGAAGCGACAAGAGGTCATTTCTGAGCTCATGTACACTGAACGCGATTTCGTAAAGGATCTGGAGTATCTCCGAGACTTCTGGATGAAGCCTCTTCGCAACCCTGCGACTTCTCCCATCCCTGAGCACCGCCGAGAGAAGTTTGTCCGCACCGTTTTCTCAAACTGTCAGGAAGTCTACATGGTCAACTCGCGCATGGCCGAACAGCTCACGAGGCGCCAGCAAAAGGAACCCGTGGTTCGAAATGTCGGAGACATCTTCCTCGAGTATGTGCCACATTTTGCGCCCTTCATAAAGTACGGTGCGAACCAGCTCTTCGGTAAGTACGAGTTTGAGCATGAGAAACGCACAAATACCGGATTCGCCAAGTTTGTCGACGAGGTAGAGAGAATGAAGGAATCGCGAAAGCTCGAGCTCAATGGTTATCTTACCAAACCAACGACAAGATTGGCCAGGTACCCTCTGCTTTTGGAGAACATCGCAAAGTACACAGCCGATGACAACCCCGATAAGGAAGACATTCCCAAGGTCATCAAGATTATCAAGGAGACTCTGTCAAAGGTCAACGTGGAGTCTGGAAAGGCAGAGAACCATTTCAATTTGATGCAGCTCAACAAAGACCTTAAGTTTAGGCCTGGAGAGTTTGTGGATCTGAAGCTGACCGACGAGAACCGGCAATTGGTGTTCAAGGGTACCTTGAAGAAGACTCCAACTGAGACCACTGGTGACATTACTTGTTACTTGTTTGATCATGCAGTTTTGTTGGTCCGGGCGAAGACGGTCAACAAGCGCGAGGAGCAGAAAGTCTACAAGAAGCCGATACCTCTGGAACTTTTGGTCATTACGCAGATGGAGGAGGTCAATCCGAAGTTGGGCATCTCCAAGAGGCCATCAGCCAACTTGATCGCTGGCAAGGCCATTGCCGCTGCTACTCCAAAGAACAACGACCCCAAGCAGCAGGGATACCCTATCACCTTCAAGCATCTTGGAAAGGGCGGTTACGAGTTGACACTATTTGCCAGCACCCCCATATCTCAACAGAAATGGATGGAGCACATCGACACACAGCAGCGAAGTCTGAGAGAGCGAAGTAACATCTTCACCAAGACAATCGTCAACGAAGGCTTTTTCTCTCCGACCATCAGAGTCACCTGCGCTGTTCCGCTGGGTATGTATCTCATCATTCTACTAATAATCTCGATACTAACTTTTGACAGACGGTGGCCGCAAACTGGCTCTTGGTACGGATGCTGGTGTTTATGTCGTGGAGCGGAAGCCAAAGGATGCCTCCATGCGACCTCGTCGTGTTTTGGATTGCAAGGGTGTAACCCAGATCGAAGTTCTCGAACAACACGCAATCGTGCTTGTGTTGGCCGACAAGACGTTATATTCATACTCGACAGAGGCTCTGGAATCCGACGAGACCCAGTCCATGGTCAAGCGGCCACGCAAGATTTGCCACGCCAACTTCTTCAAGGCCGGAATCTGCTTAGGGCAGCAACTGGTGGCTGCAGTCAAGACATCTGCGCTCTCGACCACTATCAAGGTGTACGAGCCAAAGGAGCAGATGGGCAACAAGAACAAGAAGTCAGGCTTCGCGAAGATGATGCTCTCCACGAGCGGAGCAGACCAGCTCAAGCCCTACAAGGAGTTCTACATTCCCACCGAATCGACATCGATACATTTCCTGCGATCCAAGCTATGTGTCGGCTGTGCACGCGGTTTCGAAGTTGTCAGTCTGGAGACGCTTGAAACGCAATCGCTGCTCGACCAGGCAGATACGTCGCTTGACTTCGTCGTACGGAAGGAGAACATCAAGCCAATCCATATCGAGCGTATGGCAAGCGAGTTCCTCCTATGCTATACAGACTACTCCTTCTTCGTCAACCGTAACGGCTGGCGGGCAAGGCCCGACTGGAAGATCACATGGGAAGGCACGCCGCAAGCTTTCGCCATCTTTAACCCCTACATCCTTGCCTTTGAGCCTAGCTTCATCGAAATACGCCATATGGAGAGCGGTGGTCTGGTGCACATCATTACAGCCAAGAACATTAGATGGTTACACACGTCGACACGAGAAGTAAGTCAATACCGTAAGATTACATTCCTACAGAAAGCTAACAATACCCAGATCCTGTACTCCTATGAAGACGAACTCGGCACCGATGTCATTGCCAGTCTTGATTTCTGGCAAACTGCAAACGGTGGAAAGCAGTCGCTTGATGTCCAGCGCTCATACGAGAAGAGCTAGACTCGATAGTAGCCCACAACAAAACCTTAATGTCGAGCCTCTACCCTCGAACCTACGAGCACGAAACCAGTGGCAACCGCATAATCACAGCCACGTATGCACCATCTTTTCTGCTGACGACTGCTTTGCGGTTCTCTATGTCATCCTACTTGTCAGCGGAGGCATGCGACATTGTGGTCAAGGAAAGCTCAGGAAGTGCCTCGACCGAGCCGCGGGCGGTGGCGATGGTTGATCACGTTGATTATTACTCTCCTTCTCTGAGGTCAAGAGGAGAGAATACATTTGTATCATAATAGACTCGCACGGTGATTGATCTCGTTGGGTTTTCCAAAGGCAACTAGGCTCAAAATGTGTTGGAGGCATACCAGGTAGTGCGATTGTTGAAGATATAATCTGAAGATGCGATTTAGCGAGTTTGATCACCTTCTCTTTTTTCTTTGTTTTCTCTCTACCTCAATCATGTATTTGAGTTATGTTTTGGTACTATGGCTGAGCCTTTTAGTTCGCTTCACTTGCTCGCATCCCGAGACCATACCCGAGTCTCGCATTAACCGCCGTTACCGACGCTGGAAGTGGGTATCTCCACCGTCACTAACACCATGGGAGGTCTAGTCGGATAACGTGTTCCTTAGTCTATGGCTAGCTTCATGGTCGGTCCTATTCCTCGAACCATCACATGACGGGGTTCAGCTCAGTGTAGTAGTACCTCCGATGTCGTTCCTTGTCACTATACTGCCGGAACATTGTTACTCTCCTACCGGCATCTAACCACTGCTTCTTCACCGATCACACGACCAAACAACTATCTGAATCGAAATCATCGTTGCTACAATCATGGCTCCCGGTGTACTGTGGGTTGCTTCACGCGTCGTGAATCCTGATAAGCTTTCTACTGAGAAGTTCTGCGATTGGTACGAGAATGTATGTACTTCGATCCTTCTTCATGAGCAGTTTCCCATAAAACCACGAAGAAGCTAACAAGAAATGAAAGGAACACATTCAAGAAGTCATCAGCCTCGGCGGCGTACCGTCCGGTGTACGCTACCAAGCCATCCAACCCCAACCCTCACCATCTGTCTACAGCAACAAATTCCCATGGCTAGCAAGTCCTTCAACCCAGAACCCCAATACCGCCATCTAACCCCAACCCCCCAACAGGTGACCTACGAATTCCCCGACATCGCCTACAGAGAAAGCGAAGACTTCCAGAACATAGCCGGCAAGAACCCTCCCAGCCAAGAACTAATCAACACAATCTACAAGAACTCCGCCTTTGCCATCCGTTTCTACGAAGAAATCCAAGCCGTCAAAGGAACCACTTCATCCCCCACTAAATTCGTCATTTCGGCCGCTCTCCAACCACCGAAAGACGCTTCTTCAGATGCAGACTTCGATGCGTGGTACCGCAAAGAACACCTCCCGGTTCTTTCCCGCGCACCAGGCTTTGTGCGCTCGCGCCGGTTTAAACTCGCCGCTGCGTCTACGCTGGAGGACTTCCAGTTTGGAGATGCGATGGAGACTGCGCCGAAGTATTTGGCGCTGCATGAGTTTAGTGGGGAGGTTCTGCCGTGGAAGGAATTGGAGGAGAGTGGGCAGACGGAGTGGGCGAAGAAGGTTATGGGTGGTTTGCTCAAGGAGGAGGTTGGGTTGTATGAGGTTAAGAGGGTTTATAGTGAGGAGGAGTGGGGGAGTGTTGGGAAATAGAAAAGTAGGAATTATTTGTTGCTGTTTTGACGTATTCTCATTGAACTTGGATGTGTCTATGGACGGCTAGTGGGCTTTGGTTGCAAATATCCTCCTTGGGTGACTACCTGGGCACGTCTGCTTGTAATTGTAGATTCGTATCATTACCTAGTTATCTGCCCCGTTGGTTGATGGGTTAAAGTGATCTGATATAGCTAACTCTGATCAGAGCTGTTTTTCGAGATCGCTCTATAGCTTCTCAAACACATCTGCTACCCTTTAGAGCTTGATCTAGGCTCCAGAGCTTTTGTTTCCTTCTTTGTATGAGGTGTGTGGGAGTCTCAGAGATGTGGATGGCGAGCGGTCCAGAAAGTGTATTTCCGAGCACACATGAATGTTTCACGAGTTTATTGCGTGCTCTGGGGCAGTACCTAATTTTAGGTCTTGCCCGTCGCACTATATGCTAGCCTCGCTCACCACTCCAGGCTCAAGCTGTCAGCCCAGCTGCCCTTCTTCTCAACCTTGTACGCACTCTCGACGTTTCCGTTACCCAAGTCTGCGCCGTAGAAATGCGCAAAGCAACCTCTTCCGACCTCTTCCCACTTGAGCTCACCCTTCTTATCCGCATGAACCTGCCCGTCGCCATCGGTGCCCGCGACCAGCACGTCGTACTTGATCTTCAGCAGCCACAGCTCCGAGACGTCGCTGAAGAACTTGTCGGCGGTGCCAGGTACTTGCTCCGACGTTGATAGGTGGATGTATCCGTCATTGCGGTCGAGATCTGAGAGCGGGAGACGCGCGGGGAGGGGGGATGGCGGGGCAGCAGGGAGGATCTTGTAGAGGTAGGTTGGAAGGGGCGAGGGAGCCGGCATTGCGGCGCGTAGTACGGATTACGATGACTGGAAAGATCCCGGTATTCAATGTGCGGTGAGAACAGCTCGTGACAGGCGTGTTCGAAAAGATGGTAGTTCGGGCACAAACTAGAGAGCGTCACAAGTCGCGAGAAATGCACGTTATGCTCATGATTGGCCGACGCGAGATTACGTGAGACAGACGATTGTCCACCCCAACCACGGAACCAACATGCCTCTTGAGCGCCACAAAAGTCAGCCTGGACGAGATTCATAGGCAACCATGTCGCGTCCGTCTGCGCACCGTACCTCGACCCATCCGCAACATAACAGTAGGGTTTTCCTGCGCGCCCCGTGGTGCGGTACATTTACGTCATCTTTCGGGCTTCGCACAACCGCACGAGCTTTGGGTGCCAGAGGGCCACCGCAGAACACGTTGGCGACCAAAAACACCTATTCGTGAGACCCAGACACACGATTGGACGCGCGTGACGAGTCCATCCTGTTTTCCACGCAAATCAAGACTCGCTACCACTCATATGCACCCACGATAGTCGCCAGGCTGGGTGTGCGCGCGGCTTGGTAGGATGCTCCGACCGGCAACGACAGTTTTAAACGCCAACGAGCCCGACCAACATGGTTTCCATACGACTCACCCAGGATGAAATGCACCACCTTTTGGAAGAGCAGGAAAATGGCCAGACGCGCTGCTGTGTACAGGCGACGAATGCGACACCAGCTGGGTCGCATGTAACTTTTGGTTATCTGAACAAAGGAGCAGCAAATGTCATATTCAAGATCAGACCCGAGATCAGCACTGTCGCGACACGTTTCCAGTTCGTCGATGTACTTTCCAAAGACAAAAAAACTGGCGTAGCAACATCAGTACCCCATCGAAGCCTGATGGGAAGAGTCCTCCGCGTACCCAGAGGCGGCCAGAAACATCTTTCGTCCCTAGAAATCCTGCACGGCTTCGAACATGCAATCCGGCCACTCTTCCTCCCAGGTCCGCGGAACAAACCCCAACAGCCCGCTCGCGATCTCACGAAACACCTCATGGACCACGAAGGCGTATTGCTCCTGCCAGACGTCATGAGCCACCTCTACACACGCGTCGAAAAGCACACCTTCGCAACCCCACAGTCGCGACGAAAGTGCTGGGGCATCCTCCTCCCAGACATGTCGCCCACACCCGGTGCATCAATAACGCTCGAAGTAAAACCAAAATGGCTCGCGCAATCCCCCAACGCACCCGTTGGAGCAATTCGCTGCCGCACCTGCGCCATGCACGTTTCCGTACCCAAGAAACGGGATAACTACATCTGTCCTCTGCAGTTACTGCATGGAAACTCCTCGTCCCTCCAACCATGGTCCCAAGCAACAGTTTCCCAGCAATTCGACAGCAACACTGGCAAAGAAACCCGACCATCCCCCGTCGTCATTGCCGCGCTTGTAAAAGCACTCGTGGATTATCTCACTATAGGCGACGGCCTCGCCCTCCTACAACACCTCCTCAATCTGCAGAGTTCGCTTGATCCGCGGGGTGTGCTTTGTCGACCTAAGAGTAATGCCGAGGCGTTTGATCATAATCTTAGGCTGGCCATGACGCTGAGGGACTGCTCGATGTTCATCAAGGTTGCGTACGATAAGGCTGGTGTTACGGGGATAGAATCAAAACTAGGGGATTTGGATTTCAAGTCTGCGGAGAAGATTGTGGATTGGATGGATAAGGAGAGGGGGTTGTTGCTGGATGGGTCGTATACGAAGAGTGTGAAGGAGGGGCCGGTTTGTTGGCTTCAGAGGGGTTTGGGCGTTTGAGGATGTTTTATTAATGGCAGGAAAAGCTTTTCGGTTTGTGCGATTCTAATTTGGCTATGAGATGATATAACGTATGGACACTATAGAAGGAAGGCTCTCAAGGGAACGAAAAAAGGTGGATAGGTCTCGCTATAACAAGCACATTTAATTCAGATATTTACATTGTCGCTAAAGAGGGAAGGAGGGTATCTATGTAACGCCAATGCCCATGAGATCCTATCGTAGATGGCGGGGACTCCAAACCCGTCCCTCGCCAGAAGAAGAAGAATAAAAGCGCTATAATGGCGTAACGAGAACACACCGACAGTGTTTGTTCATTCAATCATCAATCATTCATGCAATCCACCACGCCAACACTCACGCGCCCTCGGGGGTAAAACAATGCACACGAACGGTACCGTCTTCACTCCCGCTAACAACCCTCTCGTCACTCAGCCCCACACAAGTGATGGGACCTGTATGACCCGTGAGCGTCCTCTCGTGTTTGCCCGTCCGGGGATCCCAGATCTTAATCGTCTTGTCCTCAGCTCCACTAACGAGTCTAAGTGAATCGGCGGCAAGCGACCAGATGCCCTCGACATGGCCGAAGAAGCGGTGGACACAGCGACCAGAAGGTACGTGCCAGAGGCGAATTGTGCCGTCGAGAGAGCCGGTGAGCATGTATGAGGGCGGAGACGGACGGGAGGGGTCGTCGGGGAAGAAACTTGGTTCTTCGGGGTGACTGTGGTGGTGAGATGAAAAAGACGAGGTATGGGCGAGAGGCGGGGCGGTATCCGAGGCGAGGGAAGCGGTATCGGATGTATCATTGTTTGCGTTTGCGACAAAGTCGTCTTCGTCGATTTCAAAGGCTTGCGGGAGGGGCAGCACTTGTTGGACTTGGCCGACGTGGCCTTCGTAGGTCTTGATGCAGCGGTGGGTGTCGAGATCCCATAGCTTGACGGTCATGTCGTCGGAGGCGGAGAAGAGGGTGCGCGAGGGGAGGTCGATCTTGACGGCGTTGACCCAGTCTGTGTGGCCTAGTAAGGTGGTGCGCTTCATGTGGCTGAAGTCGTGCACCATGATGGTGTTGTCTGAAGACCCGGATGCGAGGAGTTTGTCTGCCATATGTAGGCCAATTACACCATCGCTGTGGCCGTTCATGGATTTTACAAGCTGGCCTGTCCGCCAGTTCCAGATCTTGATCGTGTTATCCAAGCTTCCAGTGATCAGTTTGCTGTCTTCAAACTGCAGGCATCGGATGCCTTGGGTGTGGCCTGTTAAGGTGCGGATCTCTTGACCCGTCTTGATGTCCCAGACCTTGATCGTGGCATCGTAGGAGCCGGTGATGAGGACTTGATCGTCGAATTGCAGGCACATGACGCCGTTGGTGTGGCCCTTGAATATGCGTGTCGAATAACGTCCGTACTTCCAATTGCTACCAACCTTGTAGCGATCCTTGTAGACATCCTTCCATGGTCGCTTCTTAGGATGATCAAAGTATGATGTGACTTGGTCTTGACCTGGCTGGAGGCTGGTGCATGGTCGCTTATTCGAAGCTTCTGGAGAAGAATCGTCGTCTGGCACAGAGCGCTTGGTGCTGGCAGCGGGGTCGGGGCCTTGAGATAATCGATGAGCGAGTGTGTCGGGGGAGGTCTCGGGCTGTGGGGTGATGTTTGGCGACCACTCGTTGAGGCCCCGCCCCGATGCGCGCAGTTGTATCCGTCTCTTCTCGTGGCGCAAGCGACGTTGGTCGAGAAGCGGGAGTCCCCAGCCGCACTTTGTGCACTTCCTGTCAATGTGCTGCTCGCACATCTTGTGCCAGACGACGTCGTCGTCTGCCAGTTGTCTCCACCGCCGATTGACCTGCGAGGCCTTGCAGAGTGAGGTGGTGTCGAGGTAGCAGAGGATCTTGAAGCCCAATTCGGTGGGCAGTGCGCCGAGAAAGTCGATCTTAATGAGGTTTCGGACGGAGGAGGATATGAAGGAGAGTTGAGGAAAGCAGCACTGGGCGAGAATGCCCTGCAGCATGAGGTTGCGATGGCGGGACGGAGCCGCCGAGAAGAGCGACCAGACGTTGGCAATGCTCTGCTGGTCGGCCTGAGACTCTCTACCAAGTTGTTCCTGCAGTTGCTCCATGGACGGCTCGTCTGCTTGCCGTCGACAGAGTAGGTCGGGACGGTGTCGATAGCAGAACTTGGTGTTGGCAGTGCGTGGACGCTCGTCTTGCCCTGGGCTGTTGGCGCCGAGGGGGTTATATTGTTGGGGAATGTGCTGGGCGAGGTATGGCGTGATCATCTTCTCCATTTTCTTCGACTTGTTCGCCTGGGCCTCTTCGGCTTCGTCTGTGGTTGCGTGCTGGTGTCGTGTCCGCTCCGACATGCCTTCGTGGTCGTGGCCATGCATCAGGGCAGCGTGCGGGTCTGTCGAGGTGGCGGCGGTGAAGTCGTCAGGCGACGAGTCTCGGGGGCGCCATGAGAGACGTCTTGGTCGGGGAGGAGCGGTGGTGGCGTGGGTGGTTTGCGACGCCATGGTCAATTCATGGGCTGCGGCAAGATGCGAGGGCTGTCGAGATTCCGGGGCGATATCGCGTGCGTGCGGATGTAACGGCGACTCGATGGCACGTTGCGCATAAATATGCTAGCGAGCGACAGAGTTTGGGCGCACGAAGAGGTGGAATGGCGCAATGGCAGGCTTGGATAGCATCTTCAGCACGCAATGCCGCCAATGTCTCCGCAGCCCTGTGGACCCTGGCACGCTTGCACCCCCCATGCAGCCGCTCGGACCAGCTCTAGTCGCGCATGCCATCATTCACCATCACGAGCCTCGCATCGCGAACTACCACTCGACCGGCACCGCTGCCACTATGCCCAACACCCGCTGCCGTGGCCGCCGACACGATGGCCTCTCCACCCTCGCCAGCCTCGCCCACCAGCAGCGCTGCATCTAGGACGTCGCTGGACCAGGACCACGCCCAGTCGCTCACGCTCGAGCATCTCGTCAAGCACTTTGTCGCCGCCAAACGCTCCCTCAACACCCAGACGGTCCTATGGCGCGCCACCGACATCGTCAACACGGCACGTGACCTGCTCGAAGAGAACGCAGTTGTTTCCGCCAAGAACACGTCCATCCGCAACCTCGTCGAGCAGCAGGTGGATGCCCTGGAAGCCGTCCGCCGCGGCGTAGACGTGGTCGAGTCGGAAGTCCAGGCCGAGTTCAAGCAGCTGCTCCACGACGTCGACGCCTCCTTTGCCGGTGTCAACTCGACCCTCGCCGTCCTGCGCGACACGCCCATTGAAGGCGCCCTGCAGCCTCCGGGCACTCCCCAGAAGCACCTCTACGACTTCATCGACAGCGCCACCGTCTCCAACCTGCAGTCCACACTGCGCGCCTGCATAGACCGCTACAACGACGCCCATGCCACGCTCGACGAGAGCTCCCATGTCTTCGACACTTGTCTGGACAACCTCTACTCCTCCATCGAGAACGTGCCCATGACACCCGTGTCCACGTCCACCCCGAGCCCTATACCCAGCCTCTACCATAATCTTGAGGGCCACGCAAAAGAGGCTGCCCAGGCATTCCAGTCGCTTGTCCAGCACTACGACCTGTGCATAACAGCCTTGCGCCATACAGAAGGAGGTTCCGCTGCTGCCACCCAAGCAACAGGAGATGCGCCAGTCCACTCCGAGGATAATGGCGCCGCGCCCCCCGAGCCCATGAGCGAAGAAGAGCGCCGCGACATGCTCAACGTATTGCAAAAGGACGCGCAGGAGGTGGAAGACGTCGTGACTGAGATACAGGAACGAGGCTCTGAGATGACCTTCCTTCTGGGCCAGATCGAGAATCACATCCGCCATGTCCGCAGCGAGTCGTCAGCCCTTTCCAAGATACTCGAGATGATGTCGCAAATCACTGGCCAAGTCAAAGAGCACATTGTGACCTCACGCTCCTTCTATGCCTCATGGCTGGAAGACACACGGCCTAGCCTGCTCAGCGGCATCGACGAGTGGGAGAGCCAGCGCGACTTCTTCGAACGCTTCGACCTGGCCTACGCCGAACTCCTCGTTGAGGTGTCGTCACGACGGAGGCGGCACGAAAAGGCCAAACGGAAGGCCGAGGAAGCGCAAAAGGAGCTGGACAGGATACGCCTCGAGGATGAACGTGCAAGGGAGCAGTTCACCGTGGCTCAGGGTGATTTTCTGCCCTTGGATATCTGGCCGGGTCTGAGGGATCCGCCGCGACAGTACGAGGTCAGAGTTGTACCCGCCAGTGTAGAGGGTGAGCAAGACGAGAATGACCAGGAAATATACGGTGGCCAGAGTATACCTCAACTAGGGAGGACCGTTGTTGAAAGGGCGCTCACGCGAGTTAAGCGACGAATGTAATTGACTGGTATCATATATACTGGCTATATAGCCCTCAAGTCGGCTTCCGTCCGTGAGTAAAGTAGAAGCGGATATACATGTGCACATCCTTCCTCCTGATATCCGCGACCACCTTGGCAATCATGACACGGCACTCGGACTCACTCCAGCCCATGACCTTGCCCAAGAGACCGAGAGTGTAAGGCTCAATGCCCATGGACATGTGTTCGCGCTGGTAGCGGCCGATTTCCTTCATTTTCGCGTCTTTGGCCCAAGGGCCGATAGGGATCTACAGGCACCGCATTAGCCTCGTAAACGGCATAGTGTAGGGGAAGAGGGTAGACATACCTTGATGAGCTTCTCGTGAACATCGATGAACCCTGCATCCGTCATCCGCTGCTTCAGGCTATCCCCGGCCGTGATGTCCCTTCCCCACGTTTTAGCGGCAGCGTGGCACAACTCCTGCCACTAGAGATAGAGGTACGAAGTCAGCTTATGTCTCACGGGCACTTCGTACAGTCAAAACTTACCTTGAGCATGTCGGTTGCCAGCTCCATGGTCCCGTCGTCACACTCACACAACGCAAGCGGCTCTTGAAACTCCACCCAACCACCAGGCTTAGTATGCGTGTACGTCTGCCGCACCAGCTTGTCCCAGTCGGAAATGCTGCCAGACATGGTTCGGCAGTGGATAAAGTCAAAGGCCTCGTCAGGGCTGTAAACCCATTCCGACTCGGCATCGTCAATGTAGAACTTGACGTTGGGCGGCACCCACGTTGGCTGGATGGGACTGAGATCAGTGCCTATGACCTGTGCTCCTGGGTGCTCATCGGCGAAGTCTATGGCCCAGATGCCGGTGCCGGTGCCGATGTCGAGCACGCGCTGGGGCGCAGGCGGGATTGGCGCATCGTAGAGCTTGCCGCCTAGGATGAGCAGGAAGATGTGGTGGAGGAGATCGAGGCGGTCTTGCTCCTGTTCGTCTGCAGAGGTGGAGGTACAAAGTCAGCATTGGTCTCACATGCACTTCGTACACTCAGGACTGACCATTCGGTAAAATGTACGAGCCGGACCGGTAGCCGTGGTATCGCCGCCCATTGGAGTATTCATAGTTCAGGATAGTTGATGCGATGGACGTGGATGCCGTAGATTCGCCGCCGAATGCCGAATCGCTATCGCTGTTGTTGGCCGTGTCGACGTCGAGATGCAGGACGGATTGCAGGTTGCCCTCGGCTGTTGGATCCTGCGGGGCTGACATGCTGTGTTCCAGTTCTTTTCCAAGAACGTTTGCACTCGCGGGGTCAGGCCTCGCCTTATATCTTCCACCTCTCTACTTTCGTCGGCCATGCCGTAGGATCCAGGATGCCGGGTCAAACGCACCCCATTCCATAATCAGTCTGCAAACACCACATGCCTTAGCGACATGTAGGAGCGCACTCTGCTCTCTAAAGAGCGCTTCGCCGCCTGATCGACTTACTGCCTCTCTGACAGCCAGCCGTCATGTCTCTTCCCGCTCTGTGCCTGCTGGCGTACTTTGTGTACCTCCTCGCACGTGTCTTTTACCGCCTATATTGCCATCCACTATCCCGCTTTCCTGGCCCCAGGATCGCGGCAGCCACAAGCTGGTACGAGGGCTACTACGAAATTGTCCACAAGGGGCAGTACTCGAAGCAAATCTCCAAGCTCCACGATCTCTATGGCCCTGTTGTAAGAGTGACGCCTGATGAACTGCACATACGAGACCCATACTTTTACGACCAAGTCTACGCCAAGAACGTCCACCTCGACAAGGAGGGTTGGGACAAGAGGTTTGGGTGTGCAGGCGGTCTGCTGCCGACCGTTAACGCGGAGCAGCACAAGCGACGCCGTGCTGCGTTGGCTCCCATGTAGGTGCTTCAACATGTAGTGCAAGGCACCTCGGCACGATTAACGCCTGCTGTCAGGTTCTCACGCCGCTCCATTCTCGACTTCATACACATCATCCACCGCCATGTCGACACCCTCTCCGTGCGCATCCAAGAGTTTGAGGCTGATGCAGAGCCGCTTAACCTATCCCATGCCTTCCCCGCCCTGACAGGCGACATCATCATGGACTACTTCTTCGGCTTCAACTACAACCAGCTCAAGCATCCTGAATTCGAGTCATTCCATGATACTTTTATTCGGGTTGGCGGTGTGGGTCACATCGCCACGCAGTTCCCCATGATACTTCCCGTGGGTTATATTTAGATCATTCAAGATGTGCACAAGTCACACGTGGAACTGACATGGTTTTTGCAGATTCTCGACTGTATCCCTGACCGTATCAGCGGCTGGCTGCAGCCAGCAGTGAAGCCAGTGCTCAAGTTCAAGCAGGTATGCGGCACAGCACTGCATCTATACCGCGTTGAGTCTAACATGCGAGTCAGGATAACCGAACTCACATTGTGCGCACCCTTCAAGGCGAGGACATCAAATCCAATGATGCGAAGAAGACCATCTTTCAAGAGATTGTCGCCTCTAAGCTACCAGACTCTGACAAAACCCAAAAACGTCTCGAGGATGAAGCGCAAATCATTATTGGAGGCGGCGTAGAGACAACCGCCTTCTCCCTCTCCACAGCCGTGTTCCACATCATCAGCACCCCACGCATCTACGAGCGCCTGCACAAAGAGCTAGTAGAAGCTTTTCCCAACAGAGACGAACTGGAGCTGGGTCCATTGGAAAAGATGCCGTATTTTAAAGCAATCATCATGGAGACCGCGCGCATGTCATACGGCCTGAGTGCCAGAAACCCCAGGACACACAAGACGCCTTTGCAGTACAAAGAGTGGGTCATCCCCGCAAATACTTGCATTGTAAGTCGTTACCCTCCTTCATGATCCATCTTCCCATCGCATCCGAACTAACCCCACCCCCACAGTCTATGACCATCCCCGAAGTCTCCCACGACGAAACTCTCTTCCCTTCTTCCCGCACCTTCATCCCGGAGCGCTGGCTCAACGATCCCAAGACCGCTGACGGTATTCCGCTGGAGCGCTTCATGGTTTCTTTCGGTCGCGGTACGCGCAATTGTCTTGGTATCAATCTGGCATATGTGGAGCTGTACCTCACGTTGGGCATGTTGTTTCGGAAGTACAAGTTTGAGCTTCACGAGAGCGATGTCAGTGATGTGGAGTTGGGTCATGATTTCTTCATCCCGGTTGCGAAGCTGGATAGCAAGGGTTTGAGGGTTTTGGTTACGAGGACGGAGGATTGAGGCTTTCTTCCTTGCGACCAGAGGAGTTTATTTTGCGGACTCACTCTGACGGGTTATCTTGAGAGGTCATTTTGAGAACATCATCCCAAGACGAGATATCTATGAGATACAGCCCCAAGGGAAACACATTCAATTACTCAACCAAGAGCTCACATCAGCATACCCCCGCCATCCGTCCTAACCATCGTCCCATCAACATTATAATCCCTCAACAACCCCAAAAACGTCTCCGCCACATCCTCCGGCCTCCCCACCCGCCCCGTCGCCATCCTACTCTCCATGCCCCGCATAATCTCCTGCTTCTTCTCCTCGCCATGATGATCCCACATCTCCGTGTCCACCGCGCCCGGGCTCACGCCATTAACGCGAATGGGCTTCATATCGAGCGCCAGATTGCGCACCATGGAATGCAGTCCACCAGCATACGCGCCAATAACGCTCCAGTTGGGAATTGGCTTTTCGGACACAGCGCCTGTGGTGATGGTGTAGGAAGATTTGTAGCTTTGGACAAGGTAGTGCGGGAGGTGTTTTGCCAGGAGCAAGGGCGCGAAGAAACGGATTTGGCCAGCTGCAAGGATGTTTTGCATCGTCTGGAGATGCTGTTAGTCATGCCGTGTACACCGATACGGAGATGTAAGAAGAGGTAAAAAAAGACATCAACACACCATATCTCCCAACTTGATATCCGCCAACTTATCCCCCGCAGTAAAAACAACGTGATCCAACTTGCTCTCCGGCATGCTCTCCACCGTCTTCTCCAACAGCGTCTTCAACTCTTCTTCTAGCGTGTCTGGCTTGCCTAGGTCAACGGCAAGACCCCTGATGCGCGGGTTTTTGGAGTCGGCGGCAGAGGGATACGCGGTTTTGAGTTTGGATACAGCGGCATCGATGCGTGATGGGTTGGAGGAGCTGATGGTTACTAGAGCGCCGTTTTCGAGACAGGCTTCTGCGACGCTGTAGCCGAGGCCGGATGTACCGCCGATCACGAGGATGCGCGAGTTGGCCAGTTTGTTGGTATAGCGTTTTTGGTCGGTCATGGTTTGGGCGGTTTGGTGTGTGTATAGGTAGATGGGGAGAGTGTAGGTAGTATGCGGGTTGTTTAGTTATTGGTCGCACGATCGGTCTTTGCTGTGATAAGTATTGAGGTAGTACAGGCCGATGAAGATAGAAAGCTGTATATTACACTATTCCCCACATTAGCAGCACAGTTAGTGGTATATATACGCAGATCTCCACAGCAATCCACAACGGCACTTGCATCATTGTGCCTGACGTCTAGTCGCCGTTGTTATCTCCGTGATGAACAAATCGCCTTGCTAGCTTCTAAGCTTATAGCGTGATTTCTCCACCCGTTTTACCTCTGGTCGACGTCATTGGAGAAAGGTACAAACGTGCCCGTCAATTTCTTGCATGGAGATGAACGGAGATAAGGTCATATGTATATGCGGGTACAGCCGTCATGCATTACATCATCACAATTGAGTGTAAAAAAAGGAGCATTGACTTGATTATTCATTTCAACGTGCGCTTTATGAGGTATCGTGACCCCGATCAAGAGGGCTCAGTAAGCCGTGCTGATCATGAGAGCTGTCATGCTGGCGCAGCTCTGCAGCGTGAGCACCAAGCGTGTGTGCAAGTTTGTCAAGTCTCTCCGAGACCTGAATATGTTCGATGCTGCTACTCTTACGAAGCTATCGTTCGATAGCCGATCATAGTGTCGTCCACATGGTGTTGATCTGCTTCCGCTTGACCTGGAGTGCTGATTAGTACATCATGCAACACATGAATGTACAGAAGTATAGAGAGGGTAGACTTACCAAAGGTGCAACGAACAAGACCCCGACAAACAGTCCAACAACGGTCAGAAGCATAGAAATCTTGTTGAAGCCCTTGCCCAGGATATCGAACGAGAAACTGGGTGCAACTCGTGTTCCGAAGATATCCAAACCATAGGCAAAGACCAGACTAGTACTCTCGATTCCGCTCTCACTTGTGATGATATCTTCGATACCCAAGACTTCGTACTTGTGGGTAAGGTGCCACTTCGGGTCGAAGTTGATGAGGGGTGTGTACTTGACCAGACCTTCAGACGCTTCCTGCGCAGTAGGCTCACGACCGACGGGTCGGCGAGGATCAATCACCATGCGTGGAATGCCAACTATAGCGTTGAGTGCGGGTAAAGTGACGAGGAGCTCACGACTGGTGATGCCCTGTCTGGTCTGTGTAACACTCATGTGTGTAATCTCTGCTGGTACTTGATAGCTTTGCGATAGTACATAAGGCTTCGCAGCGTCGCCGTTCGAACCCGAGGGTTTCACGGTAGAAGAATTAGTCGAAGCACCTAATGGACCCCTGTCGTCGGGAAGGGGGGATTCGTAAAGGTCAGAGACGACGAGCTGGTAGCCGCGAGAAGAAGCGCCAGATGCGGCATCGATAGTCAGCGCATACGCGAACCAGTTCTCTGAGATTGTGGCTGGAATGGGTCGTGTGGTATCGACATCGTTGTGTGACATAGTATGTAGTACTTGTCCAGATGCAGAATCAAGCAAATAGACGGACGCGGATCGCGCAGATTCCACCACTGTTGTGACTAGGACGAGGTTTGGGTTCAGGTACTTGTACAGTACCCTCCTGTCACCTAGTACTTTGCCAATAGAGGCAACAGGGTCCTTGATTGGGCGAGCGACATAGCTGGCAATCTTCTCCTCGGCAGGTGGCGTAAAGCTCCATACTGGTTCGGAACCAGGCTGGCTTTCCAGGTATCCTTTCAGAGTGCCGTCAACCAAGGTAAACGAAATAAGGCTTTGCCCCTGAGCAACTAGCGAAGGCTCAAGCTTGATTTTGTCGGAAGTGATGAGGCCACCGGTTGTCGAATTGATGAACATTGACCCCTGGAAGCTGGCGTCTTTCACTTCAACATAACCGCTGTGAGCCTTGAGAGTTGGGTGTTGGAAGCTCGTGTCGGGCGCGAATTGGCCAAGGTTCACGTTCCACATCACCTTCCCTCGCGAACCAACATCGAGGGCAGCAAGGCGACCCGCCTTGGTGGCGACGATAACAAGCTTGTGGAAACCAAAAGTGTCTTGTTGAATGTCGTCGACTGTTGTCTCCTTTGTCTTGCCAAGCACACTACTCAAGAGGCGCTGGGGAATGCTCTGCGCCCACGCCGGGAAGTATTGCAGATCCTGGAGGTGCCTCTGCACACGGTGGATGTAAGCAGAGACAGGGTTGCGATGGCTTTCGTCAGCAAGTGCTTGTGCTAGGGCTTCCTGTTCAGGCAGACCGGCCCAGACTGCGGAGACTGCGCCGGACAAGAATTCGGGCCGGGTCCAAGCGACTTCATCGTTCCGCAGAAGTGCCCACTGTCCGTTGGAGTACAGAACAGCCGACCTCACAGCGCTGGCGGCTCCTGACTTCACAACAACTTCAGATTGGCCATGCACAGGAAAGGTGCCCGCAAGTGCCGGAGATCCTTTGACAGTCCAGCGACCCAAGACACCGTGCGAGACGGAAGAGAAAACTGTCACCTCGTCTTCGGTAACCCTCGTGAAGTAAACGTTGGCATCGGATGTACTTGTAGTAAAAGTTCCCTTGATCCTCAGCTCTGGGAGACTATATGCTTTGGAGACAGTTTGCTTGTTGAGGTCGACGTGGTAGACCTCAGCAGAATGGCCGATGGCAGTCTGGTACTCGACGAGGAAGTGGGCGAGCGAATTGATGTGGTTGGGAGCATGGAGAACGATGTTCTCGATGGCTTCGTCCCCTGGCGTGTTGAAGGTCGACACAGCTTTGGTGCCAATGATGTTCACCTTCAGCACCTTGTTCGCCTTGTCGGTCCAAGCCAATAGTGGGGCAGCCGTGTTGGCTCCGGCGAAGAGGATTCGGTCGCGCGAGGATATCTCAGTGTCCGAGTTGAGGGTGTACTGGTCGAGCTTCTTTCCTGTGATGGGGTTGAGCGACGTGACTCGGAGCTTGGAGCCTCCAAGCATGGGCGTGTGGAGGGCGATGTAGTAGATGGTAGTCGGCGAGGTCGAGACCTGGAAAGGCGTGTCTCCGCTGTGGACTGTCAGTGTTTGTCATATTGCCATTGGTTGGTATAGCCACCTCGCGTCCTCGTACGTCCACTTGACGCGCCCAGTCTTGCCGTCAAGCCTCTTGACACTGTTGCTGCTATCGGTAGCCAGGACAATGGCGTCTTTGGCCGCGCTGATGGTCATACCATCTTCCTGCTCTAAAATTTCCAGATCCTCGACTGCAGCCCCTCCGAGGCTGGTGTCCCACACGAGACGGCCGTCGGAAGCGCTCCACGACGTGACGCGGTCTCCGACGGCGCTGATTACCGTGTCCTGCTCGTTGCCTGACCGCAAATGTCCGCGGTGGCCGGGCTGCGAGGCCAGGTGTTGCCGCCATACGAGGGCGCCATCCTTGGGGTTGATGGCGCCGATGGTCTGGTTCTGCGATATTGAGTACAGGAGCGATGCCTTGGAGCCCGCATAGGGCTTCTGGAAGAAGGTGGCCTCTGGGGCAGGAAGGCCTAGCAGAGCATAGTGGAAATCAATGTGGAAGGCATCGTCCTCGAAGATGGCCGCAGCCGGCGCGAGACATGCTGCGATGGCGACAGCAGCACTAAAACGCATGGTCGGGTGGAATTGGAGCTTGTCGTCGGCGTCGTCGTCGTTCGGCTCCCATGCGCCCTGTGTCGGCTTCCCTCACACGTCTGCAGTGCCAGGGCGCACGTACCCGGCCTGCTCCAGATCACGGGACCCTTATTGGGTGCCCTGCTCCTTATAACCCCAACCGCCAGCCCAGGCTCTTCACGACTCAGTTCAGGCGGCGTCGGGGAAGCGGGAGGCTCTCCATGGGCGATTATTACGTCGACAGGATGCTTGCTCGACAGCCTTGCGAACCCTTCTTGTGCACGACTCGACCAGAGGGCCACGCTATCATAGATTGGAGCTTGTCCCGGCGCCCTGGCTTCGTTTCGCGACTGGCCGCGACGACCTCGTCTCCCTCTCTCTCGCAGCATCTCGGCGCTTTGTTTTTTGGCATAATTACGGGCTGTACGGGCTGCACCCCAGAGCCGAACACCTGGCATATCTCCTGCTAAGCCCTACCAAGTCTACTGCATGCATGTGCCTTTCTTCGCTACCTCTTTGTCGCTGCTTGCTCCCTGATTATCGCGACGCCGTTTCCTTCTCCCACCTCGACCTTCACGTGACGGAAAAATCTTCCCCAGCCCCCAACCTCGGCGCGTCAAACAGGTGCGTTACACAAACTTGCCCCGCGCATGCATGCAGTCGCTTTGCCTCTGTGGCTCGTCGCCTGCTGCATTCGAGGCTGCTTTTGTCTGATTGGACGTGGCTTGGTTTGGAAATCGATGCGCTGACGAGTGTGGTTGGCCCAGAGCGCAGTACGACGCGCACCGCCGATTCAGCCCTCTGGTACAGACCGACGCAGTGTCCAGGCAGCACGACGAGTCGACTTCCTTAGCCTTTGCTAGACGGCGGCGGCTTTGAGCCGCTCATCCCTCTGTGGCACCCACCGCCACAGGAGGCGAGGAGCACTTCTCGTCAATAACCTCCTGGCCTCGCAGCAAGCTGCCCACGCAAATCTGAAGCATGTCGCAACGGGAGTACCACATAGTCGTCCTAGGTTCTGGTAAGCTAGTTAGACACCGTCAGCAACTAGGTCACAACTGACGAGAGTGGCGCCTTAGGTGGAGTCGGGAAGAGCTGCCTAACAGGTAAGGTTACCGCCTCGAGTACTCGCCATCACCACAGCAGCGCTGACTTGTCCACAGCGCAATTCGTGCAGAATGTATGGATAGAGAGTTACGATCCCACCATTGAAGATTCATACCGAAAGGTGCTTGATGTTGACGTGAGTGTGCTTCGACCCTGCTGCAATACCCTGTTGCTGACCCGCTGAAGGGCCGTCATGTCATTCTGGAGATCCTGGACACTGCAGGCACCGAACAGTTCAGTAAGTATCTACAGCCGCCCATACACACGCGACCCATGACTAACCATAAGCAGCTGCTATGAGGTAATACACCATTTGAGTCCCATGCCAGCTCACGACTTACACCCCATAGGGAACTGTATATGAAAACCGGTCAAGGGTTCCTTCTCGTCTTCAGCATAACATCGGCATCGTCGTTCTGGGAACTGGCAGAGCTTCGGGAGCAAATACGACGAATAAAGGAAGATAGCAACGTTCCCATGGTCCTCATCGGCAACAAGTCAGATCTAGAAGAAGACCGAGCAGTGCCTCGCCCACGCGCCTTTGCAATTTCCCGTGAGTGGAACATACCGTACTTTGAAACCAGTGCTCGGAGAAGAGCCAATGTGGATGAAGCCTTTGTCGACCTCTGCAGGCAAATCATCCGCAAAGATCAACAGGAACGGCAGCGCATGGCCCCACCCGATTCACCGAGACCTGGCCCAAGGTCGCGGACGCATACTGGAAGGCCTAAGCGCCGGGGACACCGACCGCATTGTACCATCCTTTAAGTTACGATACCCAACGACGGACGACTGCACGAGTGGCAGTGGGCTTGCTGGTACAGGCGCTGTCACGATTCCCTTCGCATCGCTCGTTTCCAGTTTCCCGGTTTAGACTTTTGGTACCATAGAGGTATTAGATCATCCGCTCACAGCGGCAATTAATCCCCTTTTTCATACGGTTGAATACATCATGCTTGTGTGTCCGTATCTGCGATTGGTTTTGTACGTTTGCTGGTGGGTGTTTGATCTTCGTACGCAGACGTAACATGTGTCCACAACATGTAGTCAAGCAAGGCACGGGAAGAAGATCTGTCCTTACAGCTACCCCCACTTGGCGGATCTGCCAGGTCACTGGATCCGGGTGGAGACATCTCGATAAGGACTACGTATGACGTGTTGGCTGTCAGAGTATGGCAACATGTCTGCTTCCAGGCCACAGTATGCAGCAACGCCAGCGGAGTAGACTCCTCCGGGAACAAGCACCTTCCGGAACCGACCCCCTCGGATCTCAGCTGGCCCTGCATTTCTGCGGCTACCGCCTATCCTCGGGCTGAAACAGGAGCGCGTGACAGCTTAAGTGTGGCTTCTTTGCGGCAAGCGTTTGCGTGCTTTGTTGGGCTGCTGTCTTGAAGCAAGCCGCGGTACACGATCTGACGTCACCGGCGGGGCAATAGAGGGGCATCTTTCAGGCACGCAGCGAATGCCAGATGATTGTCCATTCGCCCATGACGCGATTTGCATGATTATCCACGATCGACAGCGGAATTTTCAAAAAGTGCCACTCTCTTGCGTGGGTTTGTGCATTGCATGTGATGGTTCGTGGCTGCGGGTACCCCATCGCGCTTGCGTGGTCTGGCCCTCATTCCATGGGCCCTCCTGTGTGACGTCACTTACCACCGGAAACAGTGACGTATGTTTGTTTGCACTCTGTTGGAGCCTAGCGCTCAGCCCTCAGCCCCTCACTAGCCTCCCTCACCTACCCCTCTTGCTCTACATAAATACCCTCACCCGTCTCCCCTTTGCTTCCTCCATCACACAACAAGCCTTCATCACCTCATCTACACTACCACTTCTTCCAAACCAAACCCCTCAAACCCTAAACACTTCAAAATGTCTGCTCCCAACGCCAACACTCCCAACGAGGGCATCGTCGGCCAGGCCGTCAACTCTGTCAAGAACGCCGCCAACTACGTCGCCGAGACCGTCCAGGGCCAGTCCGCTGAGGCCAACAAGGAGGCCAACAAGCAGCAGGCTAAGGGCAACGTCCCTGGCCAGGACTCCATCACCGACCGTGCCTCCGGTGCCCTGAACGCTGCTTCCGACAAGATGAACCAGGAGAAGCACGAGGGCTCCGCTGAGGCCAACAAGCGCTCCATCTAAGTACTCAGTACTTGAGCACCGGTTCGACATTTCACTTCGGTATGTGGTCTACAACCGTCCTTCTTTGACACCTTTCTAACAATCACAAGGTTCAGAACGATACCACTATGGTTTGAGCGATGAGCACTGCGACTCTCGCCCGGTTCACGATAGCACCATGATTATGGATATGAGATACCAATAAAACCTTTAACTTTACAACCTCTTTGCTATGCCGATGTGTGATGATGACACTGGGAGACATTCGTGTGGACTTCTGCACCCAGCTAAAGTCCCAGCCCCTCACCTTTCACCGCCGTTGCTGGCGTTGACGTACCTTCCGGCGATGTCCTTCCAAGAATGATTATTGTACTCTGACTTCGATTATGTTTATTCACCGCTCAGTCATTGGCCGTACGATCACACGGTCGCCCTGTGACACATCATCGTTCCTTGGTCAATGAACTGTGCTCTTATGAGACCAGGAACTTGAAAAGTTCCCCAACACATACACAATGTACATCATTTCGACAATCTCGCACTTCAAGCATACAAATAATCTTACATTGTCATAGCTGGGCGATCATGAGTCAAAGCATGGATACATAGCGTGGTATAGTTATGTCATGAGATTGTTCAATGATTTTACCAGTAATATTGCTAACAAAACTAACGCATTACTCAAGAAAGCGCTTCGCGGAAAACAGAGGGTATCGAAGTATCAGGGAAATGAGAAAGCCAAGTATGAAAAGAGCTCGCAGAGACCTCGTCTGTGTCACCTGCAACAACTCCTTCCTCATTACTCGTGGATGCTGTGGAACATGCAGTGGTGGTGGGGTTCGTGTGATACGTAGGCGGGGGCGTGGGCGTAGATACATTTGGTAATGGCGCAGAAATACAACGCTGGTTTCGAACGGAGAGATGGTGCTGGTGTTTGCAACAGGCAGTGCAAGGAATCGTGGGAAGAGGAAGAAAACTTCTGGAGTAGTGCGTTGGAGGATGTGTTGACTGAACAAGCGATGGAGGACGGGTTTCATCCGACACAGCTAGACTGTGAGACTTGGTTGTACCGTCCACGCTGGAACAAGCTCTTGATGTTGACGATTGTGGCCCCTAAGCAACCGTCTTGGGCGCATGAAGCCAGGACGCATCGTCGCCGTGTCCGTTGTCGAATTCAAAGCTGATCCGGAACTTCTGCAGAAAGTACATCTTGTCAGCACACCTCTCAATTCCAGTCCCTCACATGAAGGGTAGGATAGGAGGGGGGCTTTAGACGTGCATAGCGCCACGGCCAGTATGCGTAGTCCTTGCCTTGAAGTGTTTCCAGAACATGATACCCCCAATTACCGCAGAAATGAACCAAAGCAGCATGTTGGTCAAAAGCACCCACACCCCGTTCTTCATCCTGGTGATACCCTTGTTCCCCTCTGGGTTCTCACCGATGAACATCTTGCCGAAGATGCCAAACGCAACGAGGTAGCACAGGAAAACCAGCGCATCAACAGCGAAGAAGAACCACGCCTTGATGAGCGGTACCATGGCGAGGAGGGAGCAAAGCGCACCAAGTGTGCCGCACACAACAGCCCACACCCATTTCGAGTCGACGTATTTCCCTTGCTTGCGCGCGTTGTCCAGGTCCACGGCGTAGAGTCCGATGACGGTGAGGCCCATGACGAATTGGAAGAAGCGCAGGACGAGGCGCAGGATGGTTGTTGGGGTGAGGGACGCGCCGAGCGAGGTTCCTAGGGTGGCTTTCTCGCCCCGGAGAGTGCTACGCGAGAGGAATTTGAAGCCCATGGCTGCAAGGAACTGGAGCATTTTGCGTTAGCTGAGCTCGAGGAATTGGTCTATATGTTTGTGTGGTGTGAGACAGGTAGACAGTGTCTTACCTATTGTAGATGCGATGCGCGACTTTGTAGAGTCTGTTGATTTAAACGTCGTGCGCGGATGTCTCTCTTCGTCTTTCGGTGGTTCGCAGAGGCTCTCGGTCGTTGGAGTAGTCGCAATGGATAGAGCGGGGAAGAAGAAATAGTTGTGAGCCGCAGTGATTAGACAAAAGTCGTCTCTCGTACTGTGACCGAAACAACACCGCTGCGCTGTAACTTGGGCGTGCTAAACCTCGTTGGCACACAAGGTTTCTTTTGGACCCTGGGAACTTCAGGGTCTTGACAATGTCACCGTTTCCTCTTCCTTCCAAGCGCGATGACGTCGGGGGTTGATCCTGGGGTGGGATGTGGCTTCCAGGGATTAATTAAATTTGTGCACGCGCTCTTTCTGTGCGAATTGGGAAGGATCGGCAAAGAGAAGGTGTGACAGCAAGGCTATTTGGAAGATATACGATAAAAGGGGTATAGACGCTACTGGAACGATAGATAGGCAAGACGCGATAGAATGGAAGTACGAAGGGACTGTCCCGCGACTGTCAAAGCCGGCGGTGATGAGAATGAGACGTGGGTCGAACAAGATGCAACGCTGGAGACGCATAATTCGACTCTCCATCGCCTCTCTCTTAAAGCAGACCGTGAAGTACTTCGTGGCATCGAAAGCGCCAACCCATGCGTTGGCGCCTGACCACACGTCCAGCGCGTTGTGAACGTGTGGTTCTGGTGACCCTGTTTGAGGCGCCGACGCTGACGTAGTGGACCTCGAGTAGCATTGCTTCCAGAACAGGGATGTTTCACAATGTGATTCGCTGGCAACACTCCAGCACCTGCATCATGAAACTTACCGTGAAGTCCGAGGTAACTTTGCTGTCGCAGGAAATGGCGTGTGACGAGCAACATTGGGCTGTGTGATAGGTTGACAGTTTCAGCGCCTGGAAGATGTGTATTTCAAGACGTCTATGTGGTGGCACATGTACGGTATCTGTATGAAGAGTAATATTGTTTCATTCGCGGGGCATTAATCACCCACGGTTTGCACTACGCTCACACACATTTATCCAGCACACCAAAGACATAAGAATGTCTAAGGACTGGAGTACTTGTAACCATACTGCTCTTTGGCGGCCTTGATCTGCTCCATGAGCTTGTTCTCCTTCTCCGCAAACTCCTTGTCATCCTTCAACTTCTGCAAGTACGTGTCGTTTCCGAAGCCGCTCTTGCTTGGGATGTTCAAGCCGCGCTGGACTGCAGGTCGTGCCTGTATGCGCTCCAACCACTTCTTCACGTTCGGGAATGAATCGAGATCAATGCCGGAGAAGCGTAGCATGTGGGCCCAGCCAAAGCTGGCAATGTCGGCGATGCTGAACTTGTTGCCCACGAGATAGTCGGTGTTGGCGAGGTGCGAGTCGAGGATGCCGACCAGACGTTCGGTCTCGCCTGTGTAACGCTGCATGGCGTAGGGAATGCGCTCCTTGGCAAAGCGGTTGAAGTGGTTGGCCTGGCCTTGCATGGGGCCGAGGCCGCCGTGTTGCCATGCCATCCATTGTTCTGCGCGCGAGACGTCGAGAGGGTCGCTGAAGCTGAACTTGTGTTCGGGGTCATAGTGGCGCGTGAGGTATGTGAGGATTGCGAGACCTTCTTGGACAGCGAAGCCACCCTGGTCGTGGTCGACGATTACACTATTTGTTGGCATGCAAGGTCAGCACGCGTCTCACAAGTATTTCGTGGGGTGGCATTGCTTACGGGATGCGTCCATTGGGGCCGAGCTTGGTGAACCAGGGCTCCTTTTGTGTGTTCTTTGAGATGTTGATGCTCTGCCATGTGTAGTCCTTTCCGTAGGCTTCCTTGAGCTCCTCGAGCAGAATGCTAGCCTTCCATCCATTGGGCGTGCCGAAGGTGAGCAGCTCGATGCCCTTGTCCGCCTTGAGTCCGGTGGGTTCGCCGTCGGCCATTTCGGGAAGGATGCGAAGCAACGGCTGTGAGCTGTGGAAGTGCGATCGGAGAGGTTTGCGCGTTTGGGCGGGGAGACGTGTGAGTTGTCGGAGTTGTGAGGAGATGGAGGGTCGAAGTAGTGACATGAAGAGGGGTAGCTTCAGCGCGTTATGGAGGGGTTATATGCGAATGCATGTGGAGAGCCATTTCTTTCCAAGCTATTGCTTAGGAATCATCCATGACGTCGTCCTCGTAATACTGACATTGCGCACACGTGCGCATTGACATGATTGGTAAGTGATAAAATCTTCAAATCCATCGGACAAGTCTCGACGGGCGTGAAGTCAATGGGTCGCGTCTCGGCTCGTGCCACTTCTCGATGCCGGAGCAGCTGGTTGCACACCCAATATGGCCGTAGTTGGGATTTTCTGCCAAATCCTGGAAACTCACTTATTCCTAATCGTTTTACACGAGGCAAAGGGTACAACTTCGTCGCACGTTTCAATGGATCGAATGGTATCTATTGCGCTCGCAAAAAAAGCTTCGTTCGTAAACATTGCTATTTATGTACATGATATATGAATGATTGCACTTTTGAAGAATGTCAGAAACAAACAGAAGGAAAGCAGTGGCATACAATCGTAACGGAACAAAGCAAATCAAGGAAAGTTCTCGTCACCAGGAGAACGAGTGTTGAAGGCCACGAGGCTCTTCGTTGGAAGGTTTGCGGAGCGAAGCAAAAAGCGCCAAAAGTTGAGCAGCTTCCATCCCACCTGTCTCTTGCCAGAATGTGGACGATGAAGCTTGCTGCATAGCAAGCTCGTAGCAAGTATCGAGGAGAGCATTCGTGTTCTCCGGCGAATCCTTGATTCTCACCTTCATCGCAACGGCCATGGCAAGGAAGACATGGAAGCGCGCCATCGACATAGATGCGGAGATTTCAACTGCAGGTCGCTGAGTGTTTGGGTAGACAGATTCGCAGAACCGAGAAAAGAGACCAGGAGAGATGGAGTAAGCTTGGTAGTCCAAGGACTCGATGTGTTGTACGAATTCAGTGGTCAGGGTCTCCGCTTCGAAGCGACTAGGAATTGGCGTAGTAACAATTGCGCGACTGCGATCGGTGAAGCTTGATCGTGATGAAGCTGGGCCAGGACTTTCAGTATGGCGGGCTGCGAATATGCCTTGGCGAGGCAATCGCGGTGCTGGCGCCAACGGAAGGATGTCATCTTCAACTTCCGGGATCGGCGACATGGCTTGCTCGTTGCTAGCCTGAGACTGGGACGAGGTCGAAGTCTTGCGAGAGTGGGCCCGACTGCTGGTAGTACCCGGTTGTAACTGACTGCTACTTGCTTGAGCCATGAACTCCCAGGAAGGCGCCGTATGCGGTTCGATCGACGACGGCATGGGTTTACTCATCGATGGATATGTCGCACCGAATTGCGGCAGCGCGGACCCGGGTGGCATGGAATCGGGTGACGAGGCACGCGTGGTACCTAACCATAATGAAGGTACTGGTGAAGACGGCGTGGAGAAGTTGGGGAAAGGCTCACATTCATCTATAGCGATAGAGGGCATGCTGCCGCTCCTAGCCGAGAAGGAACCGAGATCCAGGTCATCGGCTGTGAAGGTAGCCGGTATGGTGGTGTCGAGGTTGAGGTGGGGCGAGGGTCCTTGCCAGTCGAACGATGTGGGTGTACTAGCCATAAGGTTCTGGTCGATAGATTCCATACCGTGCATGGGCGCATTGACATGCCTGGCTAGCTGTGCCTCGAGCTGGTGTATTCGTCCTTCTAGCGCTTCTCGATGTTCACTTCATCTTAATCAGAACACGACATCATGTGACCACGCGACGACGCGTCTTCACGGGTGCGGGCACTCACGAAGCAACAACTTCTTTTGGTTTTTGTGTTCTCACGCATTGTATTGCAAAACGTTTACACGTCGAGCAAGGCGTCTCGCCGTCGCATCGAATCTTCCTGCGTCGGCATCGCTCGCAGGCGTTGGAGACAGACTTCCGCCTAGGCTGCCAGTCTTTAACAGCACTTGGAGAGAAGCGAGCTGGACCTTCGCCAGCGGGCAATGAAGCTTTTGACATTAGCGATATCACGGAGCGATATAGGTGCCAAGCTTACTGAAGGGGCACATGCTGGAGGGGAATGTTGAGGATTCCGCGTCGGATACTGAGGCTTCCGAAGATTTGGGTGCAGATGGGGACAATAAGCAGCTGACGATCGCAAGACGGAGGCGTGGGAAAGAAAGCCATGGCGGAGGACGAGATCTCAGTTTGTTTTACGTCCCGTTGCCTGTCGCGGTGACAGACTGAACGCGGTTGAGTAATCGGGTAGACCTGCCCTGATGTTCTGCCGACACACTTTCCTGACACTCTGGCCCTCACCATGACTTGCAACACGCCCGCAAGGCTCCCTGCACGTCTCGACTCCTCATAGGTGCGGACGTGCGACGAGACATGGTTATGCATGTCGCATCGACTTTCCCTCCGCTTTCGACCTTCTAGAAGAGCGTCTACCAGGTGACAGGGCTAAAGGGCGGGCACGCGGCCGCACTCCGCGTTTGCAGCATAAGTGTCGCACAGCCCCCCAGAAGTTCCCACCGGTAAATCCTTCGGACACGTAAAAGAGCGGAATCCGCGGTCCATTTTCCGCTATCTTGTCACATCGCATTGTGAAGCACGGAGAATTATAGAATCTTGTCGACGGCTTCTCCTCAGAGCCATGATGGACCCTCTTGACCACAAAGTCCGGTTGTCAAATTCATCCGCGGCTGCCCAAGCAGCTGACAACTGCCGAGAACTCGAAACAACGTTTTTCTTTCGTCGCATCAAGTCCTTGGCACACGGGAACCTCACCATCAGATGAGTCGAGGAGCGTCGTCGTAGGCGCCATGCGGCACAGGTGACGCGTACACAGTCAGCGCCTGGAACGTCGCATCAAGGACACTCCCATTGATGCTATCGCATTCGCATTGCACTATCTACAGGATCGACGAGCAGAGCTACAGCCCGACTATACGCGACACAATGGACCGTCCGTCGATTGGACACCGGCGCCGATGATACCATTATCATCGATGGCCCAGCCCTCAGTACCAACCCCGTGGTGCACGTAGAAGAGCATGTCAGGGTCATACTTCTTCTTGATCTGCTGAAGCCTAGGGTAATTTGAGCCCCAGAAAGATTGCTGCCAGTTGGGCTCGGCGATGTCGGCCTCATTTCCATATGCGCCGCCAGTGGGCGTCACCTCACGAAGAGGAGCCATGACCTGGGTTGTGAGCTTTTCGACGGTAGCCTGCCATCCTTCAGCGGTTTCTTCAGCGACCGAATTGATGATGACCATCTGGCTCTCTTCATTCCGGAATGCGGGATTGACGGAGTTGATATTCCTGTTTTCTTGATCGGCGGGGCGCTGGTGGTACATGGCGAATATCACGTCATTTTCGACAGCGTTCTGGACGGCGGCGAAGGTCTTGTCACGGATCCCGGACGTCTTCCAGTTGTCTGATGTAACCAAACGATTACCCGAAATACCACTAGCGTCACCAATGTGATAATTTAACGTGCCGAACGTGGCCTGATACGCCGGATAGAAGCTGTCGTAGTAGGTCGTATTGGCGTTCAGCTCAATACCGAGGGCAGCGCACTTCTCGTAAAACGGTTTGATCAAAGTCTCGTACTCCTCGATCGTCTTGTCGGTAGCGAAGAAAGGACCCATATGCCACATGTAGGACCCCGGCGCGAGCTTCATAACCTGGAACCAGGAGTACGTTTTAGCCCTGTTGTATACGGGAATGTTGTCATAGAAAAACCTGAAGGCTTCCCAGAACTTCTCGGCGGTAACGCTCTCGGATGTCATGATGGTCCAGGAAGAGGTGGTTACCGGAACTTTACGATGGACTTTGACGACAGCCGAAGTAATGACCCCAAAAGTACCACCACCGCCGCCAAGCATAGCCCAATACAGATCACCGTTGACCTCTGGAGTGACCGTAACAAACCGGCCACTGGCAAGCACGACCTCGAGAGCGACGATCTGGTCTGATCCCACACCGAACAGTTGCATGAGAGGTGAATGACCACCGCCTGTGGAGTACCCGCCAAACACGCCGACCGTTGGGCAGATACCAGCAATGGCAGAGATACCATACTTGTCGGCAGCCTCGTACAGCTCAAAGCCCTGAACAGCAGCCCCAACCTTGAAGACAGGGCCCTTGTATGTGGGGCTCTCGTAGTCTTCGACATACTTGATCTCTTTCAAGCCATGGGTCCAGATGCTGAGTGCACCTTTTCCAACCGAGCGACCGTTGTAATCATGGCCAGTGTTTCTAATGACTAGACGAAGGTTGAGGTTGCGTGCGAGGTTCACAGCCAACTGGATTTGTGCGACATTGCTGACTTTTACAGCATACTCTGAGTAGCCACCTTGGGTGCAAGTGCCGTTTGCCAAGTCGCCCGATGCAGGGAGTCGGCAGGTCATTCCATAGTAGAGGGGGTTCATCAAGGCTCCGTTGTCGTTGTAGCTGAGATCGTTAGCTATCGCACGGATGGTATGAGTGATTGAACATACTATGTTTCCTCTGCGTCAAAGTTCTTGACCAGATTCGCGCACTTGGCAGCATCGTAATTGTCATACTCGGAATCCTTGTAACACGGCGAAGCGATGGGAATGATCTTATCCAAAGCATTGCCAAGTAGTTTATCGAAATCGGCCCATGCTGCCTGGCTCGGATACAAATCGTCTCCAGGCATCGTCTTGCAGCGAAGCGCCCTACGAGTGCGACGTCCTCTCACCGACAAGGTAGAGTTCGCGCTGTCCTCAAATTCGACAAGCGAAGCATAGTCCGCAAAGTCGGGATTCTTCCGAAGCGCAGCAACGACATTGTCTGTCAATTGGATCGTTTCGCTTTCAAAAAGAGGGAGGTTTGCAGGCGTGACAATCGCAGCGAGCGTTTCGGCAGCAGGAGGGACAGCGATCGATGCACTCTGTGCTGACACGAAAGCAGCACAGGCTAAAGAAAGAGTGAAAGACTTAGCCAGCATCTTGGCTGATGGGAAGATCAAAGAGCGATGAGCGACAAGAACATCTGACAGCTCATGGCGGATATATACATTCCCATCGTGCGTAGGATCTCGACCTGGACGTGCATGCAGCGGGCAGCAATCCGCTTCTGTCGAACGACCGTTTACCGATGTCTTGGACACAGGATCCTTTCAACACAGGCACAGCAGCATTAAACATCTTCAAGGGTTTGCACCAGTCGGACGAAGGATGACAGCAGGGATATATCTTCGTTTAGAACACGCAACGGGCGGACGGGTAAACGCGTGCCGGGCTAGTACTTCCGATGGGACCCTCCGCGGCATCTTGGCAACAGGCACGCCCTACACGGGAAAAATGCGACACTTTTAGAGCTTAGAGAGGGTGCCCTACATCGCCTAAGTATATTAAAAACACTAATTATACACCTAAAATTAGCCTTTTTAACATTACTAGACAATATAAAATATTATAATCTTATTATTAAAGCTTTTTAGACACACTATAAAGTTTATATAAGTTAGATTCTAGTAGTTATAATCTTAAATAGTTACTATAGACTTATTTTTTTTTTTAGTGCCTTAAGCCTAATTTAGTGTTATCTTTATAGTAAAATAACGTTAAAAGATATTAAAAGATATTAAAAGACTTTAAGCTAGTCTCTTTTAGAACTACTAAATAATTTTAATATTAATTTAGTATATATTACTATAGCAATATAGTTATTTTAGTATAGACTTATTCTATACTTACCTATATAACTTTCTTTATACTATAACTAGAAATAACTAGAAATAATATAATATATAGTAATAGAAATACTACTAATAGAACTTGCTATACCTATTCTTAGCTATTAATTACAACTTTATCTCTATTCTCTAGTAATATTAACGTAATAACTACTAATAGGTCTTATTTAAGGTAACTATAATACGTAACTATAGCGTCTATCTAAGTAATAGTATTAGGTAAGAGAAGATAAGCTATAAACGCTAAATCTTCTATCTTCTATTTCTTATTATCTATACTAAGAATTCTAGAGATAGTACTATATTACTAGAGTATAGCCTACTCTATATATAGAGATAGTAGAGGCTTTATTCTTAGCTTTACTCTATATACAAAGTTATAGATATAGATAGTAATTATAATTAATAGCTCTTTTCTAGTTAGCTCGCTAATAAAATAATTCTCTACCTAGCTCTTAGAAATATAATAATAGTACCTATAGAATATATTATATATCTTCTTAGTAAGCTTCTTAAAAGTAAGAATAGAAAAAGAAATAATAGAGAGCTCTGCTCTAGCTAAGTAACTCTTTAGAATAATAGAAATATTAATAGAAATATTAATAGCTCTAGAACGTACATGTTTAGAGTAGAAGGTCTAGATTGTATTCTTTATTATATAGATAGTATCTTATTCTATAGTTACTAGAATAGCTTTTAAAATAGCCTCTCTAATAGTCTCTCTTCTAATAAATATAAAGTAGCTTATATAATATAGTATAATAAGATATTAGATAGAGATAGAAGGTATTTAACTTATAATTAGAGAGATAGAAGAGTAAAGTAAGTAGTAATAAGTAATTAGCGTAGTATTCTTATCTAAAGAAGCTACCTTCTATTTTAAAGAGCTATTAAAGTACTTATTCTTCTTCTAATTATATAATCTAATTAGGTAACTAATTACTATACTATATTTTTTTTTTTAGTCTTTTTTACTTAGCTCTCTTAAGTAGCCTATCTAAAGCTTTTTTAGTAACTCTAGCTTCTCTAATAGTAATATTACTCTCTCTTACTATAAGCTTAATAATATTAAATTATAATAATTATCTTCTATATAGTCTAAATCTAGCCTAATTTAGCTTTAGTACTAACTTTATAGTAATATTTACTACTTAATAATAGTAGTAAACTCTTTTACTAGATAAATTTGCGCTATAATCTCTAACTACTAGTAGTAGCTCTTCTTATATATAAACTAGTAGTCTCTTACTCTCTTTTCTACTCTTTTTTCTTACTACTCTTCTACTCTAACTTTCTTCTAGCCTCTTTAGCTTTTTACTAACTCTTTTTTACTTCTTAATTTTTCTTTACTTCTTATAGCTACTATTAATAGCGCTCTAGATAGCTATATAACTAGTTCTATTAGTAGTAGTAGTAGTAGTAGTAATAGAGGTAGTAGTAAGAAGCCTAACTAGAATACTTCTTCTAAAGACTACTATTACGCAAAAAATAGTAATACTACTTTACTTTTCTTTCTCTATTTTATCTAAGTAGCTACTACCTACTTTACTAAGTACTATAAGTACTCTAATCTCTCTTTACTATAGACTTTTAACTAACTTTTACTCTAGTTAATACTTATAATACTAAGACTATAGATATTACTTTTATACGCTAACTAGCTTATTTTATTTAGTAGCTATAGGCGTAGAGTATTACTCTTAGCTCTTACTTCTAAATTCTTACTATTTATAAAAATAATAATAAAGTTTATCTAACTTTAGTATTTTTTTACTTTAAGAATAGGCGCGTTTCTTTAGTCTACTAGTTCTTTAGTCTAAGTATAAATTAAAGCTATTATAGTACTAATATTAAGGCTTATTTATACTTCTCTATTTCTACTTTTTTTATACTAGCTAACTATTATAGTAGTTATCTAGTAAGCTACTACTAGTAACTAAGTCTTTTTTAGTAACTACTACTATAACTAATACTAGTCTACCTAAGCTTAATAGATCTTCTATAACTATACTTAGTTCTATTACTAGAGTATAGTTTTTAACTTTAGCGCTTATAATAACTACGCGCTAAATAGTAGTACTTTCTAATACTTTTTCTATAGTAAGTATAATATTTTATTTTATATCTTCTTTAGCTAACTCTAACTATAGCTAATATCTCTAAGACTAATTCTATACTTTAAGCTTTACTCTCTATAGCTAAGATTCTAGTAATAGTCTATACTTCTTACTTTTAGTACTCTAATATTATATTACTTATTTATTATACTTATTAGGCTTTAAGTATTTTTAACTTTACTTTTTTATTAATTTACTCTTAAAGTAATAGTAGTGCTAGTACTTTAGGTTTATCTTAGACTAGCTCTTTAGATTTATTTTAAACTAGTTCTTTAAGTTTCTTTTACTTTAGTTTTTTAAGTAGCGCTACTAGTTCTTTATTAACTAGTAGTTTAGGTTCTTTTTCTATAGGTTTTTATTATTATTATAGTACTAATAGCTCTAATACTTCTAGTTTTTTTAGTTCTTCTTTCTTTAAGCTTTAAGAGCGCTCTAGTAATATTAGCTTAGAATATTTAGTAGTAGTCTATTAGTATAGCTCTAGTAGCTTAAGTAGAGAACTTAATTAGGTATTAGACTAACTTTAGAGAGTAAATTAGTAGTATAGTAAATTAGAATCTAACTTTTCTCTAAACTTAGCTCTAAGCTTATATTATAATATTATTATACTTCTTCTTCTTTTACTAACTTCTTATTATAACTACCTTCTCTCTTTATCTTTCTACTCTAACTTCTCTCTTTTTAGTGCTAGCGCTCTTCTACTAATAGCTCTATATAGTAATAGCCTTACTAGGTAGATCTAGTTAGTATCTAGATATAGCTTTAATTAGCTTTAAAGAATATTATTCTTTATATTTAGTAATAATAGTTTAAACTACTTTAGCTAATTAGCTCTTATAGTACTAGTAAACTCTACTTTATTTAGATTCTCTAAGTAATAGTAGCTCTTATTAAACTAGGCCTTTAATACCTAATATAGCTTTAGCTAGTAGTTACTAAGCTTTTTTACTACGCTCTTATTAATACTCTTAATAGTATTCTATACTAATACTAACTCTTCTTTATATAAAGAAGCTAGTAGTAACTTTCTATTATTATATAATTTAATAGCCTCTTATCTTAAGCGCTAAGTATAATAAACTATCTTTTTTAAATACTTTTTCTAAAACTATAGCTACGTAGTATAAATAGTAATTAGCTCTTTTTATAACTTAACTTTAGCCTAGAGTAGGCTTTACTAAGTAGGTACTATAAGCTTAATTAGTAATACTAGGTTCTACTCTAGTACTAGCTAGGCTAGTAAATACCTAAGTAGTTTTTATAGTAACACTTACTCTATCTATATTACTACTAATAGATTATTAATCTAGTTTTTTAGTAGCTTAGCTAGTTTATAGATAAAGCTTTAGTATTTTCTTTTAATAAGCTCTTAAGCTCTTAAGTTATAGACTAATACCTATATATAATAGATTCTAAACTAGTTAGTAAGCGCTTCTACTACTAACTTATTCTTAGTACTTCTATTTACTAATAGCTTCTTAGGTATACTCTATCTATAGTAAATCTCTTTATATATAAACTTTATAACTACTTTAGAAGTAGTAGTTATTAAAGCGCGTACTTTTAGCTATTCTAATAAATATTTATATATAACTAGAAAATACTTTTAGTTTTAGACTTTAGGTATATAAGTAATATCTAGAGTCTACTATATCTAAAGAGCTTAAAAGTATATTAAGCCTAGTTTAGCCTTTTATCTAGTACTATATATTTACTAGTAGATATTATAGAGCCTAAGCTACTTTACTACTTATTAATATATACCTTTCTACTAGTATTACTAGCTTAATACTTTAAAAGTAGTCTAGATACTCTTATAGCCTAGCTACTTATAAACTTTCTAGATTATAGTAGCTTATAAGTTCTCTCTATCTAATACTTAGCGCATAAAGTAAAGCTTTATTACTTTCTAAAAGAGGTATTACTCTTTTATAAAGAACTTAGCTACCTTCTTAATTTATTAGTATAGTTTATTACTATATAGTTAGCTTAGCTTTTATAGGCTAAGAAAGTACTTTATAATCTTTTTAGAGTTATTACTATACTTCTTTACTAGTATTCTTAGAGCACTACCTTTAATATTAAGTACTAAGCTACTCTTATTATACTTATTTAATATCTAATTAATAAATAGCTCTAGATTATTTTTATCTTATTCTAGAAGCTTCTAACTCTTAGACTAGAAGTATCTTAATAGCGCGTTAGAGATTACGTTCTTCTTACCTAGAATATAAATAATATTAAAGTTTTACTAAAGAATTATTACTAACTACTAATTTATTACTAAGTCTAGAAAATCTAATAATAACTAATTAAGCTATATAATTAGAACTTTTATATTAGTTTTAATAATAAAATAGTAGCTATAAAGGTAAGTTTAAAAGGCTTTTAGCGCCTATACTAGCGCTTTATATTTTAGCTTAGTTAAGTACTACTTTAATTCTAACTCTAACTATAGTGTACTCTTAAACCTAATTATATATTATAAACTATTCTAGTCTATCTACTTAAGCTAGGCTTTTTTTCTAACTTTTAAGGCGTCTACGCTAAGTATTAGTAAGCTTTCTTTATAATTAATTAGCGCTAGCGCTAGTAGTAATATAATTATATTCTTTAGATCTCTTATTACTACGCGCTAGTCTTCTCTTTATTTCTACTTAGTATTCTTTTATAATAGCTAGAAAGGTAGCTTAGCTCTAAGTAAAAAATACTTAACCTACTATTAATAGTATACTATAATACTAATAAACTAGCGTACTTTCTTAACTAATTAATATTCTAGCTACTTAATAATCTTTCTAGCTTTGTCTTAGATAGAGTATTAGCTCTAGTAATTAACTTTATATTCTACTATAGCTATTTAGAGTACTTTCTAGTAAAACTTCTTTACTAAAACTATAGTCTAGGTATAAAATAGATTAATAAGAACTCTATCTATCTACTAAGTATACTTAAGAATATATTAGTAAATCTTAAGTAAAGCCTTCTCTTAGCTATAATTAGTCTTTAGCTCTACTATACTAATATTATTAATAAAGAGCGCTATCTCTAGAAAGTAGTTATTAAGAATCTTTATTATAGCCTAAATAAAGACTACTACTAAGTTAGTAGCTTCTATTAGTAGTGTACACTAGTATATAAGACTAATTAGAGTCTAGAATACTATTATATTATAGCTAGAGGTATATAATAGAATTTAGTTATATTCTAAGTATAGATTAAAGTAGTAATAGATTAACCTTTTAGTAAAGCGCTCTAAGAACTTATTAGCTAAAGATAGAATATACGTATTTCTTTTAGTAATAGCGTTATACTTAACTATATTATTAATTAACTAAAAGTTAGTAGTAACTTTTAGCTACTTAACCTTTAGCACTAAGAAGTATAGATTTTAATACTACCTATTTTCTCTCTCTAGAGTACTACGCTACTTTTAGATTCTTACTATCTTAATAATAATTAGCTCTAGCTTCTTAGAATAAAAAAATTCTTAAACTTACTATACCTTATAAAGAATAGTCTAAATCTTATAAAGAGGCTAGATATTTTTATAAATTATTAATATATTCTAGAAGTTTTAAGCTAATATATCTTTTTACTAAAATATTAGCTCTTACTAAAGTTATACTTTATTTAGCTAAAGGTTCTTTTCTAACTTTATATTAAGAAGCCTTTATAGTATTAACTAAGCTTTTTTTAGAAAGAGTATAGTTCTTATAAAAAAGATATAGTTAAATAGCTTTAAGTTAGAGCTTTTTAGAGTTATACTTACTACTTAATAAGTAATTACTCTTTTTTTCTAATCTACTCTTTTTAGGTCTATTAGCTAGTTAGAGTAGAGTATATCTACTAGCTATACTTTATTAGTAATATACTTATATAGTATATTAACTTTAGTACTTCTTTACTACTAAAGCTAAATCTTCTATAGTATAACCTTCTAATACATCTTCTATAACTTATTATTAGTATCTTAGTTTTTAATACTTTGCCTATAGCGCAGCTACTTATTAAATAGTTCTTAATACTCTAGCTTATAGTAATAGTATCTTAAAACTAGTAGCTTTTATAGTAATAAATCTAGAATTCTAAAAGCTTCTAGTAAGTATACCTCTTTAGTAGAAGTACTTACTAGACTTTTCTTTAGCTTTCTATTAGTAATAAGTTTATAACTAGTAATAGATTATAATCTAAGAATAAAATCTTCTACTTTCTATTAGTAGCTTTAATATAGTAAAGAGCTCTTCTAAAGGTATTAAACTTAATTTATAATCTAGTAGTAGTGTACTAAGAGGTGTCTAATAAAATTATATAATAAAGATTTCTTACTATTCTAAAGTAGGTTAGCACTAGAATACTTCTAATCTAGATTAGTATATTAAAAGTAGTGTCTATAAAGAGGTCTATCTCTTTATTAGTACTAATTATCTTCTACTTTATCTCTCTTAGTAGTATAAACTAGTTTATTTTAGTAATATAGACGTTAAGTACTCTTACTATAGAAAGCTTTATTACGTTAAGCTATAATCTAGTATTAATAAGCACTTTGTTTATCTCTCTATAAAGTAATATCTAGTAGGTTAGTAGCTAGCCTTTAATTATATAGTAATACTATATTACTTTCTACTTTACCTTAACTACTATAGATATATCTAACTAAACTTTATTATACTTATTCTTCTCTTTCTTAATATTATATTACTAAAAGTCTTTTAGCTTATTAGCTTTATTTATATTATACTCTTATTAGAGAGTTTACGCTATAGTAGAGTAGAGGTAGGCTAATATACTACTAGAAAGTAATTTCTAGTAATTTTAATCTTCTATAATATTAAAGCTTTTACTAGAAGTTTTTTATATACTTTATTTAAGTATTCTTTAAAGTAAAGATACTAATAATTTACTTTTAGAGTCTTTATTAGTAGGCGTTAATTATACCTCTATAGCTTTTCTAGACTAATACTTAGTATTTATAAATCTTACTTTAGGCTTATAAGCTTTATTAATTATTCTTAATAGTGCCTTAGCTATCTCTAGAGTAGTAAGAAAGTCTAACTATTTAATTCTACGTACTTTCTAGCTAAGTATTACCTTTAGTAGAGTAGCTTAGAAAGTATTTTAAGTAAGCTTTTCTATAGCCTCTATAGAGAGAGTAGAGCTTTACTATTACTTATAAGACTACTTTAGAGCTAGAATAATATTTTTATTTATAGTACTTCTACTAAAAGTATTCTAGAACTAGTTTTACTATAAGTATAGACTCTTAAAAGGTAGCTAGCCTTAGGTTTCTTAGTTAATATTATTCTATATATCTACTACTACTTAATACTAAAATATATTTATATTCTTTTTTAGCTTCTTTATCTCTACGTAAAAGTGTATTACTATTTTTTCTTTTATAGTAGGTATATTAGCTATCTTACTAGTAATAGCTACTTTAAACTAAGCCTAAACATTCTTTTAATAGGCTTTACTACTCTTTTTTAAAAGCTAATCTTACTATCTAGTAGTATTTACCTAAAGCTTTACTATATATACTTTACTAGTATATAATATACTCTTAAGAAAACGCGTAGTATTCTAAAGTACTATTATTTACTTTATAAGTAAGCTACTATTTTTTAATACTTTAATAGTATAGCTTTTACTAGACTATTCTTTAAGCTTAGTAGTAATTAGTTTTTTAGTATTATTAAAGAGCGCTAGTAGAATAGTCTATATTAGCTATTTAAGCTAGAAATTATTAACTCTAAATTACTTCTTTAGAGATTTAAGAACTTATTCTAGAATTTTACTTTCTAATAGTCTTAGCGTAAATTCTCTTTATAAAAAGATTCTTTAAATATTAGTTAAAAATAGCCTAAAGTAGTACTTTATATAGTTATAGCTATTAGAGGTAGACTTATTCTTAGTGTAGTACTAGTAGTTATTCTTTAGAAGGTTTATATTAGAGTAGTTTATAATTCTATACTCTTCTTAGCTATAGACTTAATAGAATATTAAGTTTCTACTTACTTTTATATTATTAACTTAGAGATTATATATTAGTAGATAATAGAACTTAAAGCTTCTATTATTACGCTTTATAACTAGATAGATATTACTCTTTTACCTAATTACTAATTACTTATAGGCTTTAGTATAGTTCTTTTCTTTTAAAAGAAAATAGTATATTACTATATTATTATTTATAAACTAATTAAACTACTCTATACTTATAGTGTATCTCTTAAAGTAGTGTACTAGATTTTTTACTATAGAGTTAACTTAGAGTTATACTACCTAAACTTAGAGCTTAGAGTAAAGTACTAGCTAAATCTCTTATAGCTATAGAAGTTTTTTAGACTATAGTAATTTATCTTTTAAGATAGTAATATCTTATTATACTAGAACTCTACTTACTAATATATAGTTAGTATTAAGTAAATTTAGTTCTTTCTCTTACATCTAATACTTTTAAATAAACTTATAGATTTTACTAATCTAGAAGCTAGAAGAAGTATTAAGCTTAGGTTAATCTACTTTTAGTATTAAGTATATTACTTAATCTATGTTCTTTCTAGCTAAACTCTAAAAGAAGAAGTAGTCTTTCTCTTCTTCTAGAACTTAGAATTAGAGCCTAGCTATAGTAAAATAGACTAGAAAGTTCTAGTAGTATTTAGTAATCTTTACTCTAGGCTAGTAGTAATAAACCTTATTAATGTAGCTCTTAATAAAGGCTTAAATACTACGCTTTTAGCTCTTATCTTAGCTTATATATAGCTTAATAATTTTCTTTTTAAAAGCTATCTAGTTAGTAGTATTACTAGAGTAGCTAAAAAGCTTTTAAAGAAAAGTCTTATAGTAATAAGTATAGAAGTATAGTACTTACTTCTTCTAATCTTTCTAGCTCTAATCTACTTAATTATATTTAAACTTATACTTCTTTAGAAAGTTAGTAATATTCTTTTTATTAAAGATAGGTGTATTAGCGTTAGTAAGCTTAAAGTAGCTAATATAGTAGCTTTCTTCTTACTATTCTTTAGTATTAAGTAATATTATTATTAGTAATAGTAGTGTTATAATTACTAGTATAGTGCTTATTAGTGTTAATTCTTATTTACTATTAGTATTACTTTTTTCTTAGTACTATACTTTTTTTATTTTTCTCTTCTAATCTACTATTAGAGCTAGAGCTATACTATTCTTAGAGCTCTTACTATTTTTTAGTATAGCTACTATATAAGTATTTTCTCTTTTTAATCTAGATTTAATATTAGACTATTCTTTAGCTCTAAAACTTCTTTACTATTTTAGTATATTACTTTCTTAGTAACTAAGTTATACTTACTTTTCTCTTCTTAGGTATAGTAATCTAGCTACGCTATAGTTCTTTTATAGTAACTTACTATCTTTAGTTAGATACTAAGAAACTATGTATTCTTACTAATTTCTACTTAGTAGTTCTATATAGCTTAATACTAAGCTTTTACGCTATTATACTTCTTTAAAAATATACTAAAAATACTATATTACTATTATAATAGCTCTTTTTCTACTAATAGACTATTAGTACTCTCTAGTTAGATTACTAAAAATATAGTATAATAAGATATTAGGTAGAGATAGAAAGTATTTAATTTATAATTAGAGAGATAAAAGAGTAAAGTAAGTAGTAATAAGTAATTAGTATAGTATTCTTATCTAAGAAAGCTACTCTCTATCTTAAAAAGCTATTAGAGTACTTATTCTTCTTCTAATTATATAATCTAATTAGGTAACTAATTACTATACTATAATAATCTTTATAATAGTAACGTAGTTATATAGAAAGTAATTAATATAGTAATAATAAAGTAACTTAGTAGAGCTTCTTAGTAAGATAGTAAGGTAATATAACTAGTAAGAGATTAGTTTTATATAGACTTATAATTACCTAGAAGACTTATAAATTATTTAGAAGTGCGTATTAACGTAGTATTTAGTATTAGATATAAGCTACTTATATCTTTAATCTTTAGAGTTCTAAATATTATTATTATATAAGTATAAAGAATAGAAAGAGCGCGCTTTTACTAAGATTTTAGTATACGTATTCTAACTATAAAGCTTTAAAATATATTACTCTATTAGTTATAAGCTAATAAGCGCGTATAATTATATTATAATTCTCTTATAGAGTATTTAGTATTAGAATAGCTTTTTAGCTAGCCTAAAAGATTTAGAAGCTTTAACTACCTTAGAGATAGTAGCGCTAAGGCTCTAAGTCTTAGCTTACTTACTTAACACTACACCTCTAAGAGTAGATAAAAGATTTAGTTATACGTTCTTTAGAGTACTAGTAATAGTCTTTACCTCTTTAGAATTAGTAGCTCTTTAAGCTATAAGTGTTACTACTTAAGATTTAGATTTCTACTTAATAATAGACTTATTTTTACTCTTATTTTTAAGTAATAATAAGTATACTATAGTTTTATAAGTATCTTATTAATGCGTCTTCTAATCTATTCTATTATTACTTTACTCTACTCTATCTAAAGTCTCTTTTTAAAAGCTACTACTATTATAATTTTATAAAGATTACATTTTATATACTTTTTAATAATATTTTAAATACTTTCTATTAAGTTAAAATCTAGTAAATTTACTAAGTAAGAAAGTTTATAAATCTCTTTATAATACTTCTAAATAGTAAGAAGACTATCTAAATTTCTAGTACTATAGCTAGAGTTATTATTTTTTATAATATACTAATTATAGTAAGAATTAGTATAAATATAAGCTTAGATCTTATTAGAATAATAGTAAAGAAAATCTAGAGCGTTCTAGTAAATAGAGAGAATCTTCTCTATATAATAGACTACTTATATACTATTTTCTAAGTATATTACTTAAAGAATTTAGGCTAATTTTATATTATAGAGTTTCTTTCTATTCTTAAATTCTTCTAAAGTTTTCTATATAAGTTAATAATAAAGTTTTACTAGCTTCTTAATAAGCTCTATATTATTATAGTAAAGTATTAATATAGAGTAAAGTAATAAAATATAGTTAGTAACTCTATATAGTAATTTTATTATAAGTGTATTTTCTAAATATCTTATACTTACTATATATAACTATAGAAATTAAAAAAACTCTCTCTATAACGTTTACTATAGATATAGTGCTTTAATAATAATAATAACGTGCTTATAGAAGGTAATAGTAATAGAGGCTTCTCTAGAGAACTTAAGATAAGCTCTATATTATTATATTTATTATTATAGAATATTAGACTTTAAGAAGAAAGTTATAAGTATAATTATAGTAGCTATAAATAGAATAGAAAGCGTAGAAGTAGTAAGTATAATTTAGATAGCTAGAACGTAGTAGAGATTCTAAGTTAATTTAAGTTATATATATTATTAGAGTATAGTAGCTAAAGAGCTAAAGATAGAGAAAGAGCTTAAAGAGAAAAAGCTTAAAGAGTAAGAGCTAAGAGAGTAGTCTAGTTATAAGAAAGTAGTAGTAAAGAAGCGTATAGTGTATTTATAAAAACTTTAATCTAAGAGAAGTATTCTCTATAAAATATTCTCTAAGAATATTTAAAAGTATTAAATAAGTTTAAATAAGTTTAAATAAGATAATATCTTCTTCTATTCTAGAACTAGTTATAACTAGTAAGTATTCTATAGTGTATACGTATATATATATATAGTAGCTAATAATAGATAGTATTAAAAGTATACCTAAATAGAATTATAAATAAAGTAGACTTTAAGTCTCTAAATATAGAGATAGTAGTATATAGAAAGGTAGCTAATATTAGTAAGAAGAATAAGAAGAATAAAGCTTTATTACTAAAGCTAGTACTAAGACTTAGATTATTTATATATCTCTTTAAAAATATAAAGAATTAAGTAGGTATATAGAGAGTATATATAGCTACGTAGTATAGGTTTATAAAAGATAGATAATATAAATAGTATAGAGAAAGTATTTATAGTAGAGTAGAGTAAGCTACTAGAGTTATTAGCCTATAAGGTAGATAATAAAAATAATTTAAAAGCTTATAGAACTAAGTTTATAGAGGCGCTTAAAATATAGAATAGTTTAGTATTATACTTAAGTATCTAAGCGCCTATTATAGTGTAGTAATTAGTTATCTAATTAGATTACATAATTAGAAGAAGAATAAGTACTCTAATAGCTCTTTAAGATAGAGAGTAGCTTTCTTAGATAAGAATACTATACTAATTACTTATTACTACTTACTTTACTTTTCTATCTCTCTAATTATAAGTTAAATACTTTTTACTTTTACTTAATATCTTATTATACTATATTTTTAGTAACTTAACTAAAAAGTACTAATAGTTTATTAGTAGAAAAAGAGCTATTATAATAGTAATATAGTATTCTTAGTATATCTTTAAAGAAGTATAATAGTATAAAAGCTTAGTGTTAAGCTACGTAGAACTACTAAGTAGAAATTAGTAAAAATATATAGTTTCTTAGTATCTAACTAAAGATAGTAAGTTACTATAAAAGAACTATAGTATAGCTAAATTACTATACCTAAGAAGAGAAAAGTAAGTATAACTTAGTTACTAAGAAGATAATATACTAAAGTAGTAAAGAAGTTTTAGAGCTAAAGAATAGTCTAATATTAAATTTAGATTAAAAAAAGAAGATATTTATATAGTAGCTATACTAAAGAATAGTAAGAGCTTTAAGAATAGTATAGCTCTAGCTCTAATAGTAGGTTAGAAAAGAGAAATAAGAAAAGTGTAGCACTAAGAAGAAAGTAACACTAATATTAAATAAGAATTAACACTAATAAGCACTACACTAGTAATTATAACACTACTATTACTAATAATAATATTACTTAATACTAAAGAATAGTAAGAAAAAAGCTACTATATTAGCTACTTAAAGTCTACTAACGCTAATATATCTATCTTTAATAGAAAGAATATTACTAACTTTCTAAAGAAGTATAAGTTTAAATATAATTAGGTAGATTAAAGCTAGAAAGATTAGAAGAAGTAAGTACTATACTTCTATACTTATTACTATAAGACTTTTCTTTAAAAGTTCTTTAGCTACTCTAGTAACACTACTAACTAGATAGCTTTTAAGAAGAAGATTATTAAGCTATATATAAGCTAAGATAAAAGCTTAAAGCGTAGTATTTAAGCTTTTATTAAGAGCTATATTAATAAGATTTATTACTACTAGCCTAGAGTAAAAATTACTAAATACTACTAGAACTTTCTAGTCTATTTTACTATAGCTAGGCTCTAATTCTAGGTTCTAGAAGAAGAGAAAGGCTACTTTTTCTTTTAGAGTTTAGCTAGAGAGAATATAAATTAAGTAATATACTTAATACTAAAGATAGATTAACCTAAGCTTAATACTTTTTCTAGCTTTTAAATTAGTAAGATCTATAAGTTTATTTAAGAGTATTAGACGTAAGAGAAAGAACTAAATTTACTTAATACTAACTATATATTAGTAAGTAGAGTTTTAGTGTAATAAGATATTACTATCTTAAAAGATAAATTACTATAGTCTAAAGAACTTCTATAGCTATAAGAGATTTAGCTAGTACTTTACTCTAAGCTCTAAGTTTAGGTAGCGTAACTCTAAGTTAACTCTATAGTAAAGAATCTAGTATACTACTTTAAGAGATACACTATAAGTATAAAGTAGTTTAATTAGTTTATAAATAATAATATAGTAATACACTATCTTCTTTTAAAAAAAAAGAACTATACTAAAGTCTATAAGTAATTAGTAATTAGGTAAAAGAGTAATATCTATCTAGTTATAAAGCGTAATAATAGAAGCTTTAAGTTCTATTATCTACTAATATATAATCTCTAAGTTAATAATATAAAAGTAAGTAGAAACTTAATATTCTATTAAGCCTATAGCTAAGAAGAGTATAGAATTATAAACTACTCTAATATAAACCTTCTAAAGAATAACTACTAGTACTACACTAAGAATAAGTCTACCTCTAATAGCTATAACTATATAAAGTACTACTTTAAACTATTTCTAACTAATATTTAAAGAATCTTTTTATAAAGAGAATTTGCGCTAAAGCTATTAGAGAGTAAGATTCTAGAATAGGTTCTTAAATCTCTAAAAAAGTAATTTAGAGTTAATAATTTCTAGCTTAAATAGCTAATATAGACTATTCTACTAGTACTCTTTAATAATACTAGAAGACTAATTACTACTAAGCCTAAAGAATAGTCTAGTAAAAGCTACACTATTAAAGTATTAGAGAATAGTAGCTTACTTATAAAGTAAATAATAGTACTTTAGAATACTACGTATTTTCTTAAGAGTATATTATATACTAGTAAGATATATATAGTAGAGTCTTAAGTAAATACTACTAAATAGTAAAGTTAGTCTTTAAAGAAAAGTAGTAAAGTTTATTAAAAAAATACTTAAGTCTAGTCTAAAGTAGCTATTACTAGTAAGATAGCTAATATACCTACTATAAGAGAAAAAATAGTAATATACTCTTATATAGAAATAGAAAAGCTAAAGAAGAATATAGATATATTTTAGTATTAAGTAGTAGTAGATATATAGAATAATATTAACTAAGAAGTCTAAAGCTAGCTACTTTTTAAGAGTCTATACTTATAGTAAGACTAGTTCTAGAATACTTTTAGTAGAAGTACTATAAATAAAGATATTATTCTAGCTCTAAAGTAGCTTTATAAGTAATAGTAAAGCTTTACTCTCTTTATAGAAGCTATAGAGAAGCTTACCTAAAATACTTTCTAGGCTACTTTACTAAAGGTAATACTTAGCTAAAAGATATATAGAATTAGATAGTTAAACCTTCTTACTACTTTAGAGATAGCTAAGACACTATTAAGAATAATTAATAGAGCTTATAAGCTTAAGATAAGATTTATAGATACTAAGTATTAGTCTAGAGAAACTATAAAAGTATAATTAATACCTACTAATAAGAACTCTAAAAGTAAATTATTAGCGTCTTTACTTTAAAGAATACTTAAATAAAGTATATAGAAGACTTCTAGTAAAAGCTTTAATATTATAAAAGATTAGAATTACTAGAAATTACTTTCTAGTAGTATATTAGTCTACCTCTACTCTACTATAGCGTAGACTCTCTAATAAAAGTATAATATAGGTAAAGCTAATAAGCTAGAAAACTTTTAGTAATATAATATTAAGAAAGAGAAGAATAGGTATAATAAAGTTTAGTTAGATATACTTATAGTAGTTAAGGTAAAGTAGAAAGTAATATAGTATTACTATATAATTAAAAGCTAGCTACTAATCTACTAGATATTACTTTATAGAAAGATAGATAAAGCGCTTATTAATACTAGATTATAGCTTAATATAATAAAGCTCTTTATAGTAAAAGTACTTAACATCTATATTACTAAAATAGACTAGTCTATACTACTAAGAGAGATAAAGTAAAAAATAATTAGTACTAATAGAAAGATAGACCTTTTTATAGGCACTACTTTTAATATACTAATCTAGATTAGAGGTATTCTAGTGCTAATCTACTTTAGAATAGTAAGAAATCTTTATTATATAATTTTATTAGGTACCTTTTAGTGCGCTACTACTAGATTATAAATTAAGTTTAATATCTTTAGAAGAGCTTTTTACTATATTAAAGCTACTAATAGAAAGTAAGAGATTTTATTCTTAGGTTATAATCTATTACTAGTTATAAACTTATTACTAATAGAGAGCTAGAGAAAAGCCTAGTAAGTACTTCTACTAGAGAGGTATACTTACTAAAGGCTTTTAGAATTCTAGATTTATTACTATAAAGGCTACTAGTTTTAAGATACTATTACTATAAGCTAAAGTATTAAAAACTATTTAATAAGTAGCTACGCTATAAGTAAAGTATTAAAAACTAAAATACTAATAATAAGTTATAGAAAGTATATTAGAAAGTTATACTATAAAAAATTTAGCTTTAGTAGTAAAAAGATGCTAAAGTTAATACACTATATAAGCGTATTACTAATAAGGTATAGCTAGTAGATATACTCTACTCTAACTAGCTAATAGACCTAAAAAGAGTAGATTAGAAGAAAAGAGTAATTACTTATTAAGTAGTAAGTATAACTCTAAAGAGCTCTAATCTAGAGCTATTTAACTATATCTTTTTTATAAGAACTACACTCTTTCTAAAAGAAGCTTAGTTAATACTATAGAGGCTTTTTAATATAAAGTTAGAGAAGAACCTTTAGCTAAATAAGGTATAACTTTAGTAAGAGCTAATATTTTAGTAAGAAAACGTATTAGCTTAGAACTTCTAGAATATATTAATAATTTATAAGAATATCTAGCCTCTTTATAAGATTTAGACTATTTTCTATAAAGTATAGTAAGTTTAAAAATTTCTCTATTTTAAGAAGCTAGAGCTAATTATTATTAAGATAGTAAGAATCTAAGAGTAGCGTAGTACTCTAGAGAGAGAAGATAAATAGTATTAAAATCTATACTTTTTAGTACTAAAGGTTAAGTAGCTAAAAGTTACTACTAACTTTTAGTTAATTAATAATATAGTTAAGTATAACGCTATTACTAAAAGAGATAGATATATTCTATCTTTAGCTAATAAGTTTTTAGAGCGCTTTACTAGAAGGTTAATCTATTACTATTTTAATCTATACTTAGAATATAACTAAATTCTATTATATATCTCTAGCTATAATATAATAGTATTTTAGACTCTAATTAGTCTTATGCGCTAGTGCACACTACTAATAGAAGCTACTAACTTAGTAGTAGTTTTTATTTAGACTATAATAAAAATTTTTAATAACTACTTTTTAGAGATAGCGCCTTTTATTAATAATATTAGTATAGTAGAGCTAAAGACTAATTATAGCTAAGAGAAGGCTTTACTTAGAATTTACTAATACGTTCTTAAGTATACTTAGTAGGTAGATAGAGTTCTTATTAATCTATTTTACGCCTAGGCTATAGTCTTAGTAAAAAAGTTTTACTAGAGAGTACTCTAAATAGCTATAGCAGAATATAAAGTTAATTACTAGAGCTAATACTCTACCTAAGATAAAGCTAAAAAGATTATTAAGTAGCTAGAATATTAATTAGTTAAGAAAGTGCGCTAGTTTGTTAGTATTATAGTATACTATTAATAGTAGATTAGGTATTTTTTACTTAGAGCTAAGCTACTTTTCTAGCTATTATAAAAGAATACTAAGTAGAAATAGAGAGAAGACTAGCGCGTAGTAATAAAAAATCTAAAGAATATAATTATATTACTACTAGCGCTAGCGCTAATTAATTATAGAGAAAGTTTACTAATACTTAGCGTAAACGCCTTAAAAGTTAAAGAAGAAGCCTAGCTTAAGTAGATAGACTAGAATAGTCTATAATATATAATTAGGTTTAAAAGCACGCTATAGTTAGAGTTAGAATTAAAGTAGTACTTAACTAAGCTAGAATATAAAACGCTAGTATAGGCACTAAAAGCTTTTTAGACTTACCTCTATAGCTACTATTTTATTATTAAAACTAATATAAAGGTTCTAATTATATAGCTTAATTAGTTATTATTAAATCTTCTAGGCTTAGTAATAAATTAGTAGTTAGTAATAATTCTTTAGTAGAACTTTAATATTATCTATATTTTAAGTAAGAAGAACGTAATCTCTAATACGCTATTAAGATATCTCTAGTCTAAGAGTTAGAAGCTTTTAGAATAAGATAAGAATAACTTAGAGCTATTTATTAATTAGATATTAAATAAGTATAATAAAAGTAGCTTAGTACTTAATATTAAAGGTAGTACTTTAAAAATACTAGTAAAGAAGTATAGTAATAACTCTAAAGAGATTATAGAGTACTTTTTTAGCTTATAAAGGCTAAGCTAACTATATAGTAATAAACTATACTAATAAATTAAGAAGGTAGCTAAGTTCTTTATAAAAGAGTAATACCTCTTTTAAAAAGTAATAAAGCTTTACTCTATACGCTAAGTATTAGATAAAAAGAACTTATAAGCTACTATAATTTAGAAAGTTTATAAGTAGCTAGACTATAAAAGTATCTAGACTACTTTTAAAGTATTAAGCTAGTAATACTAGTAAAAAAGTATATATTAATAAGTAGTAAAGTAGCTTAGGCTCTATAATATCTACTAGTAAATACGTAGTACTAGATAAAAGGCTAAACTAGGCTTAATATACTTTTAAGCTCTTTAGATATAGTAGACTCTAGATATTACTTATATACCTAAAGTCTAAAACTAAAAGTATTTTCTAGTTATATATAAATATTTATTAGAATAGCTAAAGGTATACGCCTTAATAACTACTACTTCTAAAGTAGTTATAAAGTTTATATATAAGAAGATCTACTATAAATAAAGTATATCTAAGAAGCTATTAGTAAATAAAGGTACTAAGAATAAGTTAGTAGTAGAAGCGCTTACTAACTAGTTTAGAATCTATTATATATAAGTATTAGCTTATAACTTAAGAGCTTAAGAGCTTATTAAGAGAAAATACTAGAGCTTTATTTATAGACTAGCTAAGCTACTAAAGAACTAGATTAATAATCTATTAGTAGTAATATAAGTAGAGTAAGTATTACTATAAAAACTACTTAAGTATTTACTAGCCTAGCTAGTACTAAAGTAGAACTTAGTGTTACTAATTAAGCTTATAGTACTTACTTAGTAAAGCTTACTTTAGGCTAAAGTTAAGTTATAAGAAGAGCTAATTACTATTTATACTACGTAGCTATAGTTTTAGAAGAAGTATTTAAAGAAAGTAGTTTATTATACTTAGTACTTAAAGTAAGAGGCTATTAAATTATATAATAATAAAAGGTTACTACTAGCTTCTTTATATAAAGAAAAGTTAGTATTAGTATAGAATACTATTAAGAGTATTAATAAGAGCGTAGTAAAAAAGCTTAGTAACTACTAGCTAGAGCTATATTAGGTATTAAAGGCCTAGTCTAATAAGAGCTACTATTACTTAAAGAATCTAAATAAAGTAGAGTTTACTAGTACTATAAGAGCTAATTAGCTAAAGTAGTTTAAACTATTATTACTAAATATAAAGAATAATATTCTTTAAAGCTAATTAAAGCTATACCTAGATACTAACTAGATCTACCTAGTAAAGCTATTACTACGTAGAGCTATTAGTAAAAGAGCGCTAGTACTAAAAAGAGAGAAGTTAGAGTAGAAAAATAAAGAGAGAAGGTAGTTATAATAAGAGGTTAGTAAGAGAAGAAGAAGTATAATAATATTATAATATAAGCTTAGAGCTAAGTTTAGAGAAAAGTTAGATTCTAATTTACTATACTACTAATTTACTTTCTAAAGTTAGCCTAATATCTAATTAAGTTCTCTACTTAAGCTACTAGAGCTATACTAATAGACTACTACTAAATATTCTAAGCTAACGTTGCTAAAGCGCTTTTAAAGCTTAGAGAAAGAAAAACTAAAAGAACTAGAAGTATTAGAGCTATTAGTACTATAATAATAATAAGAACTTATAGAAGAAGAACTTAGACTACTAGTTAATAAAGAACTAGTAGTGCTACTTAAAGAACTAAAGTAAAAGAAATTTAAAGAACTAGCCTAAGATAAATTTAAAGAGCTAGCCTAAGATAAATCTAAAGTACTAGTACTACTATTACTTTAAGAGTAAATTAATAAAGAAGTAGAGTTAAAGATACTTAAAGCCTAATAAGTATAATAGATAAGTAATATAATATTAAAGTACTAAAAGTAAGAAGTATAGACTATTACTAGAATCTTAGCTATAGAGAGTAAAGCTTAAAGTATAGAATTAGTCTTAGAGATATTAGCTATAGTTAGAGTTAGCTAAAGAAGATATAAAATAAGATATTATACTTACTATAGAAAGAGTATTAAAAAGCGCTACTATTTAGCGCGTAGTTATTATAAGTACTAAAGTTAAGAACTATACCTTAGTAATAGAACTAAGCATAGTTATAGAAAGTTTATTAAGCTTAAATAGACTAGTATTAGTTATAGTAGTAGTTACTAAAAAAGACTTAGTTACTAGTAGTAGCTTACTAGATAACTACTATAATAGTTAGCTAGTATAAAGAAAGTAGAAATAGAGAAGTATAAATAAGCCTTAATATTAGTACTATAATAGCCTTAATCTATACTTAGACTAAAGAACTAGTAGACTAAGAGAACGCACTTATTCTTAAAGTAAAGAAATACTAAAGTTAGATAAGCCTTATTATTATTTTTATAAATAGTAAGAATTTAGAAGTAAAAGCTAAAAGTAATACTTTATATTTATAGCTACTAAATAAAATAAGCTAGTTAGTATATAAAAGTAATATCTATAGTCTTAGTATTATAAGTATTAACTAAAGTAAGAGTTAGTTAGAAGTCTATAGTAAAAAGAGATTAAAGTACTTATAGTACTTAGTAAAGTAGGTAGTAGCTACTTAGATAAGATAGAGAAAAAGAGGTAAAGTAGTATTACTATTCTTTACGTAATAGTAGTCTTTAGAAAAGATATTCTAGTTAAGCTTTTTACTACTACTTTTATTACTACTACTACTACTACTACTAATAGAACTAGTTATATAGCTACTTAGAGCGCTATTAATAGTAGCTATAAAAAGTAGAAAAAGATTAAGAGATAAAAAAAAGTTAGTAAAGAGCTAAAGAGGCTAGAAGAAAGTTAAAGTAAAAAAGTAGTAAGAAAAAAAAGTAAAAGAAAGAGTAAGAGACTACTAGTTTATATATAAAAAGAGCTACTACTAGTAGTTAGAGATTATAGCGTAAATTTACTTAGTAAAAGAGTTTACTACTATTATTAAGTAGTAAATATTACTATAAAGTTAGTGCTAAAGCTAAATTAGACTAGATTTAGGCTATATAGAAGGTAATTATTATAATTTAATATTATTAAGCTTATAGTAAAAAAAAGTAATATTACTATTAGAGAAGCTAGAGTTACTAAAGAAGCTTTAGATAGACTACTTAAGAGAGCTAAGTAAAAAAGGCTAAAGAGAAAAATATAGTATAGTAATTAGTTACCTAATTAGATTATATAATTAGAAGAAAAATAAGTACTCTAATAGCTCTTTAAGATAGAGAGTAGCTTTCTTAGATAAGAATACTATACTAATTACTTATTACTACTTACTTTACTCTTCTATCTCTCTAATTATAAATTAAATACTTTCTATCTCTACCTAATATCTTATTATGCTATACTATAAGGCGCGTAGTATAATATATTAGTTAAGTATTATATTAGTATAGGTATTTATATATATATAGTAGAGTAGTAGATAGTAATAGTAATAGTATTATAATATTACTAGTAATAGTATTTCTATAAGAGTAGCTAAATATAAAGCTATATTTAGTATATTAGTATATATATATATAATATAATATAATATATATAGTATAGAGTAATTACGTAGTATATAAAGTAGTATATAAAGTAGGTATATAGTAAGTGTATAGTAAGTAAGTATAAGTATAAGTATAAATATATTATAAAGATACTAGCTAAGTAGCTACTTAAAGTAGTAGGCGCCTAAAGTACTATATAGTTTTAGTAGACTTAAGAGCTCTAGAGCTACGTTAAGTAGGCATACGTAGATAGGTTATTCTAACTTAGACTAGAGAGTCTAGATTAAGAGCCTATATTAGACTTTTTACTTTTTTATAGTAGTTAATCTAAGTAGTAAAGTAAATAATATTTACTATCTTCTTAGCTTCTTCTATAATATTACTAAGCTTATAGCACTTTCTAATTACTTATAAAATCTAGTTATTTAGAAAGTTTTTAAAGCTTATATAAGCTTTATTAGTAAATAATATACTATTTTAGAAGTCTAGAATAGATAGAAATTAGTAAAAAAAAGTATAAGAAACTTACTATTTATACTAGTTAATAGTAATCTCTTTCTAATAAGTAGCTTTACGTATACTAGCTTCTTTATAAGTAAGTAGAGTATAGTAAATAGTTTTCTAGTAAGCTAAAATTACTACTCTACGTATCTAAGTATTAAGAGAGTACTTCTAGACTACTTTAGAAGCCTTTAGAAGAGTATCTAGCTATTTATTAAAAACCTTAGAATATAAGCTCTATTTAGTACTTTTCTTACGCTATTTCTACTACTATAGCTATCTATAATACTCTATAAGTTATTTCTTATATAGCTAATAATTATTTAGCTACTTATAGCCTATAGTAAGAAAAGATAGTAAGCGTAATTATTATAGCTATAAATAGAATAAAAAGTATAAATAAAGTAAGTATAAGTTAAGTAGCTAAAATATAGTAGATATTCTAAATTAATTTAAGTTATATATTAGAGCGTAGTAGCTAAAAGACTAAGAAGAAAAAAGCTAAAAGAGAAGTATAGTTATAAAAGTATAGTTATAAAAATATAGTAGTAAAAAGTATACTTTAAAAAAACTTTATTTAGTATAAAAGAAAGTATTCTTAAATATTTTATCTAAAGTAAAAACTAGTAAGTAAGCTAAAGTATATAGCTAATTTCTATAAAACTATCTAAAGAGGCTAGTAAGTATTATAAGCGTATATATATACGTAGGCGCTAATTAAGTATAAAAAGAACTAGTAAAAAGAAACTTATATATAAGCTTTTATAAGTAGTAAATTTTATAAATCTAAATATTAAAACTATTAAAAAGTAAAAGAAAATAAAAGTAGTAGATTATAAGAAGAAGGTAAAGAACTTATTAAATATATAAGTTCTAAAGTTATTTAAATAGTTTCTTAAAGATATTAAGATATAAAGTATATAAGTATAAAGAGTAGACGCTAAATAATAAGTAATAGATAAAAGCTAATAGTAGATAGAAGTAATATATAATAATAGCTTTATAGGTAAGTAGCTAAAGCTACTAGAAGATCTAGAAGATAGAGTACTAAGTGCTCTTAACCTAAAAAGTAGAACTATAGCTCTAAATAAAAAAAAGATAAATAGTAGATAAAAGATCTAGATAGACGCTATTAAAGTATAAAATAAGTTAGAGCTATACTTATATATTTTATAAGTGCTAAAGCGCGTATAATATATTAGTTAAGTATTATATTAGTATAAGTATTTATATATAGGTAGTAGAGTATTTATATATAATAGTAATAGTAATAGTATTATAATATTACTAGTAATAGTATTTCTATAAGAGTAGCTAAATATAAAGCTATATTTAGTATATTAGTATATATATATATATATATAATATAATATAATACATATAGTATAGAGTAATTATATATTATATAGTATATAAAGTAGTATATAAGGTAGACGTATAGTAGACGTATAGTAGGTAAGTATAAGTATAAATATAAGTATATTATAAAAGTACTAGCTAAGTAGCTATTTAAAGTAGTAGGCGTCTAAGACGCTATATAGCCTTAGTAGGCTTAAAAGCTATATTAAGTAGACGTACGTAGGTAGATTATTCTAACTTAGACTAGAGAGTCTAGATTAAGAGCTCTAGCCTATAGTAAAGTATATATTAAACTTCTAGAAGAGATCTTATACGTTATATTATTTACTAGTATTCTTATAATTAAAGGCCTTAAAAAAGCGTACACGCTTTAAAGTAAAAAAGTAAGACTTAGTAGAATTATTCTCTAGGCGTCTATAAGGTATTTACGCGTATTAAAATAAAAAAATATAAAGATTTAGTAGAGTTATAGTGCGTTACGCAAGTTAACTTTTAGTAGTTATAGTAGTTATTAAGGTGTAGGTAGCTTAAGCGCTTAGAATTGTCGCATTTTTCCCGTGTAGAGCGTGCAGGTGTGGTTATACGACCTGGGCTATTGTGTCCTCAACGACAATATGTGGGGCAGCACGTGCAGGAATCAATGACCTCGCCTCGGTAAGACAGACAGGATGACTTTTGTTGTACCAACCCAATAATGGGATAACATTACAGACTATCGACTAATTAACTACTACACATGATTGCTCTATGCCAAGCAACTTTCGAGGGTATAAACCAAAACAAGAAAGCAAAATGAAATCATCCAGTACCTTCCACCATGACAACCTTATTCATCTACCGCTTGAGATCTTCACTGTCCAACTTCCCAAGCGTCCAACTCAATGGTATAGTCTACCACTTCTCGCCACGATCAGCATAAGCCGAGCAATCCAACGCGGGAATACTGAAGCCGTAGCCATCAGTCCTGCCCTCGCGATCTTGGTTGCTGATCTCCACCCTAAGTGTAACATCCAATCCATACGGTCCGCAAAGACCTGAAGGGTTGATACCGCCAGCAGCCGGGTGCTGGGTTCCAGCCTTCTCCTCTCCGAGATGGAAACCCAGACGCATGTTGTCTTTCTTGCCGGGGGCAGCAGAGATCTTGGACGCGGCGGTGTTGTTCGTGTTAATGGAGGGCGCTGAGCCGGGAGGTACACCGAGGGTTGAGGGGGTGGGGATGGCGGATTCGCAGATGATGGCGTAGTTGCGCGAGGGCATCGTTGCGTGGTTCGCGGCGGAGGTCTTGGGTTCGATCTTTCCGTCTTTGCCGTCGCCCTCGATCTGGGCGGTGGAGCTGCCGTTTGTCGCGTTGACGCCTCCGGGGAGAGCTGGGTCGCGGTCGAAGATCTCGAGAAGCGTCTCGTCGGTCTCCTTGTCGAGATGATGGATCTTGTTTCGGCGGGCAAGCAAGTTCGCGACAGCTTGCGGTGGGGGCTTGTTGGTGATGGCGGAACTGATGATGTTGGGCATGTAGCGGTGGTCAGCTTCTGCGGGAATCTGGTGTGTCTTGGGGTTGGTGTAGAAACGACCAATGGCTCCAAGATGCACATCTCCACCAAGAATAGTGACACGGGCGGAGAACTTCTTGGAGAATGCCTGCAGGCTGTGAATGAGGTTGCGGCGCTCCTCCTTGTGCTGACGCGCGGTGTAGTGGTCATCCAAGTCATCGAGCAAATCGACCTTGCCATCGAATTGGTTGAAGAAGCCTCCAGCGAAGCCAAAGCGCTTGTTCAGGAACTTGATGGGTGCGATCAACGGCGACTGCAGAATGTTTTCGAGCCATATCAAGCGAGGGTAGGCAATGGGTACACCGAGCAGCAAGATCATGTGCTTGAGTTCTGGGTTCGCGGTGAATTCGGCGTCGAGACGATCGAAGAGCATCTTGTAAGTCTCGGGGTAGTTGACCTGATGCCTAGTACGCTCTGTTCGTGCATCAATACCAGCAAAGGCAATGCGCGCACCGAGCTGGCAGTAAATGCTGCGACTGCGTTCCTCGACATATGGGCCGGGCTTCGAGCCGATAAGGTACGATGGGTCGCCCTCATCGTTGGTCATAACGAAGGTGCTGTCCACCTGTACCGGATCGGCGGGAGTTGTGCCTTCTCCCTGGCCTGTTACATTGGTCGTCTGGGGCGCGTCGGTTGTATAGGTACTCTTTGGAGGAGCAAGGTGGTGCTGGAAGAGGAGGTAGTACTTGTGCGCAACACCACCGATGCCTCTGAAGACAGCGCAGTTCATGAAGTGGTCGGTGTAAGAGCCAAAGCCATCGATGATGTCGTGGTCGTCCCAGATGTTGACCTGAGGAATCTGGCTGTTGGCAGTGGAGAAGGGCTTGTGACCATACCACTTGACGTAGTTGTTGTAGTAGTACTCGTCGCAGTCGGCACGCATCTGCTGGCCGAAGGGGAACTCCCGTCGCTTATGAGGGCTATGTATGTCGGTCCAGGGCTTGAGCGGTCCATCGACTCGCACTCCGTCGTTGTAGATCTGGTCGCCTCCTCCAAGCATGACGTGGAAAGGTCGCTGCTCGTGCATTCGGAGGACATCGTTCCACAGAACAGGTCCGGACCAGACGTCCATGTCGGTGCCAACACTGAAGCCGTTGCAAGAGTGGAACATAATGCGCATCGACTGGGTGATTGAGGGTATGACGAAGTTCTGGGGCTTCTCCTCCTTCATGGTGTCTGTGTATCTGAGGTTCTGGATCTCGTAACGCCATCTTGACTCGAATGGCTGCACGGGAGCATCGATCCTGAAGCGCCAGAAGGCCCTCTTGCTATCCTCGTATAGCTTCTCTCCGTGAAAGTCGCGCGCTTCCACGCTGAACCTCACGTCACCCATATTCTTGTCAACTGCGCCAGCAGGAAAGAGTGTGAGCTGGGGGTTTGGCTGTGCCTCGTTCGGGTTCTGTTGTCCGGGCGTGGCGACGATGAGGACACTGCCGTGCCAGACAGGCTGCCCGGCCTGCTGGTTGCTTGTACGTCGGTAGTTGAGGAGCGGTCCCATGATGACATCCACTGCACCCGAGGTGCTGATGACTTGAGGACCGGCGCCAATGCCTGTCACGCCACTGGGGTCCTCATGTTGTTGGTATTCAGCCGCCATGGTCGTCGTCGGTCGCGAGCAATGTTCGATAGCGGGAGGGTTGGGGGAGTATATGCGCAGACGCGTCTAAGATGTCTACGATCCTGCGCTCCAGTCAGTCTAGTGACTCAATTAAGCCAGAGCAAAGACGTACAATGGCAATGCGCTCAGGGTCCAAGAGTTGGCTTCAGTCGCAGATACGATGCGCGCTGCTAGTAATTTCGCGTTCCTGTCGCGACGGAAACAATTGCACGCCCTGGTGAAGCGCGTGTAATACGGAAACGATAGAGGCGGGGGAGAGTAAGAATTCAAGAAAGGCTGGGGCCAAAATGAAAGCGCCTCTAGCCTCAAAGTCAGGAAAGTTGTTGTGCCTGTGATTGATGGCACCGAGGCGGCAGGGATGGTTGCCGCTAGCCGTGTGGGCCATGACATCCTCGAGCCTTCCGCGCTGCACTGTGGACCGCGCAGACACGGGACCTATCTCGATCTTCTGCATGGTCTTACACGCCGTCTCCTGGCCAGGCCAGTCATTTTTCTCTTCTTTCTCAGCATGTATTCGCAAATCTTGCATCGACCCGCGCAACATCTATGAGCTCATTATCTTTGTCCAAGCCACAGGCCACCCTACCAAGCTTTCGAAACATGCGCCAAGCACCTGCTACGCGTGCCAAGCATCGTGTAGCGTGATACGATGACGCTGATCAATGGCTGTGGTGTGGCTGCCAGTCCACTCATAATTTCCACTGGGAATCTGCCACACGAAGATCCAACGGGGCGGCACCATTGTGGCAGTGAATGACGACTCCAAGAGAAGCGAAGTGGCTTCGCATACGTCGTGACACTGGGTTACAATTCTTATGGCATCGATCAAGTAGTTCTAGCAGCGATGCTTAAGAGGACGCGCAAACAATCTTTGGGAGGAACTGCCTTAGCTGACGCTTGTTATCGTTGTATCCGTCTCTCTCGCTCTCCCTGATCTCCATGTTCCGGTGTGTCAAGACGAACTCAACGATCTGCGCTGCTTGCGTCAACCGCCTTCGTAAGTCATCACTTTATTGACGCGGGCCGACTTGCAAATGCCGTACGATTTGTCCAATGGGAATATGTTCCTGTAGAAATATGATTATGCCGATAAGTAAAGCCATTCCATTTGTGCTGTCTGATTTCGTTTCATCCAAGATTGTATTGCTGTACACCGACTGCGCTCTTTGAGGTCACGCTTCTTCCTCATCCACAGGCAATACTTCTTCTCTGCTCAACCCAATCTCCTCCCCAACTCTCCTGACAACCTCCTTGATAGCAGCGCATGCCGGACTATCCGGATAGGCAGTCAGGAAGCTCTCTCCGAAGTCGCAAGCCATGCCTATCCTTGGGTCCAGCGGCACCCTGCCCAAAAAGGGTATATTTTGATCCTTCGCTAACCTCGCTGCACCACCCGTACTCGCTCTAAAGATCTGAGACTCGTGCTTACAACCCGGGCATACGAATCCGCTCATGTTCTCCACGATGCCCAGTATAGGTATTCCCGCTTTCCTACAAAAGTCGATCTCCTTCCTTACGTCGAGGAGCGAGACCTCTTGGGGTGTGGAAACGAGGACCGCGCCGTCGACGCCGCTGGCTTTAAGGAAGGAGTTGACGGAGAGATGCTCGTCGGATGTACCCGGTGGTGTGTCGACGACGAGGAAGTCTAATTCGCCCCATGTTACGTCCATGAGGAATTTCTTGATCAGCCCGTTCTTCTTTGCGCCGCGCCAGATTACTGCGTCGTCGCGGTTTGGCAACATGAACTGTACGCTCATGACTCCTAGGTTCTCGCTGACCCACACTGGTTCCCATCCTTCTCCGCTAACGTGTATTGTCTCTTCTTCCACGCCCATCATCTTCGGTATGCTGGGCCCGCAGATGTCTGTATCCATAAGTCCGACAGTCGATGATGGATTCGATGCGAAGCCATGCGAAAGCATTGTACTGAAGGTCGACTTTCCGACGCCGCCTTTACCGGAGAGTACGAGTATCTTGTGCTTTACGGAGGAGAGGCGCGCGGTTATGATGGGAATGTCGGGATCGGGGCCCTTGGGCGCGGAGGCGCAGATTGACTGGTTGGGACATCCTGCGCAGGAGTCCGCTTGACCGGCTGTGAGAGATTCGGGACCGGGGCAGTGTTCTGTCGCGATAGTGTTAGCAGTCTGTTCTCACAGAGTCGCAGTGTAATGCCGGAGGGGTGGCGGGGCAAATGTACCTGGCTCGGGCGCAACGAGCTTGGGCGCAGCCTTGAGAGGTGCTTCGAAATCGACCTGTACGGGCTCTTCTAGCGAGGGTGCCATGGTGTATGTGACTGTGACTGTAGGTGTGGACGTAAGTGCTACATGGTCGCGTGCTGGAGGAAAGTCCCAGAGGCTTGATAATCAACATCCGTGACAGGGCTGTACCAGTAATGCTTGGCATTTTGCCCCACGGTCTCCCGAGGTCGGCATCCATGACTAGCAAGATCGCCTTTACACAAGGATGGATCTCAGCAGATGCGCTGCAGACTACATCAGTATAAGAATCGAACTTCAGCTAGATTGTAGGACAATGTAGCCTTCTCGGTGGTTTACATCTGAGCTCTGGGTTCTAGATCTCGTACCGCGTTGACGCCGACATTATCCTCACATGTTTCAGAAAGAAGGACAACAGAACAGCACGAAGGTCATAGCGGAGATTCTGCCTCTTAGACAATCCAGAAACCTTTGTATGTATTCTCCAACCACGTATATGTGTCTTCGTATTTGGCCCTTTTGAGATATTGTAGGAGGCAGTGGGTGTTGTGAAGTGTCTATTCATGCAAGCTATGCTCGTCTAATTCATGTGAAAATCATCCCTGTCGGGAACCGATCCACTATCCAGTCCATCGCTACCTTCGACCGAATTGGTAAATGACTACTTCAACTTGACCATGACGTATGGGATCTCAACGTCCTCCTCCTTCTGGTCTTCAGCTGTTATCTCGAAGATAACGTTCTTCTGGTGCTCCGGTACCGGCTTCCTGCTCACGTGCTCCACAAGCTTGCTCATACTGTCTTTTGTTAGTAACGCGGCGTATACGAAGGGGAATCAATAAAACTTACGTAAGCGGCATCCTATCCTTCAACTTGGATGGAGGATAGAATGATGCGTAAAGCAAACTGACACCAGAGCTTATCATCTGGATTGACAGACCCTTCTTCTCGAAATGCGCCACGAAGTCCTTCAGGGGAATATCATCCACCTCGAAACGGTCCCATAGCTTATCGATCGTAACTTCGCCATCGTGCCCTTGGTATGTACCCTTCGGGCTAGCAATCGGCTCACTGAAACCGAAGAATGGCAGGGCCAAGTTGATGAAGCCGTTCTTGTATTGCTCAATGTCCGTCTTGCCGTCGATGATCTTGTACAGCTCGAGGTTGACGAGACCGGTGACCAAAGCCGTCGTGGTGGCGATGGCCGGGATGATCTTACCAGCAATAAACTTGGTCTTGTGTCGGTCAGCCTGCTCGATCTTGTAGTTCTCGGCACGAAGGTTGCTGGCAGCAGTGATGAAGTCGATGTGGTGGTTGGAGTCATCATCCTTCTCAAACTCGACGGGCTCAAGCTTGAACCCGGCAAGAGACTTGGGTGCCGGCAATTGGCTGATAATGCTGTCGAGCGACTCATTGTCGTCTCCACCAGCCTGGTTGGCATTCGGATCTGGCTCCTTCTCGTCGGCCTGTATCTTCACTGTAGGGTCGGGCTGGAAGTCGGGAACGATCATATCATTGAGAACTTCGACGTAGTGCTCCTTG